>NC_143140.1:17705000-18010000 GCF_059928025.1 Delphinapterus leucas | reverse complement strand
AATTATAGAGAAGGACATCAGGGAAGCTGGAAATATCACAACTGATGGTTATGAAATTCTTGGAAAACTACTTAAAGGGGAGAGGAAATCAGCCACAGTAAGTAACACATTTTTCTTTTTCTTGGTACCTTGTATTAAGATTGAAATGACATTTTTAAAAGTAATCAGTGAAGTTTTCTTCCTCGGTGAGTTTTAAATTGTTTTATTTCTTGGTTAGATTGAAACGCTGGAAAAGTTACACTGAGAAAATATGCTACTGACAGAACATGATAATGGGCTTTACTGCTAGAAACAAATTAAGTTGTCAAGGCACCAGAGAACATCATGTAGTCGACTTGGAACTGAATCAAACTGGAGAGTACAACACAAATAGTTTCCAGTGAAATCTAAACCAATTCAGTTTTTGTTCTTCAAAGGTAGTAACTGTTAATAAAAAATGTGCGCACTCAGGACACTACGCATCTGTGGACGCTGGCTGTGACCGTCACAGACTTGCTGTCCCCTCACTGGGGGGTCACATCCGCCTCAGAAGGAGATGAGTGTAGTCGGTCAGCCACCCCTCACTCACAAGTGTCACTGGCTCAAGTTGGAGGCGGGGGCTTGCCAACCCTTTTACAATGCTACTTAGTAGTAACATTTTAAGCCTAAGGTTTTCACTGTACCAGGCTAATTAAGTTCATATTAAATGTTGACCAATCATAACATTGTTCTAAAAGCAAGACTAATAGCCTTGGCTTCTATTATTTTTAAAATTGCATTTACTGAATGTAGCTTTCTTCCACGGATAGGATTTTCTTCTTCTTGATTCAAAAGTGAAATTTTTATTCCACAATGTAGAACCAAAGAGTGCAAATTGAATATAATTGTGATTAAAATCATTTATTGAATATTGGATTTGATATTTAAATAGAACAATTCCATTAGGTTTATAAAAGCATGGCTGCAGCGAAACAATCTTTATCAAAAGAGCTCTATTTTTTTAAATGTAGAAAGATAGAAAATATATATTATATTGAAATAGTTAAGCTGAAGGTAATCATAAAATTATCAGTTAGCCCCTAGGTAAGAACTTATGAAAAGAAGGGCATCAATTTTAGAATAAGTGAGGAATATTTTTTTTAATGTTACTTTTCTGCAAGGGTGGACTTTTAAAAGTTGATTTAAGTGTGTGTAGTCTTCAAATTCAGAATTAAATACATTCTTAATTTTTAAGTAAATAAAGAAATTAATGTTTTCTTAAAAAAACCCAAAACTCAATCAAACATTTCATTTTAGCCAAGGAAGTGGATCAGAAGTGGAAATATCACGTACGCATTTTGCTTTACTATCGCTTTCTCTCGGGCATAGGTTTTTCTGTTCTTATGAAGTAAGGATCACATTGCTTTCATTGCCTGTTCCCTCAAGAGCGTCTCTGTGAGAAGTTGGCAGAGGTTAAAATGTGGAAACGTTAATATGAAATGTTTTCACGCATCTTTAGCTCATGTTGCTGTTGGTTGTTTGCAGTTCCAAATCCAGAATTTTGATATTGTCTGCAGTCCAGTGTGGACCAGTAGAGACAGATGCTGTGATATTCCTTCCAGGGTAAGTAAAACAGAATGGAATTCTGTGGCGGTGTTAAGAGTCCCCGAGGAATAAGGGATGTGGGCGTGGATGGCTTGGGAGAGCAAGTAGCCCTCTGCAGCTGCATCTCCAGGATGGGGCCAGGGACACGCAAGGTGTGCGTGCTCATCAGGGACCACAGCTCAGGCTGGGGACCCCTCCCTAAAAATCAAGAATGTAGAGAACCACATATGGAAATCCTCCCTGCCAGCCAAGGTGGTTATGCATAGTCAGAAAAGTCCAGCTGAATCAGTGTGTCTGATAAACCCACTTATTGCAGAGTCCTTCCTATTGCTTGTAAAATACCAGCATTTTACAGGATAAGCCATCACCTCTCTGGATATCTAAGTAGAAATAACCGTATTTCTTTTCAAGATGATGGCTTTTACCCATAGTATCTGTGTAGGTTGTAATAATTACAAAGGTGAATGCTGTTGATGGATTTGAAGCTTTAGGCAACAGTGAGCTGCACGTACCCACGGGATGAGTATGCGTTATTTATTCAACAGATACTTACTGAGCACCTGTTGTAAGCCAGGCACTATCCTATGTGCCGGGGTTACAGCGGTGAAAGGGAATATTCTAGTGAAAGGCAGGGGGAGAGGAGGAATGAACAAGTAGGTATACAGTACGTTATAGAGTGAAAAGTCCTTGCGTGAAAACACGCCAGGGTACAGGGAGAGATAGCCAGGTGAGTACCCTCAGCCGTCAGTGATAAGGGGAGATTTAAGCAGAGACCTGAGTGAAGTGAGAGGACAAACAATGTGGATAATGGAGATAGAGACTTCCAGCCAGAGGGGACTGTAAGTGCAAAGGCCCTAAGGCGGCAAGGTGCCCTAAACATCTGAGAAGCATGAAGTGGATGAGGGAGCGCTGGGGCAGAGTGAAGGGCAGTGGGAGGGGCAAGGTGGTGTGCTGCTGCTTGGCGGCACATGTAAGCCCCTGTAGGCCTGGAAAGGATTTTAGATTTTGTTCTGAAGGAAATGGGCCTCCATATCTGAGATACTCAGCCTTTCTCTAACGCCAGACTAGAGAAAATTGGATTAAATAGCCAATGGTCTTGATGATAGTTTTGTAAGCATATTTTTGTTGTGTGAGGTTTCCTAAAGCAAAACATAAAATAAAGACATTAGGATCAAAGCAAGATTCAACATAAGACTGTTTGTAATCATAGCTAAAAATTATTTCTTCAAGTTGGGAAACAGATTCCCTTGTGTATATAAGATTAGTGAGCATGGGGGATGGGAAGCTGTTTTTACCATCAATTCATAGATAAATATTCTTTTCAAAATTTCAGAGAGATGAAGCAAAATGCCCCAGTCTTCCAAATGCTTGCACGTGTACGCAGGACAGCATTGGACCTCCAGGACCACCAGGCCCTGCGGTAAGGAAACAAATAGTTCCTCTAGTTTTTCCTGGTAAATCTTGGGCATGATCACCCTTTGGCCGGTATGTCATGCATAAGAAGCTCCCAGCCACTGGTGTGTTCTAGGGCAGAACAAGCTGCATTGCACACCATTTTTGTAGCATCTTTTGAGATCTGAAGTGGAGTAAATCAAGAAGAAAATTTGAACACATCTGAACACATTTCTCTAGCCACACAAGAATGAATGATATCGGCTAGCATTCAAGAGCTTTTCTCTTAAAGATATGAATTTGGGTTTCTCTCTGTAATCACTTGAGTTTGAAAATTCCTTTGTTTCCTGATGCTTCTCGTACGTATGTTATGGAGCCATGGTTGAGAGGCTGGCCCAACAACAACTTGTTTAGAACCTAGCATATGTGTACGTTATTAGCAAACATATCAGAGAATAACATAGAGGATAATATACATATGTGATGATATCATAAACTCTGGGTGAAAGTGTTGGTGTTAGGAATAACTTGAGTGGGAAGACTGACCAGGTCTATTCATGGGTGGAGGGGAGACCAAGAAAATGCAATGCAAAACATTGAAGAGTACACTCATGTGTCTGATTAATCAATGTGGACTCCCCGATTTAGTCAATCTAACATCTGACCTGGGCTGGTTTTTCAGAATGGAAGTGATACCTTTAAGCTCTATTGAACTCTTTTAAGAAAATGGTTAATTAACATACGAACAGTTCAGAGAGCCTCAGAACACCAGATTTTACTATACATGGGTCATAGCAAATAATGTAAATTGATTTTAAGTTAATTACAAACTAGCTCCACATATACGGAATCAAAATGTCTCTGGAATTACCAGTGGCCCTGATGATTTTGTAAACATATTTTTGTGATGTGAGTTTTCCTAAAGCAAAACATAAAATAAAGATATTAAAGAGCAAAGCAAGATCCAACATAAGACTATTTGCAATTAACAGTGACTTACCTGATTTATATTTGTAATCATAAAATTATATGCTGGATGTGACTCAGATGTTCTTGAGAAGTAGGGATTTTTTTCCCTCTAATTGTATGATAACGTTGTTGGATCTCACTATCATGTTTATTTCGTCTTTGTTCAGTGGTCTCTGAATTCCTGTTTGTTCTGAGATTTTGAGAGTTCTTCTTTTTGCATATTATTTTCCCTGAAGAACGCATTCATATAATTCCAAAACAGATTTTTCTCCTTAAAAATACTTAACTATAGTATTTAAGTAATGCTTGTTTTTTTCCCAGTAAACCTCAAATTCTCAAATAAACTTCAAAATTTGCTAACAATTAAGAAAAGTTCAGAATGTAAAAATGAGATCCTTAGAATGTACAAAGTTTCAAAATTCTCTTTCCCCACACATTTGTAGGATATAAAGCATTTACTTCCATATTTTATAAATAACTGTATTGTCTGGAGAATGCACTGCTTCTCAAAGCAATTTTTATATATCAACTTCTTCCTACTTTCCTGTGTTCACTCTAAAATGTACTCTTACTATGTATTTTAGGGAGGACCTGGTGCTAAAGGTCCCAGAGGTGAAAGAGGTATCAGTGGGGCAATTGTAAGTATATTTTAGAGTGCATTTTTATTTTCACCTGTATGTTAAAGTCTGGTTATTCAAATTTCTACAACTTGAGCAAGTTGATTCAAGTTTAGTGTGCCTTAGGCAATAATTATCTCTGTCTTGTCTCTGGGTGTCAAAATGATGGATTGGGCTAGCCAGATAAAGAATGTACCGGGCATCTCACTGATGTAGGAATCGCACATGGGAAATCTGCAGAAGCACCTAAGGGCTCTGCTGTCACATGGGGAAGCAGAGGGGGTGACCTGGCCATCAGTTGGAAGACCCCACAGGGAGCAGGGTCCTGCTGGGGACGGTTCATCTGTCTCAGAGAAATAGCTGAGCAGCCACATGTGTGTTCATGGCAGGTCACCAACCCCTTCTACCGGTTCCATACTGGTCTCCATAAGACAACTGAAGCTTCTTAGGGGAATATATTATGAAGATGATGTGTAGTTTTTGTCATACTATCACTAATGATAAGCTAACCCAGTTAGGAAAGTGAGGCTGGGGTGCTGACTGATCCAGGTCTGTCTGACTCCAAGTTTGTGCCTTTTCCACCTAGACACACCGCAAAGAAGCTCCAGCATAGAGTGAACGTATCTGCTCTTTCCTTGCTTGACTTATACATACGTTAGTCCCGGAAGTAAGCCCAAGTCTAAGAGAAATCAGGACGAGCTTAAAAGAAATCAAATCCAGTGAATTTTGAGCTTTGATCTCTGAATGAATCTAGGACTATAAATATATGAATATATTATATTCAATGTATTTTACTTCTTTTAGAAACCTACTTTTAATAGGAATTTTGGAAATATAAGTGCTCTTGTGAATTTATTGTACTTTCCAGTTGTTCTTTTAATGAGTAGCAAAGGGAAGAAAGGAATGGCATTACATGTTTTTATAGATGGATAGATTTGTAAAATGTTTGCAAAGATTATACGATTGGTGTCTTAGAGTTATGAAGACAGGCGCTGGAAGGGCATTCCATGACTTTGAGCTTGTTTCTCTTCCGTGTGTTTAGGGCCCCCCTGGTCCTCGTGGAGATACAGGTCCTCCCGGTCCCCAGGGTCCGCCAGGCCCCCAGGGACCCAACGGCCTCTCTATTCCAGGAGAACAAGTAAGCACAAAGCTTTCTGTATGAAATGAGGGTGGTGGATTAACGTTGAGTTTAACTGGAACATTTTTTTATTCTATTTCGCCAAACTCAAATGTTTTCTCAGAGAACTCAACAAATTTTAGGCATTGAGAAGACTTCCTATGACTGTAATTTCAGATATGTAAATACTGTATGTAATAATACGTAACTGTGTAGGAAAAATTGTTGCTAATTATTTGACCTTTAAAAAAATTTTTTACGAAATAATGCAAATATCCTTCAACATCCTGAAAGCTTTGATAATGCTTTGAGTCTGTGGCAGCCCCGGGGTCCTTTTCTAATGTTTATGACTTCAAGGCCAGCTTGCATTATTTATCTACGTCATTACTTCTATAAAAATTTTTAATAAAATGTTTACCTTTTGTTCCAAATGCTAATCTGAACTTACAAAGAGGTGTTTTATCTTTAAAGGCTCATATTTTATTTAACTACTTTTTTCTATACTTTAAAACATACAGTAAATGAATAAGAATACAGATAATTTCATAGTTTTAACTTTAGTTCTAAACTCCTTTTTAAAGATGCCATAATAGAAGACACATACATCCTTTTGGCATTTAGAGGAAAAACAATCTGTATCAGATATCACTAGAAATGAAACATTTGAAGGGCTAGGCCTTTTACACTCAAAAGGGTTGAATGCATCTACTTTTAGCTTCTTATGTCCAAAAGGGAGATTTAGGGGCTTTTACCTTTTCTTATTATTGCTACTAAATGAAGTTTATCAGCTTTAATTAATTCAGATTTGCCTGTGTAACAAGTGTCTTCTAGCATGTAGTTATAAAGACCAAAATTATGTTACAGTGTTTCATTGAATATCTATTAAAATGAGCACCAAATTAAATATATTAAATAAAAAACAGTTTTCCCTTCAACTTCTATTTCTATGAAAATCCCTATGTTAAATTAGGTTCTTTCAAAGGAGACATATTCTCCCATGATTATATAAAATTATCCCATAACATGATAAGTGGAAATTATAACAGCATTTGTAGTTTAAAAAGTGAACATCAGTCCCCCAAATAATTGGTTCACCTCCCATCACAAATATGCTTCACTGGATTTATGAAGTGACAGAGATTTCAGGAATGGCTCACGTCTTTCCTTTTCACTTAATTTCTGTAAAACACCTGAGACCTGTTTTCCCGCTGCTTGCTCCAGGGTCGCCAGGGCATGAAGGGCGATGCTGGAGAGCCGGGACTTCCAGGCCGGACGGTGAGTTGTTTTTCACGCTGCCTTTTCTTTGCTGGTCAAGTGTTATTTGCATAGTTGCCCTTGTGGTGCCTCAAAAGTTAAGCCAAGGTTAAGCAGCAAAGCAGAAGCCTGGCCGTGTGCTGCACGTCATTTCCATTCCGTTGCCTGGTTTTAGTCTTCAAGCTTGTGCTGTTCAGTCAGGTCTGGGCTTGATGACTGAGCGAGCATCTTCCTCTTGGGCTGGCACTGGGCTTGCTTCTGAGTGTCTGTTTCCTTTCAGAGCCCCCTGCATTTTCCCCCCAAACATCTTAGAGAATAACACAAATCCCTTTTCTCACACAAGAAGTTAATTACAGTGTTTCACTTGTTTGTTTCCTTTTGTGTAGGGAACCCCAGGATTACCTGGCCCACCAGGACCAATGGGCCCTCCAGGAGATAGAGTAAGTTTTCTTGGGCAGGCTGTAAGGATGTTGGAAATGATATCACATTGTTGCCTATTAATTAAGAACCCCCCATAATTCAATTTGCATGGCTGGAAATGCGGAGTTCACACATCTCACGGGAGGCAGAAAAGCTAATATCAGCGGACCAGCCGATACCAGGTCAATCTCAAGGTCTATGAAACAAAATGCTAGGACTTCAAATGAGTTGTCAGAATTTTAATTTTGGAAAAATTTTTTCTTTTATCATATTTGGAAAAACAAGTCCCTAAAAGGAATTTTGGTTCATTGGAGAGAGATTCAAGAATCCTAGCAAATTGCTTTGAATCCTAAAATTAAAATCTTTGTTATGAGGCATCTCTTACGTAACTCTAAGAATACTCTTGATTTCCGTGGCACTTTCTATGCAGTCAGGGACATCTTTTCTACACCTTTAGAACTCAGATACCCCCTGTAGGCCTCTGTGATGGAAAGCCGACTGGAACCTAGTAGGGATTTTGCTCATTTGTGGCAGATTTCAGTTTTGCTCTTGACTTATGATGAAATCGGTGCAGGAGACCCAATTTTTTCTTGGACAAGTAAATGAGAAGCACAGTGAACATGGCTTCTGTGCTCTAATCCAATGTTATAGAAAATTTGCTTTCATAGGAGACAACGAATGCTTTAATAAACTATTTTTAGAGTTGCTCGGAACCAAGGCACTAATGACTTTTCAGCATCTTCTGGTCCAGACAACAGTCTGAGAGTTGGGTGGATTCTGACTTATCAAGTTAAAACACAGGACTAGCAGCAGGGTCTCAGAGGGCCAGGGCTATAATAGCTGTCACTAAAGGCATTGATTTGTTACCCTTAACACCTCCCCAACATCATGGGGCAGGAGAGTTGGGTCAGTCAGATGGAGCAAAGATTTTGCCCAGATAATTCCAGATTTGGATGATTTGCCAGTGAAAGTTATTTGCTCCAATGCCTACTCTTGAGTTTATGAGAGAGTGAGGTCAAAGAGAAAACTGTATTCTCTGGGAGTCTGGGACCAAGTGGTACTTCTATATACTTATTCTTCTGACTTTTTTGAGACTGGCACTTCAGTTTTTTGGAATTCTTATTTTACAATAAAGGACAATAGTGAGATTGCAAAGGTGACAAGTCAGTCTATTCAGTTAGTCAAGAAAACCAAAAATATCGCAATCAGGAAGTAATGATGCATATTGAATATAGTTCAATATCCTGTGATAAACCATAATGGGAAAGAATATGAAAGAGAATATATATATATGTGTGTGTGTGTGTGTGTGTGTGTATAACTGAGTCACTGTGCGATACAGCAGAAATTAAACACAATGTTGTAAACCAACGATAGTCCAATAAAAAAAAAATGATGGGCCGCCTCTCTTGCTGCCGCTGCTACTGAAGCCCTGTTGGGCCCATCATGCAGTGCGGGCTTTGTGCAGACTCGCTGGGTGGCCAGTGCCATCCCATCAACACGTTCCTCCTGAACTGGCAGTCAGGCAGCCACCGCTGCCATCGCTGTGTCCCTGAAAAGTGAGGGAGTGGAAAGGACTGCGTTCTTCTAGCTCTAACCTGTGAATCCAGTCCTGGTGAGGCCACCCAGGACTCTCGTGTTGAGGCTGAGGAAAGTCTTCAGGAAATCATTTGTCGTTTTCCATCACAGTCTTGCATGCTGACCTACCACTTAGTTTCCTACTGCTAGTGTTGAGAGTAGAAGGCACAGCTGAGGGAACATAAACAGTTTTGGAAAGTTAGACTTTGGGTGCAGGCATCTCCGCTGAAAACTAAAAGAAAGAAAGAAAGTTGAACCCTGTGGTAGAAGAGAAGAGAAGACAGCTCAGGAGAGCAAGCCCAAGGACCATGGTGAGGAAGACATGTTACCAAGGTGGAGGTGGTGGGAACAGCAGGCATGGGTTGCCTTTAGCACGGATGATTTTCAAATGAGGCACAGCTCTGGGGACTGTCAGAAAGTAGCAAGAGAGCCACAGGTGCAGGCATGACATGCAGTATATCTGTGAAAGCAGCCATAGGTCCTCTCAGCCACCCTCCCATGGAGGGAAGCAGCAATAACTGCTACAGTTTTGAAAATGGAGAATAAAAAAAAAAAAATTACACTACAAAGTGCTACAGATGGCTCAGTGGTAGCCCTTCTGAGGCCATCAGAATAAAGTCTGCTTCACCCCAACTTAGATATGTATTTCTTCTAAAAGAAGATGGTTGGTTACACCAAAGTGTCCATCCATGGATGAATGGATTAAAAAATGTGATATATATATATCATGTATATAATGGAATATTACTCTGTCTTAAAGAAGAGGGAAATCCTGTCATTTGCAACGACATGGATGAACCTTGAACTTGGAGGACATGCCAGCTGAAATAAGCCAAGCACAGAAGGATAAATACTGCATGATCTCACTTAATGTATGGAATCCTTAAAAAGTTGAGCTCATGGAAACAGAGTATAGCGGTGGTTGCCAGGGGCAGGGGAAGAGGGAGAAATGGGGAGATATTAGACAAAGGATACAAAGTTTCATGGAGATTGACATATATACACTATTGATACTATGTAGAAAATAGATAACTAATGAGAACTTACTGTACAGCACAGGGAACTCTACTCAGTACTCTGCAGTGACCTAAATGGGAAGGAAATCCAAAAACGAGGGGATGTATGTATGCGTGTAGCAGATACACTTTGCTGTACAGTAGAAACTAACACAACATTGTAAAGCAACTACACCCCAATAAAAATTTTTTTAAAAAGGATACAAAGTTTCAGTTATGCAAGATAAGTTCTGGAGATCTAATGTACAGTGTGATGACTATAGTTAATACCATATTGTGTATTTGAAATTTGCTAATAGAGTATATCTTAAATATTCTCCTACCTAAGAAAATGATAACTATGTGAGGTGATACATGTGTTAATTATCTTGATTGCGGTAATTTCACAACGTATACATATATCAAAACACCACATGTACGCCATAAATACATACAATTTTTATTTGTCAATTATACCCCAATAAAGCTAGAAAAAAAAGAGAAAATGGTTGATCAGGAAGTTCTTAGGATGACTGAAGGAGGATTATTCAGAGATATGATACTTACCTAAAAAAAGTGGGAAAAAAAGTGTATCTTCTACAGCAGCTGGAGGAAACTTAGATGGTAGAAATGCCATTTGAACTGTCCAAGCAATACTCCGAGCATTTCTGCTTCTTAAGTGGCTCTCGGAAGCAGTGTTGATGTTACATGAGATGAACTTGTAGTCTGCATTTTGTTAAGCAGGCCTAGATCTTCCAGAAAACAGTCTGAAATGTTTATGTTTCTAAAAAAAAAATTTTTTTTTTGCAGGGGGTGGAATATTTCTAACACAATTTTAAAGAAATAATTTAAACTTCCTATTTTGTAAAATCAATGGGAGTGTGGATACTTAATGGAGATATTGATCCAAATGTTCTTGATTTGTGCTAGAATCCAAGAATGTGCATAAAATTAACACATATTCTCAAAGGAGACAAAAATCTCCTTTGACAGAGGAATGCAGCAACACAAAAAACGACCTGACTCAGAAATCCTTGGCTGGATTTCAGAGGTCTGTACTTGGGATGAATGCTAACTGGGCAGCGAGTGACTCATTCCAGGCAGAGGTCACTTGGCACCACGCAAGCTGCTCAGAGATGCCCGGTGCTTCTGTACAGATCTCTTCTCCCAGTGCAACCCTAACTGGGTCTGGCCTTTCTGTGAGATGAGGAGAGATGGACCGATAAAAAAATTGAGTGAGGATTGAGGATTTCCTTTCTTTTGAGTGGAGGAGTTAAGATAGTTTTGCCTCTTTCTTGGAGGGGAGGAGAGAAATCCCTGAGGAGTGAAGCATCAGTGGCCCTGCCCTGGCTGTCTGGTGTTGCTTAGGAAACAAGGAAGGGGGTTTTCTAACCAGGTGGTTGGCCCCTCCTGCATCTTCTGTGATGCAACACTCCCTTCATCTTACTTTGATCCTTCCTGGGCCAGTTAGTCGACATTGACTTTTTGGTAGAAAGGGCTAGTCTTCCTTTAGACTTCTTTACACTCTTATAAAAGTAAACCTGAGTATCTTCATAAAAGGAATCTGCTTTCTTCGGAGAAGACTGGATTGATTCTTAAAATGATTTATATTTATATTTATAACTATATAAATGACTGAGTATAGAAATGAATTATTCAATAAAAAGCATAACTTCAATGGAAAACATTTTTTGGCATATTTGTCTTTATATTGAAAGGTTACCTGCAGTTGGGTTAAATCCCTCACCTGTCACTCTTATCAACCTGTCTAGTGTCTTTCCATTTTACTTGGTCATTATTTCACTAATCTATAATTAATTTCATTTTTACAATAGGGCTTTACTGGAAAAGATGGAGCAATGGGACCTAGGGGCCCCCCTGGGCCACTGGTAAGAATGGAATAGGTGACACTCTTATCTCCCCACCCTAAACCCCTAGCCCCACTTGCTAGGGAAGAGCCTGGTAACCTGACCTTTGAGGCATGTTCCATCTGTGCTGGGGGGCACACCGTCGAGGGAGCTACTTGTTTTTATTCTCCTAAATCAAAATGGGCTAGAGAAAACAGAGGTGTTAAAATAGAGAGTCTTTCTGTTTAATCAAGTTATATTTGAAAAACAACAACAACAAAAATATCCCTAACCAACCAGTTCCTTCCATGCCCACATTAAGTGGTAGGTTTTATGACCTTACTGGTTACTTCCTGTTCTAGAATTTTAAGAGTCCGTAGCCTATGATATTTGAATTTTAAGGACATTAATTACCGAATAGCTTTAAGTCATTCAGAGGAAGTAAGTTTTACCCGAGTAGGTTTTCTAATTAAGATCTTTGGGGAAAATACTGAAGCCAATGATTTTGAAAGAAGCATCTGTATACCTGCATCCAGGTGAGATCACAATTACATTGTTTGAGGTGATGGATGCTCTTCATGGCTTCTGGCTGTATATGAGGACTGGAGAGCATATGTTAAAATAATTTTATTATTTATGTTTAATATAGATGTTCTCAAGTAGAGTTGAAAATGTATAGTAAACTTTGATTTAAAGCATTTACTACAGATATTAAAATTTACATAATTGATGAATAAAGGATTGTTTTACCAAAATCTGATGATTCTATTTTAAGGATATTTTAGCTTTAGACATAATGTATTGATTAGCGATATTATAAATATTTTACTAAAAATGTTGCTAAAATGTCTTAAAGCTGTGCTGAAAGGAACGGGGAGAAATTCTTACGGTTTTGATGGGATAGAGGGTGCTGATATGATAGAAGAGGAGGCACCCTTTATTTGAATGCACCAAAGAAAAAGTGAGTTTCTAGGCTGAGATGCAACTCCCAGGAGACAAGGGGAAACTCCACCATGTGGTGCCCAGTTACCTTCTCAGTATTTTCCCCAGCCAGAGTTCACTCCTGCCTTTTGATGAGTTTTCTGGTTTGGTAATAGAAACAAACTAATAGGAATTGCTTTCTGCAAATTCACTTAGCAGTCAATTTACTAGGATCACAGTCTGTGAATAGTGAAACCGATTAAATATAGTCCATAAAGATTGAATGGGAATTTTCAAGATTTTTTTTCCTCCATGTTATCTTAAAATTTGATTTTGCTCTTCCTTAGTATGTGATTATGTGCTAAAAGCTTTTAAAACCAGCCATGCTTTGTTAGTTTACTTTAGATGAAATTCTTCTTTGATGGTAAGCTTCCCTGTGTTGTAGGGAAGCCCAGGCTCTCCAGGAGTCACAGGACCGAGTGGGAAACCAGGAAAACCCGGAGACCACGGCAGACCAGTAAGTGGACGGCTTGCATACCTAGTCATTCCACTGTGGCCATGAATGAGGAGACTGCAAGGCTGTGGCATATTTATGTTATCTCTGCTGTAATGTGTGTGAAGCATTCGCTGAAGCTATGCTAAATCCATGGATTTAACTTGGTACTAGTTCTAAAAATTTTCTCTCTAAGCTATAACATTCTGGGATGAAAATTGTGGTCATAGGGTTTCTTTAAAAGGAGAATGGGATTATAAGCCAAGACACATATTTCTGCACTGAATAAACACTCAGAGCTGCGTCAGCAAAATCATTCTCTTTGTTTAGGAGCGGTATGCAGCTTAAGATAGAAAAATACATGATGGTGCATGGTGCCTCCATGGGTGCTCTGCAGAAGTTAACCCTTTGTCAGTATCCTGTAGCCACACTGCTGGCTCTTTTCTCTTGCGCTGAGGTTGCTAGAACATTAGTCCCAGAATTAAAAGGATTTATCTCACCCACCATTATACTTTTTTATTTATTTATTTTTTGCGGTACGCGGGCCTCTCACTGTCGTGGCCTCTCCCGTTGCGGAGCACAGGCTCCGGACGAGCAGGCTCAGCGGCCATGGCTCACGGGCCCAGCCGCTCCGCGGCATGTGGGATCTTCCCGGCCTGGGGCACGAACCCATGTCCCCTGCATCGGCAGGCGGACTCTCAACCACTGCGCCACCAGGGAAGCCCCATTATACTTTTTTATACTGCCCTGCTCCAATTTACGTCCAGTTTAATTTTCTTTTCATCAGATGTTTTGATTAAAATAATAGTTGAGATGGTATCATGCATATCTTCTATTTGCAAATCAGTATCTCCAAAACTGAATTCATAGCTTCTAAAATACCCAGAAGTATTTGTAATGACTGTTGGGCTCCATATTCTTCGTTACAACCTCTTCCTTATTTGTATGTATGAGGAATGAATTTATTTTAAGCAGTTTTTTTTTTGTCTGAATAGAATTCTGAAATATAAAAATTTATCTCAAAGATCAACAAGTCCAGTTATTAGTAATGACACATCTATCAGGGCTGTTCTCTGAACAGAACTTCTCTCTTCTGAAGTATTGTCCAAAGTTATATAAACCCAAGCTTAAAAATTTTTTTAATGTCAAACTAACTTAGAATCTTCATGTGATATGGCCTGCCTTCTATGTTTACATAAAATTAAGCAAGCAGCATAAAGATGAAAGGACTCCTGGTGTACTTCTTACTCTGTGTGTACTCTAGCATATGACTTTATTAGTTTCTTTTCCTCAATGAATCATGACAGAAACTTCACAAGAGCCCTTAAAAGTACATGGAACTTGTTAACCCTTTCAGAATTCTATTTCATTTTACTATGACTGAAAGAGAGTCTAACGTAAGAATATCACTGATGTGATTGATGGCTGAAGTTAGAAACCTGAAAGAAACTTCTACTTCCTTTACTTGAAATGAGAGCTCTAGATACTGGCAATAAAGATGAGTTCTAAATCATACATCCCAGAACAATCTCAGAGTGGCAGTAAATTAAAAAAGAACACATGGGAACAAAGTAGCAGTAAGTGTAAAAAATAATTTCCTGAAATTTACAAAAGGCTCCAAACTAAATAATGTTTCCATAAGAGTCCAGTACTTTTAGCAAAGGGCAAACTCCAGTTTTTCTTATGACTATAATTTGGTAACATTTATTTGGACCTTATCTACCCCCTTTTCCCCCTTTATCTTTTTCATCCTTCTAAGGTAGCAAATTACCTCTCCTTTTCTTCTCTCTTCTATCTTACCTTTAGTTTCTAAAACCAAAACTAGCAGACGGGAGTATAAAGGTCTTAGGAGAGAGCTTAGCTCAGTCACTGTTAGCTTATGTCATTAGCTCTTGGAACCAGTGGTGTCTTCTTGCTAACTTGTAACACCTGATATTGTGTCGTGGATGTTTCCAGGAACTGCTGATGGAATATTTTTATTCATTTACTCAACACCCATTTGTTTGGTGCCTAAATGTGCCCGTCGGTGTTCTAAGGTCTGTGGATATAAACGTAAACAAGACAGAGTCCTTGCCCTCATGGAGATTCTAGTGGAGGATATAGACCCCAACATGTAAATAAACAATACGGTTTCTGGTGATGATGAGTGATAACAAAGAAAAGAAACACAGAGTAAGGGGTTAGGGGGTAATTGTGGTGGTGGAAGGGGGCTATTTCAGACACAGCAGTCAGGGAGTCTGTCTGAGGAGGGGGAGTGAAGCGAGGGAGCAGGCAGTGGGAGCAGCATGAACAAAGGCCAAGGGAGGACGAAGGTGGCACGTGGAAGGAAGAGCAGAGAGGCCCGGGCACCGGAAGTAAAGGGAGTGAGGGGAGAGGGATGAAAGATGAGGTCAGCTAGCTGGGCACAGGTAAGCATGTGGACCACCCAGCCCATGGCGAGGATCTCTAATCTTATTCTTCGTGTGATGGGAAGCCCTTGGAGCCAAAGGGTGACATGCGCCAATTTTCTTTTTAAAAATATCAGTCTGGCTTCTCTGTGGAGAACAGACTCAAAAGGGGCCAAGTGGGTTGCAGGAGGACCAGTTAGGAGGATATTGGAGCCGTTCAGGCAAGAGTCTTGGAGACGGTAAGAGGCAGTTTGGTTTGGGATGTTATCTGACCATCAGATTTGTCAATGGTTTGGGCGTTCCTTTCAGCTGGCAGCCTGGAGATATACTGAAAGACAAAAACTTCTTGCACTAGAAGGAAGACTTTTTCCAAGATCCTCTCATGGCCAGTGAGAGGCCTGACAGAATAGGGACAAATGTTCTGTGGTTGCGTTTGGATGTGGGAACCACCACTTGGATTGAGCCCTTTAATAAGGGAGGCACATGGTTCCTTTCATGCCCAGTGCACAAAAAATCACTGGAAGAAGTTACAGGTACATATTTAGTTAGGGAATTGACAGAAAGCTCTTACTAGAACAAGTTCTTATGGGTTCTAACTGAACCAAGATTAACCTCATGCATAACCTAAAGTAACCACCTGAGCTCCCCAGCCATGGGGATGTAAAGGAAAGTAGAATGGTAGCAAGGGCAATTTTACATGTGTTTCAGTTCCAGACCTATATTGTGAATGGCATCATAAAATGTATGCACAGTACCTAACTTCTAAATTGGTGATCATAAAATTCACATCTCAGCACTATATTGGAGGACACGTGCTTCTGAGAGAGGGAGAGAGAGAGAGACAGGGAGACAGATTAGATTCCTTTTAACAGACAAACAAAATGTGAGTAACATGGATGTAAGTGTGATGTGTCATTGTGCTAATTTGTTAGAAAGCAGACCTTGCCCTCTTTCATCATCCTGTCCATTCATGAGTCATTTTAGACCATGTTTGTCAGTTTCTAATATCTGAAATTCCTATATTTCAGGGTCCATCGGGATTGAAAGGAGAGAAAGGTGATAGAGTATGTATTTCTTAAAATTTGACTTACAAATTTATATCGTGTGTTAAACATTGGACTCTGAAACTATGGAAATAATATGCTGATCCTACTTATTGATTTAATTAACTAGGGAGACATTGCTTCCCAGAACATGATGCGAGCAGTTGCAAGACAAGTCTGTGAACAACTGATAAGTGGTAAAATTTCTTTTCCTTTTAATGTATGAGTGTGTGTGTTGTTTTTAGTTAATTGCAGGAAAATGCAATTTGTGTCATAAACTTTCAAAGATAGATGTTTCTATTTCATTTTCGTGAGCTCTTATTTTCATACATTGTCAGTTTTGTATCCTGTTAGATAAAGCCAATGATATTTTAATGACTATCATTAAGTTAAAACAATGAACCAAGGTAAAATAATAGCCTGCTATCCTTACATTCAGTCTGATACAAAATTGTATTTTTTTTTTTTTTTTTTGTGGTACGCGGGCCTCTCACTGTTGGGGCCTCTCCCGTTGCGGAGCACAGGCTCCGGACGCGCAGGCTCAGCGGCCATGGCTCACGGGCCCAGCCGCTCCACGGCATGTGGGATCCTCCCGGACCGGGGCACGAACCCGTGTCCCCTGCATCGGCAGGCGGACTCTCAACCACTGCGCCACCAGGGAAGCCCCCTTATTGGGTTTCTTACTAATAAGTCTTATTTATTTTTTTTAGGTCAGATGAGCAGATTCAATCAGATGCTGAATCAGATTCCAAACGACTACCACTCTAGTCGCAACCAACCAGGCCCGCCGGGTCCTCCAGGGCCCCCTGGCAGCGCGGGAGCCAGAGGAGAACCAGGGCCTGGGGGGCGGCCAGGCTTCCCAGGCACACCAGGGATGCAGGGACCCCCGGGTGAACGAGGTAGGCATTCCTGACTGCTGCACAGGGATAAAGGAAGGAACCTGCAAGCGTAGGAGCTGGGTCCGGTTGAAAAGCATGTAGAAGACTGGACTTAGCAAACTACACTGGTCTTGTTTGGACAGCCCCAGAAGAGCCGTGCATCCACGAACCTGTCTTTCTCTTTAGGCAGCTGCAGGCTGTAGAGATCCCTGTCTTAGAAAACAGGAAGATTTTGTCATGAGAGCTCAGTAAAGACAACGCTATTTTCTGATTGTTGCTGTCGTTAATGGGAAAAACTGTATCCTGGCAAACTGAATCAGGCATAAAATCTTATTAATTGTTTTGACTGGCAAGAGCTGGGCAGCAACTGAATGCCAGCAGCCCTAAGATTTTGGATCTAAATTCTTCTGGTTCCTTTATTCAGGGCCTGGAAACTGGTCTTATGTGTTTATGTGGCTTTAATTTCATGGTAGATAAGTGTAACTGAAGGAAAAGAAGAAAAACAGGATTATGTGATTCCAGATGTTTCAGGATGCTGGGTACTCACTTTTGTCAGACTGATGGCTAACATTCTGTGGAAAACGTAGATATGTCTATAATTCTGATTATTTAGATGCAGTACTGATAGGGCTACTAAAGATAAGATACCTTTAAGACGTCTTCAGTGAGTTGTAACTATTTATTCAAGATTTCTGTTCTTAATTACGGCTTCTAAAATAATATATTAGATGTGTTTGTTTTCTTCAAGTAATTTTTCCCCTGACTTGTAGCCAGATTTGTTTCTTGGCCATGAATCTGGAATTACACAAATGTCTAGAAAGAATTTGGCTTAAAGCGTGAACTTCTGTGAAAAATTGGGTGCTGCTTTCACTACGGGAAATGAATTACTTGAATCAAGTACTATCAGTTCCGATGAAGGCTACATATTTCCGGATCATTTTCCCTCTGTGTTTTCCCATTTTGTGCTTGCTTAGGTTTGCCGGGAGAGAAAGGTGAAAGGGGTATTGGATCTCCAGGACCTCGAGGGCTGCCTGGCCCCTCAGGTAGGTTTGCTAGTACATCAAACAAGTGAACATATCATTACCGAGAGAGCATACGACCCCACGAGATGCACAAACTCATCCTGTTAGCTTCAGGCATACTGACCATCATGGAAGATATTTTAGCAAGAAGTCCCACTTGTATAACCTCCTCATTTTTATGTTCTCTTTGTTCAAAAATGTTTCAGTGCGTTCTATTTAAGCGTTTACTCTAACTTTAATATATGAGGGTTTGAGTTTTAGTGACACAGAGGGCTGTTGTTTTCTCTTTATGGGATTCCTGTTTGTTTTGTTTGGCCTCATAGCCTTTAAGGATGCTGTCATTTCCTGTTCCTTCTGGTATTCTTTAAGAGGTCGCTAGTAGACTGAGGAAATATACTCTCATTAGAAATCCTGACACGTTGCAAGATTTCATTCACAGTTTCTTTATTGATGTTTTGGAAGGAAATAATAGTTGTTCTGTGCATTTTGTTTACTAGATTGAAAATGAATTTTTTTCTTCGTTATAAGGTCCGTGAGACCCTTGCAACCATGGTCAGTCCTGGAGGTTAAATCTTTACATTTATGTTAACCATGAGTAAGTGTCACTTGATCCAGAAATAGCACTGCTTCACATAGTCTGGAGGTGGAGCAGGCAACCCGAACGTCTGCCTTGGCTACCACAGCCATTTCCTGCAGCGAGTCTTACCTCTAAGACAGTGGGAGCAAACCAGAGAACTCACTGATATCTTTAGTTTGGCTCAATTCTTGCTAAGTCAGTTTTCTTTGAATAAAATCATTAACATAGTTGGATTTTTGGCATTAATTCTTGAATCACTGGTAAGAAAGTTCTACACTGGGTCATACTGGTGATTCCTTAAGGAAATATTTTCTTACCATACACTAGTGAATCGTCTAGTCTTGAAGTAGTGGAGGTGCCAAAGTATTGTTGACTGCCTCAGGAGATATGTTTGACAAGAGGGGAAATATTTCTTTTAAACCCATGATAGGTCCACAAGGAGAATCCAGAACGGGTCCACCAGGGTCCACAGGTTCAAGAGGTCCTCCAGGTCCCCCTGGTCGTCCTGGAAACTCAGGTATCCGAGGCCCCCCAGGTCCTCCTGGATACTGTGACTCTTCCCAGTGTGCCAGCATCCCATACAATGGACAAGGCTATCCAGGTATGTTGTTGCCATTATAGGGACCCAAACTCACCTGAATTAAAAAACCTTTATGGAAATGAAGTTCCCTAGGACGGAAGGAAAGTTGATTTGAGGATTTCTTGAAGATGTCAACTCTTTCAGTTGTATGTTTTGTTATTCTCTCTCAAAAGAATTAATGTTAATTTTATAACATTATTTCACTGTTAGGAGTTGAATAATTATCTTCTCCTCCTTTCTGTACTTCTGCACTTACCAGATCACATCATAAACCTCTCTTTATTTCTCTTGGGAGTTCAAAGAATGCTACCAATTGACTGTTTTGTTTTTTTTTTTTTTAACCCTAAAGGCTGGGAAGAGGGATTTGTTGAATACAAGAATATATCTAAAAAACTGTTTTGAGACTCTAATGTGTAGGCAGACTATTTGATAACATGGTGCAGACAACTGAAAATATTTCACTATTTCACATTGTCCATGGAATTAATATTTATAAACTCTGGGACTTAATGTTTTTAGAGTCAGTCATGAAATTCTAGTACTCGACAATTACAGGAGGCAGAAGTCTCTTAAGCCTGACTTTGGGGACTGTTGGGATAAAGGAGATATGCTGATCTGAAAATAAATATATTAATGCTGTGGGCAGCGGTCAGCGGTGATCTTTTCATCAGCACACCCTCGAGCATCTTGCAAGTTTTAAAAATGATCCTGCTGTTTGATATGGTTGGCTACTAGCAAGTAGTGCATGAGTAGTTGAATATCTAAATATCTATATATCTATATATTTACGTGCATCCTTACCTATGACCAGAAGTAATCATGAATTGTAAATTTCTCAAGCAACCCATTCACACAATTACAATTTCCCTCTTTATGAAAGAAATTTAAATTACCTCTGCCTTCTGGTATGTGTGAATAACTTGAAATATATGGATATATACATATGTACTTTAACCATTACATACTTAGATGAATGTGTATAGATGTTTTTTTTGCATAGTAATTCAACTTTTAAAAACTATCATCTTTGACCTGTTTCAGGTTCCGGCTAACACATTTTCTAAGTCGCCAGCGCTGCTTACAGTTTGAATACATGAAAATCCTGTTTCTGAGATGTTTGCGCACGTGCTTATTAGGAAATGAGTCTGTATGGAAATCTCACCACCGATATGGTTAATGAACTGGGTGGACATCATAACGGAGGGTGGAGACTCTTTATACTAACTTGAATGAGACAAAAGCAGTGGTGTTAGTTTATAAGCCTGATGCATTTCAGTAATAATGTAGAAAAATATTATTTAAAAGAAAACGTTCACACACACAGCTCATGAGGAGCCTCAGCTTTGAAAGAGGCGCATAATAAAACTACTAACCGCAGAGATGATGCCATTTTGAGAAAAACAATTAACCTGGTTAAAGAGAAATACCTTATGTAAATAATAAACTAATGATGGCTTGTAAATGATTTGTATGTGATCCTGTCCACTAAAATCACTTAACAGTCCTGTACAATCAGCTTCTGCCTGCTGCTTGCTCTCTGCCGGAATAACACCAAATAGAATCTCATCTCTCGCTTGTTAGCGATGTGTCTGATTCAGGGCATGTGTCTTACTATGATTACCTTTTGTACGTGTACTTTCATTTGGATTTTGTAATCGCAATTTTCAAACCAAAGTTTGAGAGTCACTTCTTCTCTTCCTGTTTCGCTGTAGTCACTGGAGGTCCTCACCCACCAGCTGTAACTCAGGCCGTGGGAGAGACAGCCACAGAACATGTCATGTACTGTATATTACCTGGTGATAGTTGATTTTCACCTCCAGAGTTCAGTTTCTAGGAGCCAATGTCACTTCCCCATACCTCCTCATCTTTCCAAATGGTTCTCTGAACTGAGGAGTTTGAAGTCATGAACGGTTGCTTGGGGATTTGCAATATCCTACCTAGGTTGGTTTACAGTTCTCCTTGGCCCAGTCTCTGACCCTTCCCAGGTATTTGTGCAATGATTGTACTTACTGCTGGATCTTTGAAGGTTAAAAACAAGTGCCATTTCATTATTGATCACCAAATTCTCTCTGCAAATGGAAGCAATCAGAACATTGTAATTTATCTATTTATAGTTATGAGATTAAGACTGGAGTGCCATCCCCTCGGGTGATGATTTAGCTTTTGCTGTGTGTGTGTGTGTGTGTGTGTGTGTGTGTGTGTGTGCCTTCCAAATCATGCCATAACTGTAATGTTGAATCGGACAGAGCCCTACGTGCCCGAGGGCGGGGCCTACCTGCCTGAGCGCGAGCCCTTCATCGTGCCGGTGGAGCCCGAGCGGACGGCGGACGAGTACGAGGACTATGGCGCCGACGAGCCCGCCGAGGAGCGTCCTCCCCATGAGCGCTGGCGGCGCGCCCTGCTCCGCGGCCCCCGGCAGTGAAGCTGACACCGCGCGCGCGCGCGCAGCACGGCCAGGCTGGGGGGAGGTGTTGGGATTCTCATTTACAGGTCAGACGGAGCAGTGCATGTGTTATCTGTCACGTTTCTTCCGGCGTTGCTTCATCCGAGAGTACCCTTTCTGGCTGTAGAGAACCTTGTTCCTGCAGGAAGCCTAGCTCGCTGCACGCAGTCTGTAGAAGTCTTTGCCTCTGCCCTTGAAGTGCTTGCGAAATACTTTGTTCACAAAAGCTGCAGGGAGAGAACGCGCCTTGTGCCTTTAGGTAGCACAGCGGGAAGCCTCAGTGAAACTCTTAGGTTAAGCAGTTAAGTCCTGGAACCCAGAACGACTGTGTATTTCGAGAGGGCAGTTTATCTTTTCCAATGCTTATTTGCAGTTCAATTACATCCCGATCTAAGCAGTTCCCCTCCTAAAACCAAAAAAGAGGGAAAAGTCAACTCTGTTGCAACTATTTATCTTCCTCTTCTATCTTCTGTTATACATTAGGGCATAGTATGCTCTTATACATCTCCTTTAACAACCACAAACCTTAAGCCATGTAGCTGAAATTATTGTATCAACTGGATACAGTTCCATATTGCCTTAAACCTCCTTGTTTTAGACACGCTAACATTTATACCAAATTGCAGATTATTCTGCAGAGATGGAATTGCATGTTTGTGTTGTACATTTAGTATGAACTTTTTTTTCCCAGAACATAATGTTTCTTAGTTATCAAAAGCAGTTGGAAAATGTTTGCAAGACTATGAACATAGAATTGCTGCTTTTATATTTTAACTGCAGATTGTGAATTTCACTGCCTTATATTATTTATTTCTGAAACAAAAGAGGCATTTTTCAATAAAACTACTGAAAATTTGACATGGTATGTTTTTTCTTTAATGGCCTTTTGGACTGTCCAGGCGGTTGTTAAAACAAACAAGTTCATATCCTTGGATACAGTTACAAATCTTGCTAATACTATTAAATTATGCTAAATAACTTTAGATTTTTAATGATGTGGTGAAGTCATAGAAAGAGGGTAGTGAGAGAGCCTTAAAAAGCCCAGCAGATTCCAAAGGCTTTATTAGGAATGTAGAGGAAGTGTGGGTTGGTGGAAAAACAACTAAGTATCCTAGGAGACCCCAAACAACCAAACAACCTTTAACAAGCCACAAGATTTCATATGCATTCAGTCACTTTCCTATACCATACTTTACCCAATAGCATGTTTAACTGCAAAAAGGATAATCCTTAATGGAAATGTTTACATTTAGTGATACCTTCTTTTTTTTTTACTTTTACGAACACAATAACATCATTTTACATATCAAAGAAAACAATGTAAATGTTTGTTTGAAAGAACTGACATCAATTGAAGAGAGAAGTACTGAAAGAACGTTTTCCACAGAGCAAAACATCTTGAGTTAAATGCTCCCTGGAGACCGCGATCAAGAGGGTCCCCAAGAAAAAGAGGAAATTCTCTTCCAAGGAGGAGCCTCTCAGCAGTGGACCTGAAGAGGCTGCTGTCAGCAAGAACAGCAGCTCCAAGAAAAAGAAAAAGCTCCGAAAGCTATCCCGGGAAAGTTAGAATGGACATTTCTCTAGTAGGGCGTAACTTACTGAGATATTTCCCAACCCATCCCCTATAGCCCAATAAAAATAAAAACAAATTCACGAGTCAAAAAAAAAAAAAAAAAAAGGACAAGATAATAGGGCTTCCCTGGTGACGCAGTGGTTGAGAGTCCGCCTGCCGATGCAGGGGACACGGGTTCGTGCCCCGGTCCGGGAAGATCCCACATGCCGCGGAGCGGCTGGGCCCGTGAGCCATGGCCGCTGAGCCTGCGCGTCCGGAGCCTGTGCTCCGCAACGGGAGAGGCCACGGCAGTGAGAGGCCCACGTACCGCAAAAAAAGAAAAAAAGGACTAGATTATAAATGTATTGTGATCAAGAGGTTTCAAGCAGATTGCCAAATTCATAGCATTCATCTGTAATTTCTGATACGTACATTTTAAAGCTGAAGGAGACCACTGAGATCATCCCAGTCTAATTCTTTGCTTTCTGTTAGGAAGAAACAGACTCAGCTAATCAGTTATCAGAGCAAGACTAGGACTCTAGGCCTTGTGCTTCTCACCTGGTTTTATCATCAGATACTCTCCTCTCCCTTCCTGGGAGCCCTTAGTTTCTGGGCAGGAGCTTTCATCTTTCAAGGTTCTATGAATTTATCTTCATTAATGTCTTTTTTTTTTTTTTGCGGTACGCGGGCCTCCCGCTGCCGTGGCCTCTCCCGTTGCGGAGCACAGGCTCCGGACGCGCAGGCTCAGCGGCCATGGCTCACGGGACCAGCCGCTCCGCGGCACGCGGGATCCTCCCGGACCGGGGCACGAACCCGTGTCCCCTGGATCGGCAGGCGGACTCTTAACCACTGCGCCACCAGGGAAGCCCTATCTTCATTAATTTCTGATTCATTTGGGTTTCTGATACTCCTTGATGATGAGCCTCTGTATCGGGAGCCTGAAGATGGGTTCAGTTCCTTGTCACTGACCCAGCTGGGTCCCAGGGCCACATGGATTTGAGGCGCAAAGGAATTCCACCTTCCCTCACCAGCTGGATGTGAGTTCAATTCTTGATGTTGGCGATGCAGATTTGCTACCTTCTAGTCTGTGCTGGGAGAGGGGGGAGGGACCAAGGCAGTCCTAAGCACAGATTAATAAATAACTGAGATATATGTTGGGATTTTTACTTTCATACTATATTTCCTCCTTGACGAAGTTAAAATTATTTCTGTAATCCCTTAGTGCATACTGACAAGTGATAGGGAGAAGATGGCCAGATAGTCTGGGTTTAAAAACCAGTGGTAACCCACACCCTCCAAATCAAACCTGTAGGTGCTGGCTTATTTATTCACACTTCCTTTGAGGGAATGCAGAACAACTTGAAACACATTTTCTAGTTCTTTAAATCTGGAAGTATTATGAGAAATTCATTATAACTTTTATTTGAAGTAAGGCTTTTATTTTTAAGAAATTAGACAGAAATAACAGTGGGAAGAGGTGGTAGCTTCTAATGAGGTCTACAGTGGGAAAGTTTGCAAACTTTAAAAACAGCGCTTACACAGATCCTAGCTGCTATTTTTTTAATAGAATATTTGTACAATGGGATTAGCAATTTAGCAAGTTGAATAGGTGGCTGCATGTATATTTTCTCATATTTGTGAGTATCTGTTTTTGAGTCTGTAAAGAGTTATGCTGCCTATTCACTTGGTCAAACTTACATTTTATTTTTTCTACAAATCACATCAATGTAATTGTTCCTAAGTATTTATTATTATATCCATTGCACTGTATTTGGCACATAAGATTATTCATCATTTGGTTTTAGCCATAATTACTCTATAATAAGAGGAGACTTGACTGTACTATCCTCATGGGGTCTGAGTGCCTTATAAAGGGCAGCCAATTATACAAAGAACAGTGGTGGTAAATCTTTTATTTTCAGAGGCAATCTTTTAGATACACATTAATATTGATCCCTAATTCACCTTATACTTGTGGTTAGAAAATGAAATGACATGTGAATGTCTAAGTGAACATTCATTAACTTTTTCATCTCAAAATGAGGCTGCTGAAGGCTGTTGGGAAAAATCACATGGGTTTGCTTTCAGGAAATGACCTGTGTGCTGGTCACTCATGGATTTTGTCTCCAACTCATCTCTTGCCTGCTTCCATATCAGTATATCCAACTGTATATCCTTCCCTGAAGTCCCGCAGATACTTCAGGATAAACACATGTGATATGTATTAGGATTAGATTCAGCTGTGACTAACAGAAAGTCACAAAATAACAGCGGTTTAAACAAGCAGGAATTTATTTTTCATGTTTACGAAGTCAAAGCCCAGGCCCCTTCTGTTTTTCTGCTCTGCTTTTTTGTGGCTTCTGTGGCCAAGTTACACTTCTAGACCAAGATGGTTAGTAGACCTCTAGCTATTATGTCCATAGTCCCCTGCAGGAAAGAGGAAGGAGTGAAGAAAAACTCACCCCTCCTTTTAAGGATGCTTCCTGGAAGTTGCAAGCACAGCTTACAACAACAAACTTATATTACATGCCAATTGCCAGAGCTTTGTCACGTGGCTACATGCAGCTATCGGTGTGAAATGCTGTCATTATTTTGGGTGGCCATGTACCAAACTAAAATCAGCTACCTATAACGATATGAGGGAAAATGAATACTGGGCGTCAACTCGAGACTTTAGTCTTTGACACAATGCCCCAATCCGAACATATCTCCTCATAAATCTGATTTTCCTCCATCGTCCCCACCAACCACCAGTTCCTGAGGCTAGAAATTTGAGAGTCATTGTAAACTCTTCTTTCACTTCTCACATCCAATTCAAGTCTAGCTGATTGAGCTCCTACATACATATCTTAATCACCCTGTTGTTACTACTCGATTTTAGACCCTTGGGATTTCTTATGAGGAGTATAATTACAGTCTCTTTTTTTTTTGTGCGTGTGTGTTTGATTCATTGACAGCTTATTTATACAAATCAACCATTTATCCAATTTCCTTTTAAATGAAACGGGGAGTCGCTGTGCAGACCTGAAGTAATGCTTAGATAATGTAATACAGGTGATTCCTGCTCCCCTTCTCTGGATTATGACTATTAAGAAGAGCTCAAGGGCTTCCCTGGTGGCGCAGTTGTTGGGAGTCCACCTGCCAATGTAGAGGACATGGGTTCGTGCCCCGGTCTGGGAAGATCCCACATGCCGCGGAGCGGCTAGGCCCGTGAGCCATGGCCGCTGAGCCTGCGCATCCGGAGCCTGTGCTCTGCAACGGGCGAGGCCACAACAGTGAGAAGCCCGCATACCGCAAAAAAAAAAAAAAAAAGAAGAGCTCAAGTTAGTAAAGAAAGGAGAAATGCAAGAAATTTACTTTCATTTTTCCTACATTTTGACACAAAAACCTTATATGTTGCTACAAGATAAAGGACTTTGGTTCTGTTACATTTATAGTCACATCCAGTTCCAAACAAAAGAAGTTGTTTGGGGCACAAACTAGTGTTTAAGAAGGAGATACTGAGCATCTAACAAGTTCAAGGCAGTTTCTAGCCACAGATCACAGTCTCTCAAGTGGTCCTTTTTCGTATAGCCTTGGAGCCCTCAAAGAAGTCTTTCACACATGCCAGTGTGATTTATCTAAAATGCAAACCTGACCATGTCATGTCTTCTGCTCAACATTCTTCAAGAGGTTTACATATTTCTCTACAAATCTTGACTCTGTCAACTCCCTATTCCTCCTTTATCATCAGCCTTTCCACTGGAACATCTGGAATTCCCATTCCATTCTCAACAAACTCCCCCCCAAACCTTAGCCTCTTCAGTGAGCAATCCCAGCACCTCCTGGCTTGACCCTGAAGATACCACAGAGATGGTTGATACCTCCCAGAGTTGGTGGGTGGGGATGTGTCCTCCTGACTCCTCAGCACTGTTTCCAGACCGACAATCCTTCCTTCTGAAAAACACCTTCATCATTTGAGGCTCATACTCAACTTCCCATAACTGTCGTCTGTTTACTTCATGGTCACTCCACCCCATTCAGTAGGGGCTTGTACAGGGCCATCAGTGCTTTTATCCACCCCAATATCTTCTGGGTGTCTTAAGCATCCATGTTGGATGACAGATGCATAATTATCTCAGTTATCTTCTTCTCTTCAAAATCATTTTCTTTTACTTAATCTCAGCTACTCAGTCTCTTGAAGGTCTTGGACTTGTATCAAACTGCCACTACTTTGAAATCACTGTCTTTTTTTGTTTTTTAATTAGTTAATTAATTAATTTATATTTGGCCGCGTTGGGTCCTCGTTGCTGCGCCTGGGCTTTCTCTAGTTGCGGCGAGTGGGGGCTACTCTTCGTTGCAGTGCGAGGGCTTCTCATTGCAGTGGCTTCTCTTACTGCGGAGCACGGGCTCTAGGCACATGGGCTTCAGTAGTTGTAGCACACAGGCTCAGTAGTTGTGGCTTGCGGGTTCTAGAGCGCAGGCTCAGTACTTGTGGCGCATGGACTTAGTTGCTCTGCGGCATGTGGGATCTTCCCAGACCAGGGCTCGAACCGTGTCCGCTGCATTGGCAGGTGGACTCCTAACCACCGCGCCTCCAGGGAAGTCCTGTAATCACTGATTTAGACAGACCAATCTTCTTGGGTTTCCAGCTCACCTACTCAAGTACCCCCACTGCAGCTCTTTCAGCTTCGTCATGACACTCAATGTGATGAAGCTTCTATGATCTTCCTATCCATCACCTCCTGCTTACCTTCACTCCTTTCCTTATCCACCTTGGATTTCATGTCTTGGTAACATACCCAGTTTAATGAACCACCTGAACTCCAAGGAGTACAAAGCTAGTTTTTATTTTTATTTTTATTTAGGCACTGCCTTCAGTTATGCTCTGTTGGATAATCTTTTTCTGTCCCTTCGAATACCTCAGACAGAGCCCATTGCGTTTAGATTATTTCAAGTGTGAATACTCCAGTCCAATCCAGTGCAATTTAATCCACTTGAAAATGTTAATCTCAAATCTAATTTAGTATTCCTTTTCCCTTCTACCTTAAAGTCAAAATTTAGGACTTGGACTGTAGAGATGGTATGTCAGCTCTTTCACTCCAGCTTCTTCAGAATTCAGCTAGGGGATGAGGGCTAGAGAAAAGGGAGGTTAAGGTTTTCTCCACTTAATGTGTGCTACTAGGATCCTCTCCTGAATGTCAATGCTCACTGCGTGATGTGTACTCAAGTACTACTTCTCTCGTTGGGTACCTGTGTGTGTTCTTCAGAGGAGCCTTCAGGGGCCCCGTCCACTACCCAGTTATGTCCAGAATGACCTCTCCCAACCCCCAGTCAGCTTTTGTCCCCATGGAATACCTCACAGCTACTTGCTACTCAGATCCTCTCCCCGAACCTAAAGTCCTGTTAGGGGGGATTCCAGTAAGATGACCCAAGTCTGGTGACTTTCTAAGTGCCCATTTGACCACAGGAGACTGAAGCATCCTTGTCAAGCCAAATGAAAAATGAAAGTCTGCTCCCACAAATGCGACCTCTCTTTGCCTTGCTGCCTCCCATTCATTCTTCCCCATTCAAGCACGTAGGCATGTAAGTTAGGTCAGCAAGTCTACCGTGTAATACATACCCATGCATGGAATAATATGCTCTTCTTGAAGACAACGTTCAATCTCTGTAAATGTTTTTCCTTAGAGCTTCTCTCATGTGGCTCACTGGGTGGAGGTTTGAAGCACTGTTTTTGTTTTTTTTTTGACATCTTTATTGGAGTATAATTGCTTTACAATGGTGTGTTAGTTTCTGCTTTATAACAAAGTGAATCAGCTATACATATACATATATCCCCATATCTCCTCCCTCTTGTGTCTCCCTCCCTCCCACCCTCCCTATCCCACCCCTCTAGGTGGTCACAAAGCACGGAGCTGATCTCCCTATGAAGCACTCTTTCTATAATAGAAAGTAAAAACCACAACTCTGCCCTACACCAATGATCACCTGCTTCCAAGGATTCTTCTTGATTCTTTCTTTTGCAAATATAGGCTGCTTTGGTGTGATGGAGTCAGTTTGGATGGCAGAGCCAGTTCTACCAATTCTTGGAAGTTCCAATGGAATGTGCTTTATGGCTCTCTTTAGAATGTGCGTGGTACTTAATGGTTTTCTTTTATCTTTATGGCCATTTGTCAACTTCTGAGTCAAAAGGAAAAGCCCCATTTAATAGCTCAATTATCCAGATGAGCCAAACTCCCTTGCTCCTTTATTCTTCTGTCACACCTATGTATTAAAACCCTAACTCCAGATTATCCCAACTGTTTGTAATATCCATGACTATACCCAGGGTACTTCGCACAGTAGGAGAAAATCAACCATTGGGGCAGAGGGTTAAGTCTATAAATCCATTATGATCAACCTCAGCGACCAACACAGTAATTTGACTAACCATATTCTCAACTCTTTACAAAATTAGGAAGATATAGCAGGCCTAAAGGATAGACAGTGCTGGGTATGCGTTCTAGTTTAGGTAGGGTGGTAGGAAATGCCTGTTTGAACAGACACCTGAATGAAGGGTGACTGAAAGCATAAGCTGGAATCTGGCCGATAATTGTATAATCGGATGCTTTTGTAATTATGTAGATTACCAGCCATATCCCTAGAGCGGTAGTTCTTGACTTTTGCCTACACACCTGGGGAACTTAAAAAAAAAATCCTCATGTCTGAATCCCACCCTCATAAATTCTGGTTAATTGGGTTAGGGTGAGGTCTGATGATAAGGATTTTTAAAAGTTCCCAGGTAATTAAAGAGTACAGCTAAGGAGTCAAGCTATGACCTAGAGATTCTGATTCAGCATGTTGGAGACGGAGGTTCAAGAATCTGTGTAATTTAAGTATATTCTTCAGGTGAGTCACATGATCAGCAAGGATGGGAAATTTTACACCCTCTCTCTTTGGCTTTGGATATTATTTTTACGCCCGAACTGTATTTTAGTCTTTTCTTCTGATCCTTGAGGCATGTATCTCCAACTGCCTTGGTATGTCTCTAGTTGGATGTTTTAGAGGCATTTCGAACTTAATATGAACAAAGTGAAATCCCTCACCCTCCTTTCCACACCAGCTTCTTTCTACAAGTTTCTTGCCTTGGTGGGTGGTTCCACCACCCTCTCAACTGCCTCATCCAGGACCCGGGAATTGACATGATTCCTCTTTCTCTCACCTCCTACGTCATATCCATCACTAAATCCTTTGGCTTCTGTTTTCTAAGCATCTTTCAATTGGCACCTCCCTGTATCCCTACTGCCATGCTCTCCCTCTAGGCCCCAGCGTCTCGTCTGGATTCCTCCAAAGTCTTCCATCTGATCTTTTCCCAACCACTCTTACCTCTCTCCAATCCATTTTTCTCACAGCTTAGCAGCCAAAATGATTGTGAAGAATGCAAATCTGGTCATATCATGGCATTTCCTAAATTTTTGGATGGTATCAAATTCAGAAACCTCATCAAGACTCAGGTGTCATCAAGGATCTGGGCTCTTCCTACTTTTGCCATCATGATACCTCACTTATCTCAATTGATTTTCCCCAAGCACACTGGAATTCCTGCTCTACCCCTTCTTAATCCTGAGCCTTCCTGGGTGCTATTTCCTTTATCTGGAACATGCTCTCTTCATTTGGTCACGTCCTGTTCATCCTTTAATTTGATGCTCAAATAATCATTTCCTTTGGGACACCCGTTTGTCACTTTCAAAGTTCAAGATCCCTGCAGCGTGCATGAATACCACTTGTGTTCCCTTTGATAACTTTTATCATACCAGCAATTTCTTACCCAATTTGCCTTCCCCACTGGATAGCAAGTTTATATAAGGGCAGGAATCATATTTCTTTTGTTTACTTCTATGTTTCCAGCAGCCACCAGAGTACTGGTGTTTAGGTGGTGTTTAATAAATATTTGTCATTCAGTGGAACAAACTCTCTTCCTTGATACACAAAATTTTATTTGAAACATCAAAATACTGTATGAAGATTGAATAATGCACATGTAATTGAAATTCTTCATGCCCACTTTGTTGCAGAGCAGGGGAGGATACCACCTTTTTTTAAAAAAAATATTTATTTATTTATTTCCCTCCGTAAGAGCCACTAGTGACAGGGAGCCTTGTTTATTCTTTACCCTGGGCTATTATACAATTGTGCTTCTTTTCATGGTGCTGTTCTACCTTTGGAGGAGATCATGGAGAGAACATGACTGCCTGTTGACCCTCCAGCTAGATCTGGGCAACTGGAGGCTTCTCACCCCTCTCCTCTAACTGTGGGGTATACGTTCCACCAACCATTCTTACATTAGGAGCTGTTTTCCAGGATGCAGCCTTGAGGGAGTAATGTGGTCTTGAACCATCTGGACTGAATATACGTCTGCACCCAGTTAAGGCCTCCATATAAACTCATGACTCTGGTAGGTGGATGTGGAGATCTTCTGGTCTTGGGGCTGCCCAAGACAAGCCCCCTAAGTTAAGTCCCCTTGCTTATTAAACCTGCTGCCTACCAATCCGGAGTGCTCTGCCTCTTTCTTTGGTCTCTCCTTGCCCTCTGTGTACAGGGGCTGGTGTCAGCTTTCACCCAGGAAGCTCCTGAGCTTTCAAACCTACACCTATACCTTTGAATTCAAGGCAACGTGAGCAATGAAGGGAAGATAATTGGCTAGATTATAGGAAACATTTCATGTTCTTTTCTTTTTCAGGGTTCATAACTGGAAAATAAGATAAAGAGGTTGCCCCCAAATCCCGTTGAATTATTAATGAAAAAAAGCCTAAGGTGTTCAAGAAATGACACAGAGAAGAAAGTATGCCTTATTCCATTAGAAAGAACTATTTTGCCCAAGCCATGCCCCCAAGAGTCAGCATATGATAGGATGGTTAGACAATGGAAGTTGTTATAAAATTAATTTGTTTGTTATAACAATTAATTTGTTATAAAATTAATTGTTGAGAGAGGTCCTGGTGAGAAGTGTTGTCAATCACTGGAACTTTTTTTTTTTTTTTGCGGTACGCGGGCGTCTCACTGTTGTGGCCTCTCCCGTTGCGGAGCACAGGCTCCGGATGCACAGGCTCAGCGGCCATGGCTCACGGGCCCAGCCGCTCCGCGGCATGTGGGATCTTCCCGGACCGGGGCATGAACCCGTGTCCCCTGCTTCGGCAGGCGGACTCTCAACCACTGCGCCACCAGGGAAACCCCACTGGAGCTTTTGATTGTAGTTCAAGTTACCCGAAATGGGATAAGCCAAGTGTGTCAAATGGGAAATACCTTTAATCAGAATATCTCCCGCAGTTGCCAAATCAAAGCAGATGTGAGATATTTATCAGTTTAAATTTCTGCTTTTTAGATCCCTCAAAGCAAATGCCACTGGAATACATTGTTTAAGGTCAATTTATTCAAGTTGAACTATGCTAACAGACAATTTACACATTTTTTCTTCTATATATACCTTTTAACTTTAGATTTTCTTATAATAATATATATATATCTTTCTTGACCTCTCAGTTTCTTAGTTTCTCATTTAGCAATATTAATTTCAGAACAGAATGCAAAATGTAATTGATGCAAAGACATTAAGTTAGATATTAGGAGAACTTCTAATGAAGTTATAAAATATTTTTCATAGGTATTTTAAAGACATGAAATAAAACTCACATGTAAGTTATCTTGTGCCTGACATGGTGCTAAGTGCCTTTACTTAGCTATTCTTATAGGTATTATTATCTTCATTGTACAGATTAGAAAAAAATTTCAAAAAATTAAACTATTATTGAAGCTCATACAGTTAAGAGAGGTTTTCAGTCTGTGCCTGTCTCCTACACTCTGCTGTCCTTACTGTTTACCTGTGGTGATGAAGGCGTAATCCTGTGTATAAATCATGATGGCGTTAAGAGTGCGAACTTTGCTCTCAGATAAACCTGGGTTTGAACCCTGACTCAGGTGCTTTCTGTGTTATGAAGAATTTTCTTAACCTCTTTGATTCCAAAGTTCTGAATAGCTGGGCCTCATACCTACCTCTAGAGTTGTGGGAACATTCATGCCAATATTTGTAGTACTTTTGACCATATTAAAAAATTAAGCTGGATACAAATCCCGTGAAGAGGCATTAGAAACGTCTCCAGTAGCTATTCCAGCTTATGCTAGGGTTTTTCCCGTTCACTTTCCAGCTGAAGCTTTCTTACTCTCTCTTCAGTTTTCGTTCCATCACTTTAAGTTCTAACATCTGTTTCTCCTTTTACATTTTGATAGCGGATCATCCTTAGCTTCTTCCCTCTTATCAATAGAATCAGAGAAGATAATGATGTGATGCCGAGCGCTGGTCCCTGAATAGATGCTTCCTCTCCACTTTAGCCATCCAGTAGATCCAGTAAATTTGTCTTGACATGTGACTGGATTTCTCAGTGCTTCTTGGGGATTATGATGAAGACTTTGCACAAGGTTTTAGTAAGGATCTTATACCACAGGAATTTAACATTCCTTGTCTTGACTTAACCAGATGGAAGAATGTGGAGGAGGAAAGTGGAAAGGATGTATGAAACAGGAACATTCTGGGAGTATGTAAACCTTTATCAGAATTTGTTAATGAGAATAGCTTCACAATTTTTGAAGGCATTAGTATTATGTCTTTCTTAAATAACATTGTGTTCTTAGGTTGTGGAATAGGGTTACATTTTTAAGAACAAAATACCAAGAGAAAGCAGCCCATCTGGGGACTGGCAGTGCAGTAGGGGAAAAAGAAAGGCTCTGGAGCCAGGAAAACCTGGATGTAAGTCTCGACTTTGCCACTTACTAGCTGCTTTGGGAAAGTAACGCAACTTCTCTGAGCTTTACTTTTCTGATCTATAAAATGGGTATAATATCTCTTTTGCAATGTTGTATTAGAGTTAACACATGTATAAACACTTGATATATAGTAATTGATTTTTAATTTAGTGGAAATTTCTAAATGAGTAGAATTGGGTGTTTTTCTATATTTGATATAGGGATTATTTCCATGTTGATGTTCTGTGATTCATTATAATGAGTAGGATACGAGCAAGCTGTTATGAACGAGAAAGTGCCAGAGAAAAAATGTAGCTTTCCTCAAAAACATTCTACGTCTAAGTTATGGCTGATTGGAAATTCCTCCTCAGTCCTCAAGTTAACTGGCTGTTTATCAGGATTATATTTGTCATGGCATATTTTTTAGCAGAGATCTATCTAGAATTTAGAGGACTCTTAGTGAAGCTAATAACCAGCTTTAGAATTGATGTAAGGATTAGATGCTGTCATGTTAGTAAAATGTGTTCAAGAAATGATAGGTATTGTTACTAGTGGAAATATCTTACGAGACCTATGAATCAGGTAATGGCACCAAGATGTTAATTACATGTACTATCCAAACTGGATGCAATCCAATTTTTACTATGACTTTATCTTGGGTATTTTGAGAGCTTCCTCAAATTGGGCTAGCCAATAAGATAATTACTGACTGAATTATTCCTTGGATTTCTAGCATATCCATTCTGCAAATATTCTGACCTGCAGGTGAATGAAAAATATATATCTAGAAGATCACTTCAACAAATTTAGAGCTCAATAATCTATTTATGAACAAAATGAAAGAGTCTGGGCCATTTCCTCAACCACTCTACCCTTTCAGAATTGAATAAAAATAATAGCACATGTCAACCAGGAGTCAAAACACCCTTTGATATACTGTGGTATGTGGTTTGGTAAGGGGAGGTGGGGACTCCGCCGTCTTGGGACGCAAGAACCTCAAATGGATTTTGTTTGGGGTTTTGATTTTGTAGGCAGGCAGCCATAACCACTCAGTACTTTCCATGTGAAATCCAAAGACTCTTCCTGGAACTTGTGGGTAGGGAGAAACTTCCTAAAAAATCTACCTCAAATTCTCATTAGATCTTTGGTCACTAGTGCACTGAAAGTGGACATTCATATGCTGAGTTTTCAGTGAAATCCTATTAAAGAGATTATTAAAATCGAATGTGATACTATGAGAAGAGTTGTAGAAGATAAGGGAAAAACTGAGCCATGTTGGCAGGGTATGTGAGGGGTGTGGAGGATTTCCCAGGAGGGAGTCTTCTTGGAGACGCTTATGGCTGAGCTAAGTCAACAATGAGAAGAAGACTTCCCTTTTATCATTGTCAAGGATGGTGCTAATCTGAATCTCTTTGGTAAAAATGTTGCCTCATTATTGCTACAACATACTTGAAAACAAATATAGAAAGATTATATTCTACAAAGACTAAGCTAGTTTTTATTGTGAAAAAAGGGTAGACCCTTGTTTTATTTCTGATTTTTAGGTGGTAGTCAACATTTAAGTTGATTCATTAACATTATTAATAATAGCAGACATTTGTTAAGCTCTTTATCATGTGTCACCAAGATGACAAACATACAATATGCATTAAATGGGTTAATACATGGAAAGCACTTAGATCAGTTCCTGGCACATAGTAAGTGCTCAAAAGCATTTTTAGCAATTATTATTGATCACAAATCTACTGTTATATACAATCTATTATAAAATGAATATGGGGCCAGAAGTTTGAAGAGATTTAGTAATTTACTCAAGGTCACAGACCTAGTAAATAACAAATTTGGTATTGGAATTCAGGAAACTCTAACTCAGAGCCCAAGCTCTGAATTATTATAATACTCAGTTTATTAAAATTATTCTCCAACAATCTTTAAGCTTCACATCAAGTAATAGTAAGGAGAACATGAATTAATCCACATGGCTTTAGTCAAGACTATTGCTAGCCAGTTTTTTTTAAGGTCTATAAGTGTTGTACATTGTAATGAACAAGAATTTATTCATTAGTGAGATTCAAAATCTCTGAAGATAAAGCAGATAAGCATTTACAGGGGATACAGATGTACCAGGAGTCTGATAATACTGGTAAAAAAAAGTCTCATTAGGCATAAGAAATGAATTTGTGTCGGTTTAAGGAATCATCTGGTGGGGGAGGAGACAGGTCAACCTGGGAGTCAATAAAGGCAAGTGGCAGCCCCCGGGAAACCTAAGAAGCAAACCTGGTAGTCCTTAAATTATATTGGGGATTTATATGGATTTTGTGTTCTACCATTAGATCTGCATAAAGCAATGTGCCAATCAGCTACATTTACAAACTCCAGCAAAATAGTAGCCCTTGGTTTTGATTTGCTTATTTATTTGCTCTCTCCTCTTTCTACCAATTGTTTTTGTTTTCCTCTATTGTCTATAAGGACAGTTCAACATCCACAAATCAATCAACATGATACACCAAATTAATAAAATGAAGGATTAAAATTATATTATAACCTCAATAGATGCAGAAAAAGCATTTGACAAAATTCAACATCCACTTATGATAAAAATTCTCAGTGAAGTGGGTATAGAGGGGACATACCTCAACATAATAAAGACCATCAGTGACAAACCCATAGCTTACGTCATACTCAATGGTGAAAAGCCTAAAGCATTTCCTCTAAAATCAGGAGCAAGACAAGGATGCTCACTCTCACCACTTTTATTCAACATAATATTGAAAGTCCTAGCTGAACAATCTGACAATAAAAAGAGATAAAAACATCCAAATTGAAAAGGAAGAAGTAAAACTGTCACTGTTTGCAGGTGACATAATATTATATATAGAAAACCCTAAAGACTTCTCCAAAAAACTATTAGAATAAATGAATTCAGTAAAGTTGTAGGATACTTAGTTAATAAAAGCAACCTGTTGCATTTCTACACACTAATAATGAACTATCAGAAAGAGAAATTAAGAAAACAATCCCATTTACATTTACCTGAAAAAGGTTAAAATGCCTAGAAATAAATTTAACCAAGGAGGTGAGAGACTACTCTGAAAACTATGACACTGATGAAAGAAATTGAAGATAGCACAAAGAAATGGAAAGAAATATAGTGCTCATGGATTGTAATAATTAATATTGTTACAATGTCCGTACTACTCAAAGCAATCTACTTATTTAATGCAATCACTATCAAAATATCAATGGCATTATTTATAGAACCAGAACAAACAATTAAAAAATTTGTATGGAAACACATAAGACTCTGAATAGTCAAAATGTTCTTAAGAAAGAAGAACAAAGCTGGAGATATCATGTTCCCCGGTTTCAAATTATACTACAAACGATACTAATCAAAACTGTACGGTACTGGCACAAAAACAGACACATAGATCATTGGAACAGAATAGAGAGCCTAGAAATAAACCCATGCTTATCTGGTCAATTAATTTATGATAAAGGAGGCAAAAATATAGAGTGGGGAAAAGATAGTCTCTTCAATAAATGGTGTTGGGGAAACCAGACAACTACATGCAAAGAATGAAACTGGACCACTTTCTTACACCATATACAAAAAATAAACTCAAAATTGTTTAAAGACTTAAACGTATGGTCTGATACCAGAAAACTCCTAGAAGAAAACATAAGCCATACACTCTTTGACATCAGTCTCAGCAATATTTTTTGGATCTGTCTCCTCAGGCAAAGGCAACAAAATCTAAAACAAATGGGATTACCTCCAACCAAAAAGCTTTTGCACAGCAAAAGAAACCATCAACAAAACAAAAGGGAAACCAACTGAATGGGAGAAAATATTTGCAAATGATATATCTGATAAGGGGTTAATATTCAAACTATATACAGACTTCACACATCTCAATATTAAAAAAATCTTATTAAAAAATGAGCAGAGGACCTGAAAAGACATTTCTCAAAAGCAGGCATATAGATGGCCAACAGACACATGAAACAATGCTCTTCATCATGAATCGTCAGGGGAATGCATGTCAAAACCACAACGATATATCACCTCATCTCTGTCAGAATGGCTATTATTAAAAAGGCAAAAATTTACAAGCGTTGGCAAGGATGTGGAGAAATGGGAGCCTCTGTGCACTGATGGTGGGAATATAAATTTGTACAGCCACTATAGAAAATGTTATGGACTTTCCTCAAAAAGTTAAAAAAAACCTCCCATATGATCCAACAATTCCACTTCTGGGTATTTATCCTAAGAAATGAAAACACTCATTTGAAAAGATATGTGAACCTCTGTGTTCATTGCAGCATTACTTACAATAGCCAAGATATGGAATATGGAAACAACCTAAGTGTCCATCATTAGATGAATGGATAAAAAGATTACATATATCTTGTATATATATAATTATATATATTCCATATATATAATGGAATATTACTTAGCCATAAAAAAGAATGAAATCTTGCCATTTGCAACAACACGGATGGACCTACTGGGTATTACGCTAAGTGAAATAAATCAGACAGAGAAAGATAAATACTGTATAATTTCACTTATATGTAAATCTAAAAATCAAAACAAATAAACAAACAAAACAAAACAGAAACAGAGTCATAGATATAGAGAAAAAACTGGTGGTTGCCAGAGGGGAGGATGGTAGCCAGTTGGGTGAAATAGGTGAAGGGGATTTAGAGGTACAAACTTCCAGTTATGAAATAAATCATGGATGTAATGAACAACAAAGGGAATATAGTCAATAATATTATAATAACTCTGGTGTGGTGACAGATGGTTACTGGACTTAAGGTGGTGATCAACTTGTAACATATATAAATGTTGAATTACTATGTTATACACCTGAAACTAATATAATTTTGTATTCAGTTATATTTCAAAAAGAGATGCACAATTTAAAAAAATTAAAAATAAGAAAAAGGAGGTCCACCATCTGGGTCAGGTAAAGGCACAGAGACATCCCAGAATTCTAAAATGGGACAGTAAAAGTTGGGTTAGAACTGAGTAGAAGTCAGAAATTCAGGGAATTCAATGTTAAAGACATTTTTCTTTTGAAGCTCTTATCAGTCTCCATGGTGTTTGGCTTGCTCCTTTCTTGTCTGACTTTGATCATTGCTTATAATCAAGTCCACTGTGTGTGTGTATGTGGTGGAGTGTGCAGTGGATAACACTTTAAGATATTTGTGGTCTATATTCCGGGGCAAATGAATTTTGGAAAAAGGTTTGATTAGGGGAAAGGGGAGGAACCTATGAAGACACCAGATGTCATGTAAAGATATCTGGTGAATGGAATTTGAAAGGCTAAGAAAAGGAAGAACAAGAAGCCTGCCTTGTTAAGATCACAGCTCTCCTTTGGTTGTCACAGTTTGTAGACATGAATTCTACAGTTAAAGGTCCCACACCATACGGGTCAGACTGGCCAAGAAGGTCTTTGTCCCACTTTTATGTGGACGTTTGGGGCCAATAGCTGTACCAGATATACGTGTGTGTGACAAGCTCAGTCTAGACCAAATCATGGAAAGCCAGGGGGAAACTTCTTCTGTCTGGGATGTTGGGAATACTTCCAGGAGAAAATTGGGCTATCAAAATATAATCTAGATAACTTCATTATGAATGCTCTCCACCTGCGTGGCCCAAGGACTCTAGGTTAGTGATTCTCAATTATTGTGGGAAACATTTTCCCTGGGGAGGGGTAAGGATGATATCAGAATCTGAAGGATGAGAGTATGTGTGTATCTGAAGATGTATGTTCACTATGCTTATTTGGTGAGTAACACAAATTGCAGAGAATGAAGTTCCATAGTCCTTTTGGTTGGTGGAAATACGTAGAAAATAAAATGAGAAAGCACTGTTAGAGACATGGAATAGAAAGTGTTGATAGCATTGTAGACCAGTGGGATATATGGGAACAAGGGACATTTATCTTTGATGAGATGCAAGGGCACTTTCCGTTTTTGGAGGAGTGGAGCTAGGGCTGCATTTGACTCAGTGACTGTGAGTGTTGAGGGAGCGTTAGTTCACCTGTTGTGATGTCTTATCTTGATCAGATGTTCAGACCTCTCTCCAGCTTTTTCCATGGAGCCTCTAATGATAAGCAGTATTGAAAATTCTCCTGTGATCTACGTAGACTCTCCTAGGGAGGCTCATACTGCATTCCAGACAGCTCGTGGCCTGGTAACATGAGTTTCCTGATGCTGGATGATTGGTTGACCAGGAAACAAGAGTCTTGTAGTTTTTAGGAGTATCTGAGGTCATAGGTTTTTTTTATATGTGAGATTACACAAGGATGAAATGTCAATTAAGTATTAAGCAGACTCTTTCAAATGGGGATGATTCATATCTCTAGCGGTATGAATGATACCTTGAAAAATAGAATCATCAATTCACAAATATGGCCTAAATAAAGTGTGCTGGTTATTGGTTATTTTCCTCACCCTCTAGCCCTAACCTCTAAATCTATCTTGCACCCTTGGCCTGTGGAAGCTGACTCCTTGGGAAGAAATCACTTGGGATCTTCTCCTGTCTGGCTTTGGGTGGGGCTCGGGCAACAGGAAGTCCCAGCAGGAGGCGAGAGGGAGAAGGGGGCAAGTCTTTGCTGTCCCATCTCTGTCGGTAGCCATGTCCCACCACGCTCTGCCTGTCGCTGGGTGTCTTTTTCTCCTCACCCTCAGCTTCCACTGAACTCTGACAACAATAGCATAGATGTTTCTACCTGCATGCCTCCAGCACTGGGAATGGTAATGCCTTCCCATTAGCAAGTTCCCGTTGCTAGTTTCTGAATGCTTTACCGTTCTTAGTTTATGTTCTGAACTTGCTCACACCTATGTAAATCATCTTTTTACTAAAGCCTTATAGCATTTGCACCCTTTGGGAGAAATTTCTTTCCTTCTGTAACTCTGACTGATACACAAGGGGTCAAGACTCCAGAGAAGAGCACTGGATTGGAATTAGAAGTAGACTGGCCACTAATTGGTTCAGGGATCTCTGGAGAAAATGCTTTAGCTTTTCTGAACCTCTGTTTCACCTCATGCAGAAAGGGCAAGACATTACCCTCTGACTCCAAACCATACATGGCGTACGTGATTGAAAGAGAAAGTGACAGTTCGGATTGGATGACAAGCCTTGTCATTTTTAGATAGTGGAAGCAGATACAAGTACAAACAGGGTGAACTGGAAACTATCTCAGGCACTGTAAAGAAATGTTTATCTTTGTAAGAGAAAAATACTAAGAAAATTCTCAAGCCACACATAGTCTCAGGCTGGATTTCCTCTAGATAAGGAAAACTGATGCAAGGGCACAGGAAGCTGGGCAGAAGTGGATTATAAGGACTTCCTGTGGGAGAAGGCAGCTGTTTCCTTGATTCCCAAATGCTGTAGTTAAGGAGGATTAAGTTAGTGCGGAGATATGGGTGGGTTGCCCTCATTGCCTAACAGCACGTGTGCGGAGCTGCAGCCTGCAGATGTGGGCATCCCCTGGACTCTAGTTTTAGATCCTTCTAGGTGCCCTTCTAGGGCCAGTGTCTTCATTCATTCAGTTCCTAGACTTTGTCAGGTTCTGCTTGCCACTCCCAATGAGATTTTTTTTTAACATACTTTTCCATTTCCAGGTCTTAGAAAGCACAAAATTGGAGGGTTTAAATTTATACTTTATTGAAAAACCACATAAATTTTAAATAAAACCAGAGTTATTCATTCAACTTACAGAGTTCCTCTCTCCTGGAGGGTCCTAATATGCTGTTGAACTGTAGCAGAAGGTGAGCTACTGAAATGTTGAATGTGGGGATGAGTAAGAGATTACGGAGGAAAAGTAAGCAGAGGAAAACAAATGATGAAATTGATGGAGAGAAGAAATATATTTGTAAAGAGACAGAGAGCGAGAGGGACCGAGAGCTAAATTTTGCTCAACAAATGAGCACATGAAGAGGAGTGGCTTCATTATGTTCGCTCCTTGACTAAATGTAGGAGAAAAGAAAACGACCTCAGTGATATTCTGAGGAGTTTTCATTGAATATTTAATTTGGAAGTAATTTTTCCAGAAGGAATGCTGAAGGTGATGACTCACAAAAATACTATATTCGTATGATATCGGAATGAATGGTTTTTTGAAAAGGCTCAAGGATAGCTGTCTAACGTAATTTAATACATTTTGAAAATAAGAACAAATGGAATAACAACCATCACTTGATTTTGCTCATTGTTTTTTACTCATCATAAGAAAGGAAAGGTCCATTGAAATGAGCATAGACGTTCTTATTAAAAGCGAGAGCAATCATTTAATTGATGTCTGTGATGGGAATAGCTTTTCTAGGTGTAAGAATCGGCTTCCGAAGCCAAGGAACACTCCCTACTACACGAATGCTATGTGGATACCTTTTGGAAGTTCTTCCAGCTTTTATCAGTTTTGTTTGATTTTATTTGGGGTATTTTTTACCCAGCCAGCGTCATTTGCCCATTAAGGTTCCAAGGGATCCTTATTCCAAGAGCAGCTTGAATCAATCCAGCTTTGGCACATCAGAGCAAGACCTAAATGTCTCATTCTATTAGTATGTCATCTTTTTGGCATGTACACTGTCGTTATTCACGGCACTTAATTCTGTGGTCATCTTCTTTTTCCTTGTTGCCTTATCCATAGCTCATGTTCCTCAGATCCAAAAACACCAAGAAATTATCTTGGGAAAAGCAATAGAAGGCCTAATTTTTAGTGTAGAAGCCATCAAAACCTGGGGCTGTAGGGAAGGAAAGTATACGGGAGAAACACCAAAGAGGAGACTGGTGACCAGTTCTCTAAATTCTGATGAATATCATTAAGATATTCCCTCTTGATATTTATCACAGATTATAAGAAACTCCTAGTGACTCTTTATCTCCATAAAACACTAGAATACATAGCTCGATGAAATTGTAGACTATAATATCCAGTTATTCTGGTACTATAGCTTTTATAGAAATGATACATCATAGTCATGAGAGTTGATCTGAAATTAACTTATTGAATCCCCAAGGCCCTTGGAAGCTTAAATTATTGTTTCCAAAGACCTTTTAAATGATGGGCTTTAATTATGATTTTCAAATGACTTTTTACTTAAAAATTTTTGTTGACACCCTTAAGTCCTTCAGCATTTCAGCTGTGAGCAAAGGTAGCCAGCAATAGTGGCTGCAAATATAATACACAATAGAGTCCAATCCATACCGTTAAGGTGAAAGTCAAATTGCACCTATCATATATATGATGGTGAGTATTTCTCTTGAGCTTTCATTGGTGTTATTCTTGTTTCCATTAGAATTCTAATGATTTATCAATTCAAAGTGGATTACCAAAAACAGAGTTTAGGCTTCCCTAGAAAAGACCAAAAGTAAAACTTTAGACTGAAACATAGGCTCATTTTGTAGGTGGCAAGAGGTACCAGTGAGGCACTACCTTTGGGATTTTACTATTTTCTCAGACAAGAACATTGCAATATAACTAAGCAATTTTTGTTTCCTAGAGGAAAGACATTTCTGGCAGATGAAGCCACTTTTAAAAAGGTGTGAAGGAGCGTGGAGGGGGAAGGGAGACCGGGTGGGCACAGGGATATGTCGGGAGAGGGAAATGGGAACCAGATGGTGGAGAAAGGGCCTTGCAATCAAGCTGAGAAGGCTTTTATCTTGAGGATGAGTGTGGAGGTGATGGAGAGACGGGGAGGGAGATATTCACTCCGAGTGTGACATGATCAGAAGTGCCTGGATTTGTTTAATTTATTTAATCCAGGCTTTCCCCTGGCATGGCTGGGTCTCAGTGTCACTCTGGAATTCTCCCCTCCAGTCACTGGCTGAGAAACAGAGAGGCAGCCGTGAGCCAGAGCGGGGAGAACCAGACCCGGGGCACCCTGTTACTTAAGAGGTCCTTTCTTTGGTAGTGTATATATATGTCCATGCCACTCTCTCATATATACACTACCAAACGTAAAATAGATGGCTAGTGGGAAGCAGCCACATGGCACAGGGAGATCAGCTCGGTGCTTTGTGACCACCTAGAGGGGTGGGATAGGGAGGGTGGGAGGGAGGGAGATGCAAGAGGGAAGAGATATGGGGGACATATGTATAACTGATTCACTTTGTTATAAAGCAGAAATTAACACACCATTGTAAAGCAATTATACTCCAATAAGGATGTTATAAAAAAAGAAAAAAGAGCTCCTTTCTTGCCTTAGGGTACGACTACTTTGCTTAATTCCGAGGGAAACAGAACTTGCTTATAAAATCACTGTTAGATGACCTGTCAACATATTTGTTTGCATGGAGTCAGGGAACCAGAAGAGCAATAACTCCTTCTCATCATGCATCTGTTCTGTGTCCTTTGCTGCGCTGAAGACACATTTGAATTTCCTAGCCAATTCTGACTGAACGGAAACTCAAATCCTGCAGATATGGACAGAGGTATCATATCGTTATTAAGGGACTTTTCTTCACTCATTCCTCATTCTCATTTTTCATTAGGATTATGCAGATGTGGACTTAAGAACTCTCTCAAGCAGGCAGCTATGTTCACTGTTCAAACGGGCAGATTATTCTTCTAAACCAGGCTTACTCTCAAGGAAGGAGAAAAGAGCAAAGAGATTCAGTTCCTGCCCAAGGCACAGTGTGTTCTCATTCGAGAATGCATCAAGATTTCCAAACTGGAGGGCTGTCCCCGTGACTGATATTTTTAGATTATACTGAAAAAACCAGAGAAGTTATCTGGAAAACAGTCAAACAAAACAGCTTCTCAATCTACACTAATGGAAACCCACATTATAGACATGTGTTATTATTAAACACATAGTAGGCAATCAAATATTTTTAAAATAAATACTGAGCAAATATTCTCTGGGAAATTGAATGACTTATAGATGTATGATATTCCAGTGTAAGGCTAAACTACTTGGACACGTCTCCCTCTGTGGGAATTTCACAGCTTTGGCTGGGTTTTGTTTTGTTTTGCCTGCTTCTGTGTGCTTGGTATCGAAGATTTGAAATCTGAGGCTTTCCAAGTGCAATTTGTTCATTTTGAGCCCTCTAATTCAACAGAGCACACTTAAAACATGTTTTATATTGTGAATTAATTTATTCAGAGGCACTGTGTCAGCCTTTTTTGGTAAGCTGAAGAAGTAAGATACCTTCTGGTCTTCACAAATTTTTAGTTTATAGCAAAGGATCATTTCTTAGACAGTATGAAAGTGACATCATTTGGAGCACAGCTCAAATAGTAGCCCACTAGCTATCTACTCCTTTATCTCAGTACATTTCCAGTGTTCTCAAACGTGGCACAATTTATGCATTTCCTCCTGTCCGCCTCTAAATATATTCAGGTTTTCCCCTTCAGAAAAATCATGTTAGGGTTAGGGTTAGGGTTAGATGGTCGGGGTTAAGGTTACACACTGAATCTCGTTCTGTCCTTTCTCAGAGAAACTTCTGGAAAGATGAGTCTCTGCCTTTTGCTTCCACCTCCTCACTATTCACTTAAACCGTCATTCTGTGAACTATTCACCTATGACTAACACCCCCTCCCCGACTCTGCTCCAGTAGCCCTCACAGTGTTACTAACGATTGCTGGATACAAAGCCTTTTTTCTTTTTATACTGTTTTTTGATGTTTACTGAATAGAACGCTTTTGCGTCCTCCCCCCTTTATGACTCTCTTCCCTGTTTCCCACGAAATTCGTGCCTTCTAGTTCCCTGAAGGGCTGCTCTCTCCCTTGCCTGATGGGTCCACTTTGTTTCCCGTAGATGTGGGTACTTTGTTTCCCGTAGATGTAGGTACTTTGTTTCCCGTAGATGTGGGTACTTTGTTTCCCGTAGATGTGGGTACTTTGTTTCCCGTAGATGTGGGTACTTTGTTTCCCGTAGATGTGGGTACTTTGTTTCCCGTAGATGTGGGTACCTGCAGGGTTTTCTTGCCTGCCCCGCTTCTATTCTTCTTTCTTCTGGTTCTAGCTCTCAGTTTTCCTTTAGAGAATCAACCTCCCCGGCGTCCGCAGCCCACGTGGGGCTGGCCCAGCTCCTTCGTTCCAGGGCCAGGCACCTGGACCTGGCCTCTACAGTCAGCATATTCCAACCAGGTCCTTAGCGCCTCCCCTACCACAGGGACTAATCGAGGGGTGGCTGTGTGACCCGAATCAAGCCAGTCCGTGGCAGGCTGGAACATTTGCTAGAACTATTGGGAAGGAAAGCTTCTTGTCTCCGGCAACGCTGACCTGTTAATATAGAAGTCTAGACCTGCAGGTGACAATTTTACTTCTGCCAAAGGAAGTGAGGAGAGAGGGAGGCAGGACAGGACGGTGTAGCCTGAGTCAGATGAAGGGGCCTCCATGCAGCAGGCAGGGCCGAAGCAGATGAGCTTGTCCTCAGGGCTGCCGTGGCCTGGGGAGAGGTCTTTGCGCCCAAGGGGTGAGGTTTGAGTGCTTGCTACCTTTATTTATACATAACTGAGTTAATTGCACATTCAAATAATTTACGTTTTAATAATTTTAACAACGGATTCACAAAGTTCCTGAAGATTTAACCACTGACTCCAACACGCCAGTGCCTCTGGTTTGAACATCCATGGGTGTTTCTTGGCTGAATTAATTATTACTAGGATGGCTGCCAAAAGGTTAAGTTTTTATAATTTAGCTCTTCCTTCCACACTTATTAGTTGGCCTTCTAACCGTAAAGAACAGCTTCTTTCTTTATTTATAAGTATGAACTCATCCATACCTATTTTTATTCAATAAATTATAATCCATTAATATCATAATGTCCACAGTTGGGCAGGTAGGAGGCCCTTTAAACTGGCATCTTTTACCTTCTGACATACCCTCATGATTCTTTTAGGACTTTCGGGATTTTTAGTTCCGGTGCAGGAAGGTTGTTCTCTGCATGCTTCCATATTGTCTACATCCCCTGTGTAGGTAACTATTGTCCTACTGCCATTACTGCCTGCAGCATGGATGCCTTCTCATTTTACTTGGGTCCCCGAGCTCACTTTGCAGACGCTCTCTGTCTGCTTGGGCTGCTGGCCCGGTACCCATGCGTAGATGCCCTCCTCATCCCACTTTGGCTCTGGGATCTACCCCACCCTGCCTTGCCCTTTGTGGACTTGGTCACTAGGTATTTTATGCTTTGACATATTGCTCAACTCAACTTTGCTGCTCTTTTGTTGAGGAATTTTGTGTCAGGGGTTGGCAAACTTTGTAAACGGTCATATAGTAAACATCGTTGACTTTCGGACCACATATTTTCTGTTGCATCTGCAACTGTTCAGCTCTGTCATAGCAAATGAATGGATGCGGCTGTGTTCCAATAAAGCTTTATTTACAGCCTGCCCGCCCACAGACTGCAGTTTGCTGACCCTTGGTCTGTGTTCATGAGAGTTCATAGTTTTGTTCATGGTTTTCTTGTCGTGTCTCTGTCTATTTTGGTATCAGGGCGAGGCTGGCTTCACAATATGAAATGAGAAGTGTTCCCTCCTCTTATGTTCTGGAAGAGATTTTGTCAAATTGTTATTACTTGTTCCTTAAATGTTTAGTAGAATTCACTATGAAACCCTCTGGGCCTGGAGTTCTCCATCAGCCCACTCTCTTTCATAAACTGGGCCCTAGAGACTAGGAGTCCATCTCACAACAAGCAGGAGGGATGCTTGGAGAGACCTTGGGAGCGAATCCTTCCCTGACCAACAATTTTCTTTTTTTAAACCAAAGTAATTGACTACTGAAAGAGAACTTTTCTCTGAAATTCCTAGATGGAAGTTTGATCCATTTTGCATAAGAAATGAGCCAAGTTTTATTTTTCTAAATTGAAAAAAAATATAGAAATGGAGAGTAAAGAATCTATTATCTATCTATCTATCATCTATCTATCTATCCATCTATCTATTATCTATCTAAATGTTGCAAACCCAACAAGCAGACAAAATATAAGATATTCTGGCATACTTTTCATTATAGAGGTATTAATGGATGTGACACTCTTAGGTTAACATCTGAACTTACCATATGTTAAAATCTTATAGTGACATATCATCTTATGGTCATGAATCCTGGATGTCAGCTGAAATTACTCTTGAAATATTCCAATGAGAGGGAAGGGAGTCCAAGCCCTTCATACAATTCTGACAATTTGCCAATAGCATACACTGAAAAATGAACTTTCCTGGACACATGGATTGATTATTGGCTCAAGTGGAGACCATCACAATTCCTACAGGTAGCTTTGACCTTTGACCTGCTGGAAACAAGTAATGTTTAAAATATGTGCATGTGGCCTGTAATAAACTTAAGAACATTCATCTTCCTTACTTTCTGTCTCTTCCCAGTTAATTTTCTCTCTATGTCAGGTGCTGTAATGAAAGCAGCTAAGGAAATGTGGTTACAGCTTGATACTGTATTGATACAGATACTGATACTGTGGATATGTATGCTTGTAGTATATTTTGGTTCTACAAATGGAATATGAGAAGCCAAGTCTAAAGTTAATGATCTTTTTGTTCTTGCAGTGAAGGAACCCCTGTCCTCTGACCAAACTGCCTAAGGCACGTTTGCGCCATTCAGTTTGTGCTCTGAATGAGATGTTTCTGTTCCATGGACTACGCCAAAATATACTGTGTTCTTCTTAGTTTTAAACTGTCAGCAGCCTAGCCTGCTACAGGCGTTGAGTGGAAAGACAGATGCTGTCCTGGCTATCTTCCTTTTGTCGCTTCAGTCACTCTTTCTTATTCTCTACCCTGCTGTATGGCAAGCAGGCTGACCTTTGGGGATTACATCAGTAATGTCTCTTGCTCTCTGGTTATGAGTTGGATTTGGCCCATGGGGAGGCACCCCTTCCTGTGGGTTCTCAACTTGCTGATTTAGTGCCTCAGCTGAGGGTCACAGCTCTTCTAAGATGGTCTTCTGCATGGTAACTTGCCTCCCCTTCCCTCTTGAGGCACAGGAGTGGTAACTAGAACGACTACTCCTGAGGCCCTTGGGGTTTCCCTATACCCTACCCACACCTCTGTCAACAATCCTTTCTTAAAGTTTTCATATTTTCTTTATTTGAGCATACCATCTGTCTCTTTTTTGTATCTGGACTGACTACAGCAAACCTCTTCAATCTTTTAATCTCTCTGATACTATGCCATAATACTTTTTAGCTTGTCTTCCATAGATTGAAATTAATTCGTCAGAAAATCCCTGTGGGCAATAAAAAACTGGAAGGTCAACCTTGTATTTCCAGTAGGCACCTAGTTTTGTGTATCTGCAAAGTTAAGTGAATACAAGCTGGTTAAATCTTGTTGCCCTACGATTCTATTCTGTAAGTTTACGGAGTTCACTTTACCTATGTCTCTATATACCTTAATGTCATGTTTGACCCTCACATTCTAAATAGAATGAGCTCTCCTTAAAGGCTATTGCCCCCAAAACTGAAAGATGAGGTAGAGTTCTCCAAAGTTCTTTGTGTGGGAAAATATAGGTCAGATCTAGGGAAGTTTCTGCAAGGATGGTGCATGTTTTTAAAAACAGGGTAAATGTAGCAGTTACAGTGAAACATTTCTCTGCATCTTCCCCATCGGATGGGAGTTCTTGTCCAACTCACAGGCCTGCTGCATGTTGGTCTGCTCAGAGCTGCATGGTGCTGGCTCTTTCCCCATCCTGTTGTGCTGGTATGTAGGGTAATATCCCTCACCACTGCAAACAGCCTCTAAATGTGTCTGTTGCTGGTTTGTTCCTGGAGTGGATGCAAAGTGAGTGGCACTGCTGTGCAGATCCAAGGTCTGTTGATGCCTCATATTCCCAGTGTCCTATGGGATTATTACTGTTTCTATTCTTAGAGTGTTTACCTGCTCACTTATCACAGCCCTGTTGCTGTAGGATTTAGGTGATGAAGTCAAAGCTCATTGGCTGATGGTTCATTGTCCTTGGACCACCCTAAGAATGACTGGATCTTTTGGAACACCTATGGTCCTGTCTACGAGGGGACCCCTGGCTGACCTGTTTCACCAGCCCTTAGAACATTCTGAGGGAAGCCTCTTTTACTCTGTAGGAGCCTCTGATATTCTATAGGGAGGCTAAGTGGCTTCCCTAATGGCCAAGCCAACTCCTGGCTGCCTACCTTTGTGTAGATTACATACAGTCCCTAACCTCCGCTTCTTCATTTGTAAAACAGAGTGTATAATAATATCTACCTAATGGAATTGTTGTCATAGTGGGATAAAATATGTATATGAAGCACTTAGCCCAGTGCCTGATACAAAGTAAGCTTTCCAAAAATGTTAGTAACTTTTTTATTATTACAAAAGTGCTTAAAAATTTGAAAATTGTTCCCGTTCTTTAGAAAGTAAAACTTTATGAGTATTTGCGTACAAAAATACTCATGTGTCAATGGATATGCTTTCAGAGAATAATTGGATAAATAACTGAGCTGGTTTGAGATACATTCCTCCTAGTCCCAAATTTTTATAAAAAAAAGAAAGCTCAGACCACAGATTGTTTTACACAATTTCTAAGAAGTAAGATATCAGAGGTCTGGCTTACTTTTCTTCCCCTCTTTGTTTACTACTCATAGGGAAAATCAGGTTGAAATTTCCTTTTCACTATAATTATTGGAGAGCCTCTGTTAGGTCATTTTGGGCAATGTTTTAGTAAATAAAATGCTCTTGACTCACATGAATTATTAGATCAGTCAGTTTATCCGTGAGCCACCTGTTTTGAAGGCTAGATGACAGCAGTGGGAACATGCGTAGGCCAAAGGAGCAGGTGGAGTTTAGGTGAAAAAAGTATCCGTGAACAATGGCAACATATTGCCTTACAATGTATTTGTATCTTTAAATTCCCCAGGTAATAAGATAGCAAATGAAATATTAGCCTTCTCCTTTCTCTTTCTGATCTACAGAGCCTCTCTTCCTACTCTTTGAATTTAACGTTAGCCATTTGGTATGTGTCATTCCATGCTTTTTTTTTTTCTGTTTATCTACAAATATTCCCAGACACAAAGAGTTTTTAAAATTTCACAATTACACTATACACATTGTTTGGTAATTTTTTTTTTTACGTGAAGAGTATATGATGAATATCTTTTCAGGTAACTACATATCGATAAACCTACTCTTTGCAATAGCAATATTCTATGGATCCTCTAAGTGTGATTTTATGTTAGTTTATCCAGCTCTTCCTCTACTGATGGAGATGGAGGTTAACAGTTTTTACTACTACAAACAGTGCTGCAGAAAGCATTCATGAACATTCATCTTTAGGTATTGGTGGTCTTATTTCTGTGAATGTAACGTTAGATATGGAATTGCTGGATCAAAGGTTACACACATTTGTAGTTTTAATAGATATGCCAAATCACTTGCTGGAAATATATTTACTCATATTCTCATCACCAGTATATGAGAGCCCCTGCCAATACCAGGCATTAGTGAGTGCTAATATTTGCCCATCTGGTGTGTAAAAAATAGCCTCTCATTGTTGTCATTTTTTTTCCTTGCATTTTGAAGACAACCAATGAACTTGAGCTCATTTTATATGCTTATTAGCCATTCAAATTTTCTATTCTGCTTCTGTCAGTTATCCTTTGCCCATTTTTCTGATGGGCAGCTTGAGGGGCTCTTTGTCTACAGATATTTACCAATGGTTAATTACAAGGGCTGCAAATGTCTTCTGTGAGGAAATACAATCTTTATCAAAGAGGCATTTTACATTAAAAAATTTTTTTTAAGTCTTTACTGAATTTATTGCTTCTCTTTTATGTTTTTCGGTTTTTTGGCTGCGAGGCATGTGGGATCTTAGCTCCCCAACCAGGGATCAAACTCACACCCCCTGCGTTGGAAGGTGAAGTCTCAACAACTGGACCACCAGGGAAGTCCCATTTTACATTTTAAAGAAGTCAAATTTGCCAGTCTTCTGGGGAATTCTGGATTTCCTATTTTTCTGATGAAGGTCTATACGTATCCTGTGTTATATGTATATAAAATTAGATCCTGCAATATGTGAAAACATGGGTCACCTTGAGAACATTATGCTCCATTAAATAAGCCAGCCACAGAAGGACAAATACTGCATGATTGCACTTATACGAGGTATTTAAAACAGCCAAACTCATAGAATAGAATGGTAGTTGCCAGGGGCTGGGAGGAGGGGGAAATGGAGAGTCACTAATCAAAGTGTGTGAAATTTCTGCCATGGAAGATGAACAAGCTCTAGAGATTTGATGATGAATAAGATCTAGAGGTACCACTGTGCTTATAGTTTACAGTACCATATTGTACACTTAAAAATCTGTTAATGTCTCATGTTAAGTGTTCTTACCAAAATAAAATTTAAAAGAACTTAAAACGCACACACACACAATTAGATCTTTAACCCGTCTGAAATTTATTCATGTAAATGGCATGACATTTTTTCTAGATTGATTGTGGTTCTGCCAATACCATTAAATAATCCATCCATTAAAAACTGAAATGTCACTCTTTTCATATATTAAGATTTCTTTGGGCTTTCTACTTAATTCCATTTGTCTACTTGTCTATTTTCATGTCAATAAAATATTGTTTTGGTGATAGTGATTTTAAAGTCAGTTTTAATATCTAGTGGGCCACATTTCTCTAATAAGTCTCTTACCCCTTAACCTTCCTTTTTTCTTTTAAACACTTCTTGGCAGTTTTCACTTATTAATTCATTCATACACATTTTATTCACATGAAATATATAGTTATTTTAATCTATTCCAAATAAAACCACATTGGGATTCTAATTGGAATTTTCTTAAATTTGTATTTTATTTTGAGATAAAATTGCCACTTTAATGGTAGTAAATTTTCCCATTTATGAATATAGTATGTCCTTCCCTCTGTTATTCACTCAGATTTTGTTTTAGAACTTTCAAATACTCCCTATGAAGTTATTGTAGTCTGTTGTTATGACTTGGAAATATATATAGAAAATTCATATCTTTTTTATTAATTATAGATGTTAGAAAGGAGAACTGATATGATTCTTCCAGGATGTTGTGGCTTGGAGAATGTTTGATGAGGGTGTGCCATATACTTAACTAAGTTGTCAGCCTTTTCAAAGTAATAGACTAGAAATGGAATTTATTTATCTGGAAAAATGCTTGCATCTCTGATACTTAATGGAATGCTAGTTTTGCCTAAGGATTACAGAATGCCAACTTTTGATGTGTGCTTGTTGGAACAAGATTGAATTTCTTCCACATTAATTTCTTTTCAATAGGATTTTTTCCTGTCTGATTGAAATAATTTGGGGGGAACATTTATTAAAAAACAGCATATTCTATTTATTTACCCATTAATATTACTTTGGATACAAAGAATTTTTCCTGCAACTAATTATAGTCCTTTTTTTTAAAGTTTGGATTTAAAAATAAAAAGTGATATTAATTACTTCATGTAACTTTTATACTTCTGGTCCCATGCATTTCCTTATCAGATTCATTAAGAGGGAACAGGAAAGGAAATTCTCCTGGGAGAGTCATTATTGTGCATAAATTTTCTCTTTTATTTTCTTTCCACAGTTGTAAGATGCAGAGAGATGTTTGAACACTCAGTTTATGGAGCAGCATCTATGATGTTTCTTTTTATCTCAATTTACGAATCTTAACCTTAACTGTGCACATCCCAGGCCTTTACAAAGTGTTCCCGAGTGAGCCTTCCTTACTAGCAGTAGACATATGGACTTTCGTTGCCTTCTGCAGTCACATTTTTTCAGGGTGAGTGTGGAACAAGCTGCACATGTAGAGTTTTATGGATTAATTTAAACAGCATGAGGGCAGCGCCCAGACCTTCCTAATTATAGTACCTCATTTATTAAAATAGCAGCAATAACCATCGCTTTCATTGGAAACTCATTTTCTGCTCTCCATGGTCATGAGTTTGTCAGTATCTTTATTAAAGCCATTTTAATGCCTTTTAAAAAAGTCTTAAATAATTGAGGATTGAAGTTGGTGGGGGAATCTCTGTATTTAATTAAAATAGTTGTTCTGTGAGACTGAGAACTTAAAGTTAGACTGTTGTCTGGAGTCCTGAAGGGCTTCTTTATTGATTTGTGCAAGGCAAAAACCAGCTCAAGACATTTGTTTCCATGTTCTTGGGGGAGAGTATTTGCTTTATCTTTTTATGTTTATTTGTTTATTTTAAAAATTAATTTAATTAATTAATTAATTTATTTTTGGCTGCATTGGGTCTTTGTTGCTGCACGTGGGCTTTCTCTAGTTGCGGCGAGCGGGGGCTACTCTTTGTTGCGGTGTGCGGGTTTCTCACTGCGGTGGCTTCTCTTGTTGCGGAGCATGGGCTCCAGGCGCGTGGGCTTCAGTAGTTGCAGCACGCGGGCTCAGTAGTTGTGGCTTGCTGGCTCTAGAGCGCAGGCACAGTAGTTGTGGCGCACGGGCTTAGTTGCTCCGCGGCATGTGGGATCTTCCAGGACTAGGGATCGAACCTGTGTCCCCTGCATTGGCAGCCGGATTCTTAACCACTGTGCCACCAGGGAAGTCCTGCTTTAGCTTTTTAAAATTAATGATATCCATGAACCGGAGTACCAACGCTCCCTTTCATAGACAAGTACCTTTCTGAAAAGCATTTCTTGTATTTGTATTTTTTTTGTCATATAACACTTAAGAAAGTATGGGTCTGATTATAGTCAGGAAACTTAGAGATTTCAGAGGCTCAAGTCATTAGCAATCTGAACAAGAGCCAGATAAAGAGGTGTTAAAAAAGTTCACTAAAATAAATTAGAAACATGGTATCAGTTAACTCAAGTTTCCACTGCTACTTACATAATTGATGAAATACCAGTTGTCTTGATCCAGCGAATAGAGACAGTGCCCCTAGTAGAAATTTAAACACTTTTCACCCATACGTCTCCATCTCTGTTAAAAATCTGTGCAAACTTCATGGAACAATTCCAAGCCACTCTACCAAGAGACAAGAGAGTTTCCTCTTCCAAAGTTGTCAGGCATAGTCAGCTGCTACTCTGAAACCAAATAATATGTGGCATAAGGCTATTTCCCAAGAAGACTGACTTGTTTTATTACCTAAAGTTAAACCCTTTCAAATGCCTACTAAGATGCTGACTGGCTCAGAAGCACATAAAGTAAATGCATGTAATAAATCCCTTATTTTGAACATGAACAGAGAACATAAAATTTTTATTAGCAGAAAAATCCGGCTCTTTTTATCTGACTAAACAAAGGTTCAAAGGGATTTATATATTTGTGGTTTGAAGGAGTACTAAATGTTTAATCTTCTCAGGGCATCCTCTAGTCTCTGGTCCTGAGGGCCGGGTAATCCACTGGTTCCTGGTCTCTGACCTGAGGGTCCGTCTTACTAGGCTGCAGTGAATTGAGCTTACTCAGTCTTTCAGCATACAAATGTAAATTTGGGCAAATGCAGAAACTAATCTTTGAAGAAGATTTGGTCTCCAAATCTAAAAGGGAAAAATGTGTCAAGTAAAAGTTGTTCTAGGAATATAAATCAATATTCCTGTTGTATCCATCTTTCCTCTGTAGCTTAACCAAGCAGATGTGGCCACTGAACCAAAAGTGACCACTGGACTCCTGTGTGTTCCTAGAGGAAAAAGCTATGCCCAAATATAGCTGATCTTCTCTGATCAGATTTCATTTTGTAAAACTTAGAAATAAGGGGCACAAAAGGAAGCAGACAGTTGGGGTTGAGGAGATTGGAGGTGGTGACCTTGTACCATGTGCTTGACTGGAGTATGAGTAAGTGAAGGAAGCAGATGTAGGGATGCTTTAGAGGGCATTAGAGGGGATCAGAGGGAGGGACCATTAGCCTCACAGAGCTGGAAGGTTTTCAGGCCCTCCCTCCCAGGTTCCCATGACGCTGGGAAGTGTCTGCCGTGCCCTAGATTTGTGAGAGCCCCTCATCCTTTTAACCTGACTTAGTCTGAGCAATTTCTGTTTCTTGTAGCCAAAGGATCCTTGACTGAAACAAAGATAAAGACATTATTATAAAATCCAAAAGATTTGGAGGACTGACTGATAAAAGCATCATGCTTTACAAAGAACCCTGCCCCATACCTGGGTTCAAGCTCTGGCACTCTTGTCAACAGAATGGCCTCTGGAAAGGACTTTAAACTTCTGGTCACAGTTTGTTTATTTGAAAAATCAGGGAGAGGAAAGAGGATTGAATTACACCATCTGTGAATTCCCCTTGAGATTCTATGTTCTTGGAATCTACTGATTTTGTTGAATTTCAACTGGATATAATTATTTGGTTTCTGTAAGTGCTAGAGAGTAGAGAGATGAAGGTAAAGGTCAGGGAATCATGGAGGCCCAGGAGTAGAGGCTTCTGGATTGAAGATCAAAGGACCCTCAGTCACTGTTAAATATGACATCTGAAAGATTCTCAAGACCTCTGATTTAAAATTAAAACTCTCCCTGGGGATGGACTAGTAACAAGTTTTCCTCTTCCTCCATGGGAGATTATTCTGGATTATTCAGATGGGACCAATCTAATCACAAGAATCAAACATAGAGTATCATTCCTTGCTATGGTCAGAATAAGAGGGAGAAGTGACCATGGAAGAATGGCCAGAGAGATGCAGTGTTGTGGGCTTTGGAAATGGAGAAGGGGACCACGAGCCAACATATGGAGACAATCTCTAAGGGCTGGAAAAGGCAAGAAAACAGACTGTCCCCTAGAAACTCCAGAAAGTTATGCAGCCCTGCTGACACCTTGCTTTTAGCCCAGTGAGACCTGTGTTGGACTTCTAACCTACAGAACTGTATGATAATAAATTTGTGTCTTAAACCACTCAGTTTGTGGTAATTTCCTACAACAGCAATAGAAACCAATAGAGCGAACATGACTGTGAGTGCGGCTGTGTCTTACCTTTTCTCTAGAATTATATTCTTCACTCCTGATGATCAAAGTAAAGTTGGCAACAATTTGTGATTTGTAGTCTGGAGCTGTTTCCACTGAACCAGAACTCAGAAGGCCAGTGTGGAAAGAAGACCAGAGTGGAAGTTGGGATATATGGGTTGAGGCTCTGTACTTGGTGATTATGTAACCTGGGATGAGTCACTTAAACCGTACAGTTCCGGTGTCCTCAACTCTACCATGAGGGCTTTGGTCTAAGATAACCTCTAATTCCTTTGAGTGTTGCTCCTTGATGATTTCTCTGAGTGCCTGCCTCACCCTGAGAGCCAATGTTCATGGGAGACTCTAACATGGCCATCTCTGCTAGGAGGTGGAGTTTTACAGAAGGTTCCATGAGTAAGCGTTCTATGTGTCATGCTTAATTTTCAAATGTAGTTTTGCTTGCTTTGGTGACAGATGGATGTTTAAATGTATTTGTCAAAGGGAAATATTTTATCCTAACTTTTATGATTTCTCAACATGGAGTGAGATTTGAGGACTTGTATTTAGGATGTGAGACACGGTAGCTCAAATTCAGGACCAAACACTTCCAGTTTCATTTCCAGCAGAATATTAATTATCTATTCTACAGTTATTAGAGGGCAGAATTAATTGATCTCACAACTTCTTTTTGTTATGAAATACAGATATTTTGTAATATAACTTTCCCTTATTTTACCCCAAGAGTTTTGCCTTCCTCGTTTGCATAGTAATTCTTCTTTTCCTTTAGAACATTCTGTACTATGTTTTTGATGTGATATTTACTTTAGTCTACCTCAATATATGTACATTCTTGACTCATTTGATTACTTTCATTAACTTTTTTACTCATGGATTTTAAAAAACCTATCAACAAAACCTAAACCTTCCTTAAGTTCTTTTTAGTTATTTTGCCAAAAATAATAATTAAATGGTTGCTTGTTTATTATATGTTGGATGGCTTTGGTCACTGAGGTAGAGAAAGTTATCTGTTATGGTTTTGGAGTTATTTTGATACCAATTACAAAAATTTACTTTGGAAATTCTTATTCTCCTTTATTGTCAGGCAAATGAACATCAGGAGACTTGAATGCATTTTAGAAAAAACCTCACTTTAATTATGGTTTGATCTGAAAACCTGAAATTTGTATGAAATATACAAAACACACCTAATAGTTGTGTTGAGATTTATGTAAACTGTTTTATAATATTCAGGGACATGTAATTATAGAATGTCAATGTTGGAAAGGACTCTAAACTATAGTTATTATCATTATTTATAGACATTCACTTCATGTCCTTTTAAGTAAAATGTTTACTAAGCATACTAAAGTAATTGGATTAGAAAAATAACCCAAGTATAAAATAAGCTTAGAATAGACAATCCATTGTATCCAAACAATAGACACAATTATAAGGGACTTTATATTTAATTAACAGCCCTTTTTGAACTTAGACTTTGGATTGCTAGTAGTTCATGGTGACCCCAAGTCTAAAGAAGCCATTAACTTGACTATTCTGAGGTTGACACAGCAGTGGAAGGAGCATTGGTGCTGGGCTCTAAAGTTAAGTCTTTCTAGCTGTGCAATCTTGTGTGAGTTCTTTCATTTTGCCAGTCTTTAGTTTTCTCATAGTCCAAATAAGTCCATTGATAACTGGCTTAGATCCTCATCAGTAATAAATTATTTAGATGAAAAGTGCCTAGAATATAGCAAGCATTCAGTAAGTCATTATGCTTTATGCGTATATTCCCTTTGGTTCCTAAAACATGATGCTTCCACAGCACTCTTTAAGAAAAATCTGAGGGCTGTTCATGGCATACACTCTATTTTGTGAGGCTTAAAGCTTTATGTCCCATAATGTCCTGCATGTTAGAATCTACATTTGAGTAGTGGATTATCTCACCTGCATTGCAGGCACGAGGCCATTAGTGAGATAATCTACATAAAAGTACTACAGATATGAAGGAGTAGTATTATTTTCGAGAAATCTTAGTGCACATTTATTGTCCATTGGTACCACGTGAGTACAAATTTGTGACATGAAGTTTTGTATTTGCTTGATTCCTAAGTTTATTTTTTCTTTCTCATTTATTTCCAATTTACGCTATCTTGCTTTATTTTCTATAACTTTGTTTAATGCCGTCACTCCACTTCAGATCAAGGTAGGATGCTAACACACAAATATATATATATGTGTGTATATACATGCACATTAGTATCATTATTACCGTTTTTAAAATTCTACACTACGAAGGAAGAAGTGGGTGAGCTCTGGAATTCTGTCTAATTTGTATGTGGTGTACTTCTGATTGTTCTGACAAGCTGGATGTAAGAGCTTTGTGTTGAAGAAGAATTTAATTTGGGCATCAGGCTGGAAAATTTCCCCTTTGGAAACACTGCATGCCTAAATTGTGAAAATAGAGACAATATTATCAAAGTTTATGTATGCTTATAACAAAGTGTTTGAAACACATTGTACTTTAGATCAAACCAATTACCATTTAATTGCTTTGATGACAATTTTCTAACTACATGAATGTGGAAAATTGACTCAACAGACTTATCTCTCCCAGGCAGAGCATAATTCTAGAACTTGTCGCGCATTTCCATCTGGAATATATTGCTACAGGAGAGCAGGGGGTTTTCTGAGGCTTGGGTTTCTTCAGGCCCACTGTTTTAGGAAATATGATGCCTGAGGAAGCAGTATCTCAGTTTAATGTGGGACAGAATTATTGTCAGAGCATTAGTTCTTATGCTGTATTAGAATCTTAGTTCTTAGGACTCAAAGTGTAGATTAGAATCACAAAGTAGAGTCTGAGATTGAAAGCAGAGAGACTTGTATCTACCTTAAATACTTTTGCATTTAAGGTATTTCCAGGTACCGAGCTTGGGTATTCTATTTTTTTGAAACTAATGTTCTGATTGGCATTGGTTTGTAAAAAATGAGTTATTGACTTTTCCATGTGTGGAATCACTGAAGAATACATAAGCTATACCAAATCAACCAATGTTTACATCTGATATGGAGAGAAAAATATAGAAAAATGTTTCTTTAAATTTAAATATTTACTTGTTTTCCTTAGATGTAACTAACATGTTAAAAATCTCTGTGATAGTAAGCTGTGACAAAGCGAGAGAGAGGCATGGACATACATACTCTACCAAACGTAAGGTAGATAGCTAGTGGGAAGCAGCCGCATAGCACAGGGAGATTAGCTCGGTGCTTTGTGACCACCTGGAGGGGTGGGATAGGGAGGGTGGGAGGGAGGGAGATGCAAGAGGGAAGAGATATGGGAACATATATGTATGTATAACTGATTCACTTTGTTATAAAGCAGAAACTAACACACCATTGTAAAGCAATTATACTCCAATAAAGATGTAAAAAAAAAATTACGAAAGGCAAAAAAAGAAAAAAAAATTCTCTGTGATAAGAGATAAACCCATGCACATATGGTCACCTTATCTTTGATAAAGGAGGCAAGAATATACAATGGAGAAAAGACAGCCTATTCAATAAGTGGTGCTGGGAAAACTGGACAACTACATGTAAAAGAATGAAATTAGAACACTCCCTAACACCATACACAAAAATAAACTCAAAATGGATTAAAGAGTTAAATGTAAGGCCAGACACTATGAAACTCTTAGAGGAAAGCATAGGCAGAACACTCTATGACATAAATCACAGCAAGATCCTTTCTGACCCACCTCCTAGAGAAATGGAAATAAAAACAAAAATAAACAAATGGGACCTAATGAAACTTCAAAGCTTTGGCACAGCAAAGGAAACCATAAACAAGAGGAAAAGACAACCCTCAGAAGGGGAGAAAATATTTGCAAATGAAGCAACTGACAAAGGATTAATCTCCAAAATTTACAAGCAGCTCATGCAGCTCAATATCAAAAAAACAAACAACCCAATCCAAAAATGGGCAGGAGACCTAAATAGACATTTCTCCAAAGAAGATATGCAGATTGCCAACAAACACATGAAAGAATGCTCAACATCATTAATCATTAGAGAAATGCAAATCAAAACTACAATGAGATATCATTTCACACCGGTCAGAATGGCCATCATCAAAAAATCTACAAACAATAAATGCTGGAGAGGGTGTGGAGAAAAGGGAACCCTCATACACTGTTGGTGGGAATGTAAATTGATACAGCCACTATGCAGAACAGTATGGAGGTTCCTTAAAAAACTACAAATAGAGCTACCATATGACCCAGCAATCCCACTACTGGGCATATACCCTGAGAAAACCATAATTCCAAAAGAGTCATGTACCAAAATGTTCATTGCAGCTCTATTTACAATAGCCAGGACATGGAAGCACCTAAGTGTCCATAAACAGATGAATGGATAAAGAAGATGTGGCACATATATACAATGGAATATTACTCAGCCATAAAAAGAAATGAAATGGAGGTATTTGTAGTGAGGTGGATGGACCTAGAGTCTGTCATACAGAGTGAAGTAAGTCAGAAAGAGAAAAACAAATACTGTATGCTAACACATATATATGGAATCTAAGAAAAAAAAAAAAAGGTCATGAAGAACCTGGGAGCAAGATGGGAATAAAGACACAGACCTACTAGAGAATGGACTTGAGGATATGGGGAGGGGGAAGGGTAAGCTGGGACGAAGCTAGAGAGTGGCATGGACATATATACACTACCAAACGTAAAATAGCTAGCTAGTGGGAAGCAGCCCCATAGCACAGGGAGATCAGCTCGGTGCTTTGTGACCACCTAGAGGGGTGGGATAGGGAGGGTGGGAGGGAGGGAGACGCAAGAGGAAAGAGATATGGGAACATATGTATATGTATAACGGCTTCACTTTGTTATAAAGCAGAAACTAACACACCATTGTAAAGCAATTATACGCCAATAAAAACGTTAAAAAAATCTCTGTGATCAAATCAATAAAATATTAATATAAGAAGAGACTATAAGTAGAAGGTATATAATAGATACAGCAGAAATGTTTCCCATTATGTACAAGAAGTTAATATGTGTTAAAATTGGTATTTCAGTTCAGTGGGAAATGAGTACTTAGTTACTAAATGGTGCCATAATTGGCTGCTCACGTGAGATAAAGGAAAATTGAGCCCTTATCTTGCAGCACACACAAATGTAAATTCCACATAGATTAGCAACTAAAACATGCAAAATAGAAATTTGCAGGAAAATCTGGGAGACTAGATGTGTTAGTTTAGGGGCAAGGCAGACCTTCTCAACCAAAACTGGTTGAGAAAATATAAAATAAAATCAAATATGGAGACCTCTTCTAGAAATATGTTGCTGTTCTTCATTTTTACTCTTGAATTTAATCCAGGATCATTCAACTGAACTCCCTGGAAAACACACCACATTTGAAATTCTGCTCTACCCCCTGTAGAGCAAAACTGGTGGCTAAATGCCCAAGAAAAATGCTCCAAAATAATGACATATAGAAATGGACACAACTTTAATTAGTTTAGGTGGAAAGGAAAAGTCATTGATGCACAATTGCTTTATTTTCAAAGGAATATTAAACTACCTCCCTGACCAGTTGCTATGACTGATGTTAATGTATATGAAATATAGAGGTTGACGAATCGTGTGCCCTGAGTAACTGTGTTCCTTTCTGCCAATCCCTATGAGGAGATAGGCAGAGAGTACAACTTTCTCGTGTCCCCCCAAGTTGTGCTACTTAAAACCTGTTGGTGAAAAGAGGACCCATGTAAACAATAAAAGTATACCTTTGGATCCGAAAATATTTAAGCAAGATTCTCTTATACTGTGTTTTGAAGGAATACAGGAATGAATTCCTTCCTGGAAGGAATGAATGTTTTGAATTCATTGTGTGATAAAAAACCCTGGGCAGGTTTCATAGGCTGTTGTATGTGGGGAAAAGGTAGTGAGTGTGAGAGGCAGAAGAGACTTAAAGATCAGTGTTGAGGATTTGCCATCGCTGGCTCTTTGATTCTCTCCCGCTGTTATCTAAACTCCCTTGCCTTCCTCAACAACTCCTTTCATCAAAACAGCTCCTCACCTGGGTCCACATTTATCTTCATCCAGCTGAGGCATCAATATCTGGACACATGCACACTATGTAAGTAAGTATATATACAATTTAAAGCATTTATAGTTCTTCTAAATTTCAAAAAAGATATTTATAAAAGTAAAATGACAACTGAGAAGTATTTTGTTTTGTCTTGCTTTCCTTAAAACTAAACCACTTAAACAAACAGAAGACACCTTATAAGAGAAATATATGTATATGTAAGCACATTTTTGTGGCAGAAAATGCTTTAAAAACTACTGCTTTGTTTTCTTTCCTTTTTCCCTGTTTTCATGCCACCTATTACACTATCCCATTGACTGTGCACTGATTAACCTGGAGGCTGCATTAAAATGGCATATGCTGAATGTTTATGGGACGCTGAGAGCTTTATGAACAGTTTCAATCTACGGGTTGGAAAAATGGTCTGATGGCCGTAAATGCTTAGTCAATTTAATGAATTCCAAGAAATTCAGCATCGAGAGAGAAGAGCAGAATTCATAAAATATATTTTCTTTAAAATCTCTGATCGACTTTGACCTGATATGGAAAATTTCAAAGATTAATTTCCTCAGTTTTCCCCTCCACAAAAGAATGAGCTTGACATCACTAAATGTAGGGAACAGATAGTGATCTTAGGAATATAAAGATCTTTTGAAATATGTGTGTAAAAGCACTTTGAATCTGTCAATCATTAAGCGAAGAAGTAATTAAGAGCATGAGCTTAACTTCACTGTCCTGTTTTGTCTACCATGGTCCTTACTTGACCATGAGTCAATACTTGAGACTTTAGCCTTTTTTTCCCCTTCTTAATATGGCTACTAAAAGTACTTTCTACCCATAAAGTCAGCCAACTCTATTTCCTAACTAGATCTTATGCCTCAGATTTTAAAATATCAAAATATGTGTGTCAAGATCCAATAAAAATACTTGAAATTTTAAGAAGGAGTTATTGGAAGTCCTTTGGGATGTATAAATGGACAGGATGATTAAGTTTATGTGTAACTTCCAATTTGGTTGAATGTCTGGGCAAATTCAACTTTTGTATCAAGTGAAATTCTGGGAGATGAAAATGCCTCTTATTGTGTCTATTGTTTATGAAAACTTCTTTTTTTGCATATTAGAAATAATAAGAGAAATATTTTCATGGAAGTAGATAATGCAATAATAATAGTTAATATGTAGGGAAAGATTACTATTTGCAAAGCACTGATCTTAAGTACTTTGCAGGTCTCACTTCATTAATTTCTACAATGTTCCAGTGAGATTATTAATTTTATCAACTCCATTTTATTGATGAGAAAATTAAAGCACAGAGAATTGAAACAACTTACTTAAGGTCATTTAGAAAAGGTAGAATTAGAATTCAAACATAGGCAATCTTGATCTAGAATCTGTGATTTTTACCACATACCATGCTCTCTCCCACATAATTCAAACTCAAAAAAGCTTAGGTTCAAATCCTGGCTAGATCTCGTGTTAACTGAGTAACCCTAGAAACTAGGTCTCAGTTTTGTCCTCTGTAAAAGAGGCAGACTAACACCTATTCTACTGGGTTGCTGTGAATATTAAATGAGATAATCTATACAAGTGAACAGCAGAGTTCCTGGCACAAAGTTGATAGCAAACAAATGCCAGATGCTTCTCCTTCCCCTAATGTGCTGGAGTTTAAAAATTTATGGAAAAAAACCCCATTTTTTCTCCCTAAATATGATCTTCATAAAATCTAGTTAAAATATTTAACAGCAGATAGCCTATTCATTCTCCATATCCTTTAAGATGACTTTATTGTGAGCATGGAAAATTATCTAATCTTTTTCTCTTGTTTCCTTTCTCTTAGCTAGCTACTGCTTACTGTGATGTTTTTATGAAAGGATGAGGTGGGACTGGGGCTGAGGCAGAAACATCAGAATTTGTGGTTCATTTTGGAATTTTAATTATAAGTCCAAGAATGCTCCTTTGATCAAATTTTTGTATAAATTTTCTTGAAAAGATCTTTGTTTACTGACTCTTAAATGAGGAGTTATATAATACAGATTCCACATCTTGTAATAAGCTAAACCCCTTCCGTAAGAAGAGGGTCCCATATACAGGAATTCATGGTGAAATTGGTATGTGGAGGGGGATCTATTTCTTAGACATCACTCAGATGTACTCCTCCAGCGAGAACTGGGTCTGTTTATTTAGATGAAGGGTTCAGGCATCTCTGACATCGAACGCTGAGGGCCGCAAGTAGAGAAAAGTACAATTCACTGGGCAAACTTAAAACCACATTCCTCCAGCTGTGGAGCTCCTCAGTGTCAGGCTCTGAAGAAGCCAAGTTTGCGGTGAATTTCGGGGCAAAAACAAATCGTTGAAAAATGTGCCCTTCTCCATCCTCCTCTGCCCCTTACAACAGTCGAACTTGAACATCTTTAACGTATCCTACACTTATCTGGTACTGGGTATGTGGAAAAAAGTCAGCCTTGTGCACTGTTGCACGTAGGCTGTGGTTTGGCAGGACACTTGCGTGGGTTCCCCGACCACTTCTACCCAAGTGAATAATGGTAACAGAACCCCCTTTCCATTTCCCACCCATACACATGTCTGAAGAGAAAAAAGACTAAACAAAACGTTCTTCTTCTTTTTTTATCTGAAATGAAAACAAATAGAAGAATGAGTGGGAGAAAGGTCTGGTCAAATTTACTGTAAATGCCTCCGGAAAGAGGCTCTATCACAGTAAGAAAGAAATCCTTTGTTCTAGTTTGTGAAATACCAGTACACTTTCTGTGAATATTTAACCTGTAAGCTCCTCTCAAAATAAATGAAGTTCTTACTAACTCCTGTCTTCCCCTTCCTGCAATAGGTGCTGTGGGTCAACTGTCCCCAAAGAGCTTGAGATTTGCTTTTTTAATAGTTTTATTTAAAAATTTGTATTTGTCTCCTGGGTAAACAAAGCAGAAGTAACACAAATGTTTGTATCTGAGCTTTTTCAAAATCCTACTAAACCAATGGCATGGGAATAAAACAGAGATAATAAACCAAAAAGATGAATAAACCAAAATGATGAAGAGGCAGAGAGAGGAGGTAATAGCAGGTGAGAGATGACAAGTTTTGGAAGGTCCAAATTAGAGGATTTCTAACTGGTTTGAAAGAAAGTTGCAGCTGAAAGGGTCTACAGGAGCGACCGCATAGGAGAGGAAGCTGAGTTTTTCCTGCAGAACCCAGCAAAGGCTCGCGAGATGGAGACACCAAGTGCTGCAAAAGTCATGGGGCTAAAACTGGGAGGGTGAATTGGGATTTTGTGTAGTTCCCTCCTGGAGGGCAGGTGAGTACTTCTCCTCCACAAGTACAGAACCCTGGGGATTTATGACTAGGGGGATGTTACACCAGATTAGTTCTTGTCTTAGAGAGATATGGAGCTGGAGTGAGCTGCTGGGCTGAAAAAAAGGAAATCAAGTGAAGTCTTTACATGGATGGTGAGTCACACAACCCCCAACTGTCTGCTCCCAGAACCCTGGTTGTCAGGCATCTACTTCCCAGGCAGGAGATGGGAGAATCTTTCTCCAGAGAAACTGAAAGGACCCGGGCATTCTGATATTTGGAGGAATCCCAGTAAGAAATACGTCTTCTTGCCTAGTCACTCTCTGGTGAAAACCATTAACTGACAGCTCCTTTCCTCCTCACACCTCATATTCTCTCCTCTTCACCTCTCCGTGCATGGAGAACTTCCAATCATCCTTGTTTATAGCCTCCCCTTAAACATGAACTGATAGCCAAGGATCGCCAAGAAATATTCAGTAAAAGCCTCCTTCATTGACTAGAGACTATAACAAGTAAACAGGAAAAGGGAAATAAATACAATGAAGGGAAAAGGAAAAAAATCTTAAAAAAAACAAAACCAAACAAACTCCTAGAGTTAATATCCTCAGAGAGACAAAACTCACTGCATCCATAGTATTGGAATAGGATGCTGGAAAGAATAATATTGAGGAGCAGAAAACTCATGAGTGTTAAAAATATAATACTCCAAATTAAAATTAAATAGAAGACAAAGTTGAAGAAATGCCTAAGAAAGCAGAATGACACACAGAGAAATAGATAAGGAAAGAAGATATGAAAACTTGTAGCTCAATCTAGGTTCTAAGAAGTCCTTGGAAGGCAACATTCACTCAAGAGAAATTATAGAGGACAGGAAAACTGGAAGAAATTTCAAATAATCAATACAAGGACATAAATTTCCAGATTAAAGGGTTTATCAAGTATCCAGAATAAAAAAAAGACCCACCCTAAGATTTATTAGGAAATAGAAGATTCTGAAAAAATCTAGGTTGATGATATGTCATATTTTCAACCTAGGGCTAAGTATGCCATGGGTTGCTCAAAGAAACTGAACTGAAGAAAAATGAAGAAATACTTTCAAAATTATGAGGGAAAAAATATCCTTCCTAGAAATTATAGTACTATTTAGATTATTCAAGCTCTTGAAAAATCATCTGTCCTGCATGATTTTTCACTGAAGGATATAAGAGATAGAGAAGTATGGGACCCAGAATATTAAGAGACAGACAATTCTCAGGATGATGGCCAAGGGAAGTCTGGCAGTGAAGGTTATTCCAGTGAAGAGTCAGCTAGTATAGACTTCCCCCACAAAAAGTGACATGATAGAAAGAAGTGCTCAAAAGAGCACTTTTGGCAGAAGGCTGCAGGTAGATTGAATGGAGAAGAGCTAGGATGCTGATGTAATAATATAGGCATAAAGAGGGTTTTAAATGTCCCAATCCACATTTCCTTGCATTTAGCAAACATGATTTTGCTAAAAGAAAGAATACCGTAACATAACCTGTAGTTTTTGTTTGTTTTAAAATCCTTGAAATCCAACCAGAAACGCAAAAAACAAAGGAGCAGAAAAGTGAGTGAAATAGAGGCTATAAGCCGAAGTAAAGGAATGAATAGATTAATTCAGAACACGGGATGTAAGAAGAAAGCAACTTTAAACAGCAAAGGCAACAAATAATTTGGTGAGAACATCCTTTAGGTAAACACGGCTGTCAGAGAACAGGGGAATTCAAAGTGAAACTACTTTCTAGGATGAGTAATATGAGGGAAAACTATAATGTAGGTTAAACTTTTAATATACTTTTGGTCTAGGAATAGAATGTTACTATAATTCCTTCATAATTTGGATTGTTTAGATAGGGTTTTTATTGCATATCTACTGTGGTCTTTGTTTTTGACTGTGAGGAAAACAGAAATGCTGTTTTCAGAATTGGAGTGAGATAAAAAATAATATATGATCATCGTATAAGCTTATAAGAGTAAGTAGAAACACAGATGGTGCAAATAATTTGTTTGTAAAGATCCATATTACATGTGCAGATACACACACACAAACACTTCTGTGTCAATGAAGTAACCAAGTCACTCACAGGCCAATAAAAGTTAAGCAAATTTAAAAAACCAAACAACAACCAAAAAACAGGTTTTAATTTTTTAAAAACTGAAATGCAACTAATAACTTTCTGGAAGTTCTTTCAGTGTTCTGCATCTCTTTCTGCAACAGTGCAGGAGGCATTTTGGCCCTCAATTTTTTAATTCTTAAAGGACACAACTTTCAGTTAAAATAGAATAATGAACAATTATTTTGAATAGGTAATTTTAAAGGGATTTCTTTGACCACTTTATTGCATTTTTTTTTTCTTGAAGAGGGTAATATAACATTCGTGATGAACTATTTCTTGCTGTCATTTCTCCAGACTGGTTTTGGGGAATTTTATAAAACATTTAAAGAAGAGTTAACACCTATTCTTCTTAAACTATTCCTAAAAATTAAAGAGGAAGGAATGCTTCCAAACTCATTTTATAAGGCCTGCATCACCCTGATAGCAAATGCAGACAAAGAAACAACAACAACAAAAGAAAATTGCAGGCCAATATCACTAATGAACATAGATGCAAAATCCCTCCACAAAATATTAGCAAATAGAATTAAACAATAGATGAAAAGGAACATAGACCATGATCAAGTAGGGTTTATCCCAGGGATGCAAACATGGCTCAATATCCACAAATCAACCCACGTGATACACCACTTTAACAAAGTGAAAAATAAAAATCATATGGTCATCTCCATAGACGCAGAAAATGCCTTTAACAAAATTCAGCATTGATTTATGATAAAATCTCTCAACAAAGTAGGTATAGAGAAAACATACTTCAACATCATAAAACCCTTTTATGACAAACCTACAGCCAACATCATACTCAACAGTGAAAAGCTAAAAGCATTCCCTCTAAGATCAGGAATAAGACAAGGATGCCCACTCTCACCACTTTTATTCAACATAATATTGGAAGTTCTGGCCACAGCAATCAGAGAAAAAAAAGAAATGAAAGAAATCCAAATTGAAAAGGGAGAAGTAAAGCTGTCACTGTTTGCAGATGACCTGATACTATATATAGAAAACCCTAAAGAGGTCACCAAAAACTATTAGAAGTAATAAATGAATTCAGTAAAGTCTCATTATACAAAATTAATATACAAAAATCTATTGCATTTCTGTACACTAAAAGTGAACTATCAGAAAGAGAAGTTAAAAAAAACTCATTTACAACTGCATCAAAAAGAATAAAACACCTAGGAATAAACCTAATGAAAGAGGTAAAAGGCTTGTAGTTGGAAGACTATAGGACACTGATGAACGAAAATGAAGATGACACAAATGGGAAGATGTATACCGTGCTCATGGATTGAAAGAATTAATATTGCCAAAATGACCATACTCCTCAAGGCAATCTACAGATTTAATGCCATCCCTATCAAAATACCAATGGCATTTTTTCCACAGAACTAGAATAAGTAATTCTATGTTTTTTTAATAGAAACACAAAAGCCTCTGAAAACAATTTGAGAAAAGGAGAAAAGCTGGAGGTGTCATGTTCCCTGCTTTCAGACTATACTACAAAAATACAGTAATCTAAACAGTATGGTACTTGTACAAAAACAGACACATAGATCAATGAATGGAACAGAATACAGAGCCCAGGAATAAACTCACACTTATTTGATCAATTAATCTGTGACAAAGGACGCAAGAATATAAAATGGGGAAAAGACAGCCTCTTCAATAATGATGCTGGGAAAATTGGACAGCTACATGAAAAGAATCAAACTGGACTACTCTCTCATACTACATACAAAAATAACCCCTAAATTGATTGTGGACTTAAATGTAAAACCTTGAACCATAAAACTACAAGAAGAAAATATAGGGAGCACACTCTTTGATGTCAGTCTTAGCAATACTGTTTGGATCAGTCTACTCAGGCGAGGGCAACAAAAACAAAATAATCAAATGGGACTATATCAAACTAAAAGGCTTTTGCACAGCAAAGGAAATATCAACAAAATGAAAAGGTAAGTTACTGAATGGGATAAGATATTTGTGAACGCTGTATCTGATAAATGGTTAATATCCAAAATACACAAAGAACTCACATAACTCAAAATACAAAACAAAGAACCCAATTAAAAAAAATGACAGAGGACCTAAGTAGACATTTTTCCAAAGTAGACATACAGATGGCCAACAGACACATGAAAAGATGCTCAACATCACTAATTTTCAGGGAAATGCTAATCAAACCACACTGAGATACCACCTAACATATGTCAGCATGGATACCACCAAAAAGACAGAAAACAAGTGTTGTTAATCATATGGAGAAAAGGGAACACTTGTGCACTGATGTTGGTATTATAATCTTGTATTTTTACTATGGAAAGCAATGTCCATGTCCCTCAGAAAATTGAAAATAGACCTGCCATAAGATCCAGGAATTTCACTTCTGGGTATTTACCAGAAGAAAACAAAAGCACTAATTCAAAAAGATATATGCACTCCAATGTCTATTGCAGCACTACTTATAATAGCCAAGATGTGGAACTTATCTAAGTGTGTATCAATAGATGAATGGATAAAGAAAGTGTGGTATACACACACACACACACACACACACACACACACACACAATGGAATATTACTCAGCCATTAAAAAAAGGAAAACTTGCCTTTTTAAATACAGTGTTTCTTGGTGTGGATCTCTTTGGATTCATCTTGTCTGAGACTCTCTGTGATTCCTGGACCTGGATGTCTGTTTTCTTTCCCAAGTTAGAGAAGTTTTCATCTATTATTTCTTCACATAAGTTCTTTGGCCCTTTCTCTCTCTTCTCTCCTTCTGGATTTCCTATAATGTTAATGTTATTATGCTTGATGTTATCCCTAAGTTCTCTTAAACTATTCTCATTTTTCAAAATTTTTTCTTTTTTCTGTTCAGCTTGGATAATTTCCACTACTCTGTCTTCCAGTTTGCTGATCTATTTCTCTGTGTCGTATAGCCTATTGTTGATACCTCCTGGTGTATTTTTTGTTTCAGTTATTGTATTCTTTAGCTCTGTTTGGTTCATCTTTATATTTCTAACTCTTTGTTAAACTCTCTCTGTGTTCACGCATTTTCTCCTGATTTTTGATCATTAACTTGAACTCTTTAGCTGGTAGATTGCTTATTTCCACTTCCTTTAGTTCTTTTTCTGAGGTTTAATCTTGTTCTTTCTTTTGAAATATATTCCTCTGTCACATCGTTTTGCCTAATTCTCTGTGTTTATTTCTGTATGTTAGTAGGTCATTCACATTTTCTGATCTTGAAGAAGTGGCCTTATGCAGGAGATCTCCTATGGGACCCAGCAGTACACTCTTCTCCACTCATCAGAGCTACATGTCCTTTTATGGGCTGCATGAGCCCTTCATTTGTGGTGGGGCTGACTATTATGGGTGTAGTAGTAGGCACAACTTGCCCTTGGCTTGAAGACTGCCAAGCCATGCCTTATGTGGTGGTTGCCAGCCTGCTGGTAGACGGGGCAAGGTGCCTGAATGGCTGGGTACAAGGCCTGAGTTAGCCTGGGCTGGTGCTGGCCCATAGGTGGGCTGGGCGTTGAACTGGGACTGCTTCTGGCACACCTGCTGGTGGGTCAGCTCCTGGTTCAAAAAGGTCAGAGTAAGGACTCAAAAATGGCACTTGCCAGCAACAGTGTCCTAGAATGAGCTCCTGCAAATGGCTGCCATCAGTATCTATGTCCCCAGGGGGAGTCTCCTGTCAGTCTGGGAGACTCTTCAAGATCAGCAAGTGGGTCTGACCCAGGCTCCTTTCAAATTACTGCCTCTGCACTGGAACTTGGAACGTGGGAGATTCTGTACATGCCCTTTAAGAGTGGAGTCTCTATTTCTTTCTTTTTTTTTTTTTTTTCGGTATGCGGGCCTCTCTCCCATTGCGGAGCACAGGCTCAGCGGCCATGGCTCATGGGCCCAGCCGCTTCGCGGCATGTGGGATCTTCCCGGACTGGGGCACGAACCTGTGTCCCCTGCATTGGCAGGCGGACTCTCAACCACTGCGCCACCAGGGAAGCCCATGGAGTCTCTATTTCTTATAGCCCTCTGGATCTCTCATAGCAGGGCTTGCTGGCTTTCAATGTCAAATGTTCTGGGGATTTGCCTTCCCGATGCAGGTCTGCTGGCTAGGGAGCCCGATGTGCAGTTTGGATCCCTTGCTACTTGGGGAGAACCTCTGCAATTGCAATTATCCTCCTGTTTGTGGGTCATTTACCTGGGGGTGAGAGCCTTGACTATATTGCCCCACCTACCCATCTCATTCTGGTTTCTTCTTTATATTTTATATTATGGAAAATCTTCTTGCAAGTTCTCAGGTTGTTCTCATAGATAGTTTCTCTGTAGTTAGTTGTAAATTTGGTGTGCATGTGGGTGGAGGTGAGCTCAGAGTTTTCCTATGCCACCATCTTGGCCACACTCAAACAAATGCTTTTCTTTGGCTATTTAATTAAGATGACCAATGGACACTCATCATACTATATATATTGCAGAAATGTAGTAGGTAAAATCACATTTTGATAAATCACAATATATTATAAAAGCATAAGGGGCACAAGATATTAAACAGGTCCCAAGTTTGGTTACATTTTTAATGTGGATGCCACTTTCTAACTGGCTTTCTTTAAATCTAGATTTTTGTCAGCTAGCTTCATCACATGGATGGTGCATATCCTCTTGAAAGAAAATCCAAGAGATCATCCTATAACTTAAAAAAAATCAAATTAATTTTAAGTGAGGCTGTCAATAAAATGTAAATTAATTTCACATTGCGTGAAATTAATATAATGGAAGTTATTGCTCAATTGCTGTTTTATTGATATGCAGTTCACAAAAGATTTAAGCATATCAACCAGAACAGAAGTATTTATTAAAGAAATGCAGTTATGGAAGCATAGTGAGTGGTATTTAGCCAAAAATATTGGATATATTCAAAATCTAAAAAATTAAGGGCAGGAGAATCTGATTTACCCAGACACTAACTCTCAACATGTCAGAGTCAGTGTCTTCTATTTAATCAAAAATTCCTGTATTTAATATAAGCAAGGATTGTAGCACTTCTGGTGGGGAGCATGTGATTGTCAGTGTAAACTCACATCCACTTTTGAGAACAGAGCCAGGCAGGATGAAAGAATTAAAGAGTGAATTTCTTCAATTCAGCCTAATAGCTGGCTAAATCTGAGTTTTAATTAACCCATGTTATTTATATTTTCACAAAATGGTAGCTGAAAGCCTTTAGGTAAAAATGGAAATACTTACTGCAAATCAATATGGAGATTGTTAACTATAACTTACTTACTTTCACATGAACATTCCTTCTTGTTCTGCTCCCTTGGAAATATATAATTTTATGCATAGTCCCTGGCACTCTTATCGCCATTAACCTCTCCTCTTCTGAAACAAATGTCCTATTGTAGTATTTTAAAACACCTCACAATTGAAAAGATATTTTTAAAAAGCTCAGCAAGCCTACTTTTGCTAGCTGTAAACTTGTTCTCAGAATAGAAAAACAAAAAGTCATATGTACGCTAGGTAAGAAGTAGAAAAGATTTTAAAAGCAATTAATAGTAGACATTTAAAATTGTTTCTCTTGTGGGCATTTTGGTAGTTCCTTCTGAGGACCCACTTTAAATGTTTATCTGTCCTTATATTGTAGTCAGTGCATCTTCCTCTACTGAGCACTCTCCTCTCATCCTCTGATTTTCTAGTGGTCTCCTGGATGGTCTCTCTCTCTCTCTTTTTTTTTTTTTGCGCGGGCCTCTCACCGTCGCGGCCTCCCTGCTGCGGAGCACAGGCTCTGGACGCGCAGGCTCAGCAGCCGTGCCCCACGGGCCCAGCCGCTCCGCGGCATGTGGGATCTTCCCGGACCAGGCCACGAACCCGCGTCCCCTGCATTGGCAGGTGGATTCCCAACCACTGCACCACCAGGGAAGCCCCGGGAAGCCCCTGGATGGTCTCTTTCTAATTGGATTCCATTGCTTTTCCAGGCATCTATCTTTGGCAAAACTTCGGATCACCTTTCTCTCCCTTGTATCCCTATCCTGTTCATGAGAGACATTCAGAATCCTTGCCTCTGATGTCAGTGAAAGTGCAACTAGTTTTTAATATATTCTGGTCTGTCTGCCTTACTACCTTGGGCTGATAGCTACAGCCATTTGACTTTAGATTCTTTATGTGTTTTTATGTATCATACAGCAATCCATTGTGATCCTTTCATACTCCAGGAAAGACACACTAAGCCTTCTGATTGGGCTCTTTGAAGTGCCTCTATCCTTGGAGAAAACACACACCCTTGCTAACTCATGGTACACTAGCAGCTTTCTTGAAAGGAATTTCTATCTTTAAAAAAACCCTCTAACTCCATCTCTTAACCATTTAAACCTTTGCATTAGTGTCCTAGGGCTGTTGTAACAAAGCACAACAAAGTGGGAGCTTAAACCAATAGAATTTTATTGTCCCACAATTCTACAGACTAGAAGTCTGAAATCAAGGAGTTGGTAGGGCCATGCTCCCTCTGAAACCTTTAGGGGAGTCCTTTCTTGCCTCTGCTTGATTTCTGGTGGTTTGCCGGCAATCTTTAGCATTTCTTGGCTTGTAGATGCATCACTCTGATCTTCTTTCTCCACAGGGCATTCTCCCTGTATGTATGTCTGTGTTCACATAGCCATCTTCTTATAAGGACACCGGTCACATTGAATTAGTGGGCCCCCTACTGCAGTATGGCTTCAACTTAACTAATTATATCTGCAATAGTCTTATTCCCAGATAAGGTCTTATTCAGAGGTGGTGAGGTTAGAACTTCAACATATCTTTTTTAGTGGGACACAATTCAACTTATAACATCCCTAGATACATTTGATTTATCTAACTGATTTTCAAACACCTACTGTGAATTCCTCCAAGCTAGTTTAATAACTCATTTTGGTATCTGATGTCCATTGACCTTGGTGCCTTGGTTGAAACTTCCAATTTAGCACTCTGTTAGAATTGAATACATGTTGCGTTATGTATTTAGTTGTAAAAATACTACTGGTGAACGGTACTGGTTAATATAGGCTTAGGCAGTATATGAACAACTGAAGAATTGTAAAAAATTTCAGGAGACACTTAGGTGATTTTTTTAAAAGCACAACTTTATACTTAAAATTTTAATCATGTAACTTCTTCAATGAAGCTTTCTGGATAAATTCAAATATGTTATTGCTCGTATAGCAAAAATTTAACTATTTCAATGAGAAATTGATAAAAGATCAGAAAATACATTTGAGCAAATATTTTAAAAAGCATTTAGAAAAAAATTCCGAGTTTACAAACTGGACTTCTGTGGCCAGTGAGAAAACCAAGACTTCAGTGTTTATTTGGCAAAAGTTGAAAAGGGAATTTAAAAATTAGTTATTAGTAAATCTAGTCATACCGTTGGAAGGGAGAATTACTGGTTATGCTGCCATTTGTGGAGGAAGACTTTAGAAACAATGAAGGCTTCAAATATTGAAGATAATTTAAACGTTTAAATAGTGCTAGAAAGCTCTTAATAAAAAAATGTAGAACCCCTATTGGATTACTTTTTCATCCCATTACACTTCTAAGAGATAACTACTTCTAATTTTTAGCTATTTCTTCAAGAAATTATCTTCATAATTCTAAATAATGTGCATGTATAATGCTTTCTCTTGATTAAGCATTTTTATGCATTTTCTATTGACTTCCTACTTTGGTACATAAAGATTGAAACTCTGTTGCTTCTCACTTTTTCCATATCTTTTAATTATAGCTGTACTACAGTTTTTTATTAAATGTTTTCCTTATTATGATATTAAATATTGTTCACTGCTCAGACAACTAATATATGTAATTATGTTCTCTTTCTTTTACTGCTGTTTGCTTTTCCTGGAGTTAGTAATTTACTCAATTAAAAACAATTTTTTTTTTATTTGCTGATTCTTATTTTTTTATTTGCTGATCCTAAGACTGAGTCTCCATACATTTTCCAATTGCTCTGTAGACTACTTCCCTTTACAATTTCCTATATGGTCAAATTGGCCAGGTAATCTGTAATTCCCAATTTTTCTTCCTGGGACTTCCCCTCTGGTGCCATCTATATTCCTGATTCAGTCTAGATTTGCTCTACAGGAGCATAGCTGTCATCCTGGGACTCTCCTTTGCAGAAGTTCCAGGAATTCTTTACATCTTGTCCTTGTATTAGATTCTGATTCCCTGTTTCATATCTTTTTTTTCTTTTTTTCCCTTCAGTTTGTTGAAGTACATTGTCCAATAGCTTCCTGAGAAGGGATACCCAGGAAATAAATAGAGACCATGAATGTCTGAAATTGTCTCCATTCTATTCTTGCACTTTCTTTACAGCTTAGTGAGACATAAACTTCTAAGTAGAAAATAATTTTCCTAAGAATTTTGAAGATGTTACTCCATTATTTTGTTTCCATCATTGCTGTTGAGAAGCCCAGTAACTGATTCTCAATTATTTGCTTCTGACTTATTTTTTCTAGGATTTTCTCTTTTACCCTAAAAATCCATGGTGAGGTGTCTTAGAATGAATATTTTTTTTATGTTCATTGTCCTGAATGTTTTCAATTGGGAACCTTATGCTTTCCAGCTCTGAAAAATTTTCTTGTATTATTTTTTCCTGTCAGTTCTGAAAATCTTAATAGATTTGACATCCCAGCTCCCTAATCTTCTCTTCATCTTTGTCTACCTCTGTGTTTTACTTTTAGGAAGATTTCTTTATTTCATCTTCCCACTTGTGCTCATAATTTTTACTTTGGCTACCATATTTTTAATTTCTAAGGGCTCTTTTATAGTTTTAAATATCCCTTAAAAATAATACCCTCTTCTTCCTTCATGCGTAAAATATACTCTCTTATCCCTGAGGGTGGATGATATAGATTTTTCTTTTCTTTCTGTTGTTTTATTTTCTTCTACTCCTTGAAGTCTCACTTTCTTCTGATTCTCTTGCATGATTTACCTTCTTCACGTAAGAGACTTTACTCAAATGTCTGTTGGTGATCCCTGGTGTTCATTCACATTTGAAAGTGAGAACTTGAAGAATCAGTTATGAACCCTTTGTACATAGTTTATTTCATTGGCAGGGAGAACTCCTTGCAAGAAAATGGGCAGTCATCCAGTTTTGGGGTTGCAACCTACTTATTAGGCATTTTTTTCTGAGTATGTTACATTTTTCCAGAGAAGGGTAGATTCTCCAATCTGGCAGAACTCCAGAGATTGGGAGGTGGCACTCTGGATCTGTGCAGGTGAAGGTTCCCAAGGGCAGTTTTCATCTTGCTAATCAATGTGTACATTTTAACTGAGTACACTAGTTTTCAGCCTAGCACCTCATTCCAGTCCTCCTTTCTACCCCTGTTCCTGAGTCCAGAATGTCTCCGATCTCAGATTCAATTCATCTCGGAAACATACTTCCTTCTCCTATATTGATGGGGGAGTAGTTGTTGCTAGATGGGGGTTACAGCAGAGATAGGAATGTGGAGATCTAACTGCTCCTTATATAGACTTTAAATCTACACTTATGGTTTGTGGCCTTATCTCACTCTTTCCTTCTGCCATAACTGATGTCTCCAAAAGCAGGGCTGTTGGAGTCCTGCAGCCTATTTCTAGTGAGTATCTCTTGCTCCAGCCCTTTGGTTTAGAACTCCCTTTCCTCTGTTCAGGCGTTTACCAGTCCCATGTCTTTTTTCGATTTTTATGTGTTGTGGTTATTACTTTGTTTAATTGAAAGTGGGAGTTGGCTTTTCTCTTTGTTTTGGGAAGATCTTTAGAAAGATCTTAAATCTGAAAGGCCAGGTGACTATTTGAAGCAGAACATTAATTTGAATGATACAAATACACGGTTAATTTTACAAATCATATATAAAAGTAAGAACTAGTCAACTCTCTAGTTGCTGGAATCCCTGGTAAACAGGGAGCCTCTCATTCCTAGACTTGTTAGTTTGCCAGTGAATAAGATTAACTGCCTTTCACTAACACTTTTGATTCATTATTAAGGACTCAGACATTTAACTGGGACCTTGCTATACTGTGTAACTCCTCATTGCTACTTTGTTTTGGAGTGAATTTTTTGAAAGAATTGGTCATTCACATAATTAATTAAAATATTGATAATAGTTCCATTTATTAAACTAAATGGACTCTGAATTAGAAAAGGCTTTTTCCCTCCAGAATTTTCTGGGGATACACACCAATCCAATGGCCTCTCTCACTATAGTTTTTCTCAAACAGAATTTTCAACTTTGTCTGTCAAATCAGTTACAAAGTTTGAAACTCTATATATACATTAAAAAAATTATTTCACTATGATATCTGTTGATTTGGATATGACCCTTCCCGGCAGGATATGAGATCTCTTTGCTCAGAAAATACTCTGGCCATTTTAGTCTCCCAATGATGCTATAAACTTCTCAAGACACTTTATGCATATTTGGCAGCTGTGATTTGAAAAAGTGGAGTGGCTAGCAATAAAATAGGAATTCAGAGTAACAGAGCTCTTGGGTGATCCTAAAAATAATGAATATACAGAATATTCTATATGAGACAATGATTTGAGAGTAAATCCTCTTCCTGAGAAGTTAGAAAAAGCCTTTCCCTCACAAACCTACCAGTGAATTCTCATCTAAGCTACTCTAAGATAAACCACACTAGTGAACAACCAGATCACTACTGAATGAATGAAAGCATTTCTATGGATCTAAACCAATTAATACTACGTGGTCCCAAATCAACTCCTTGGAATAATTTCTGCCAAAAGGTCCTCAGATTGATCACGCAGACTCTCCTCCTCTCTCACCCCCTCTGTTTTTTGCAAAGGCAGTTATCTTTATCTTCTTTTTGCATATCACACAGGCACCATTCTAGTCCAACTTTTAATTTCATTAACCAGGCTAATATGGTAGCTTCTGAAATAATCTTCACACTTTAAAAGACTTCTCTATACATCTCAAAAGACTACGGCCAAATTTAGCTTCATCAAGTGTAACTCTGAGCATATAATCTTTTGAAAAAAACCCCCAAACAACCCCAAAACCCTTTGTAGCCTACTCATTTTCTACCCAATTAAAATGTTATTTATTAAGGACATCCACATATCTTTCCTTTCCACTTGTCCGCTGCTAGTTTTCAGAATATACTCTGTATTCCATTAAGCAAAATTTTATGTTCTTCTTTTGCAAACTCACATAACTATAGGATCCAAGCAGGGAAGGATTTTAGTGAAGCAGGTCTATACATTTTATTTAAACAACATTATTGAGCTATAATTGATATACACTCAACTGTAGATACTTAAAGTATAGAATTTGAAGCTTTGACATATGTATACACCTGAGAAACCATGACTACAGTCAAAATAATAAACATGTCCATCACCCCCAAAAGTGTCCTTGTGCCAGTTTATACTCCCTTCATCACCTTCCTTCTCACTTCTCTTTCCCAAGGAAGCACTGGTCTGCTTTCTGTCACTATCTATTAGTTTGCTTCTTCTAGAGTTATACACATGGAATCATTCAGTATCTACTATCTACTCTTTTTTTTTTTTGGTCTGGCTTTTTAAAATTCAGAATATTTTGAAATTTTACCTTCTTGGGTGTTGGGTATTTTTGTACATCTATAAATATTCTTGAACTTGGTTCTGGGATGCAGTTAAAACACTTGAAGGCAGTTTGATTCTTTTATGCTTTGCTTTTAATTTTTATTCGATGGGACCAGTCTAGAGCTAATTATTCCCCAACACTGAGGCAAGACCCTTCTGAGTACTCTACCCAAAGTCCTGAGTACTCTACCCAAAGTCCTGAGTACTCTACCCAAAGCCCCATGAATTACGTGATTTTTCTATCTTCGTGGTAGGACCAGGCACTATTCTCCTTCTATGTGAGCGCTGGCCCTGTTTTCCCCTAATCCTTAGATGGCTCTTCCCCTGGCCTAGGGTAGTTTCTTCATATGCATGTGATGATTGGAAGTCTGCTAAATACTCAAGGGGGACGCCTCTGAAGATCTTCAGAGTTCTTTTTCTCCAAAGCTCTCCCATTGTCAGCACTCTAGCCTGCAAACTCTACCCGCTTTGGGCTATCAGACTTTCAGTTCCGTCGACTCAATCAGAGAATCCACTGGTTCCCATCCGAGTTCCCTCTGCCTGCCCTGCTGCCTGGAAACTCTCTCAAGGAAGTCAGCTCAGCATCTGGCTCGCCTTGGTTATTTCTGGTCTCTCATGGATTACTGTTCTTTGTCACCTGATAGACAGTGTCTTGAAAACCGTGGCTTCCAATATTTTGTTTGGGTATTTTGTTAGTCTTAGGCAGGAGAGTAAGTTCAATCCCTTTACATTTTCTAAATATCTCAACCAGATATGATCTCTTTAGTATTGGAACCCTCACAGGACCTTGTCTCTCCGTAGCACTGTGTCCTGCTTCTCATTATAATTATGCATGTAATTATTTTATTCCTCCTCTTAGCTTTCAAGCTCCTCTGTGATGCTTGTTTTTTTCTCCAAATGCCCAATAAACAGATGTTGAATTCAAGTAAGGTAAAAGATAAGAGGCCTTAGCCTGTTACTTCAGCAAATGACGTTTTTTGTTTAAACTCAATAATCCCAGGTATGTGCTTAAATTATCAGCACCAGAATTTCCCTCTTTTGTAAAGTGGTGAAATAATGAAAGCTATTATATTTATTATATATAAAAAATAATTTTTCCTATATTAAATGATCCATAGAGCTAAGTTCTGGGCAGTTTCTAGAACTGTCATGGTTGTTAGCACTTAACCTGCTTTAAAAAATTATTACAGATATCAGTCAGATTTGCCATAAGGGGCCTTATGTGTCTGATAAGTATACTGACATTATTTTTCACTGCTGTGCAACTTGGAAGGTGACAGAGTTATGTCTCGTGGTTCTATCACAAGGCTACAAGGCTCTGTTTATTGATGTAATTTTTTGGAAGTGCTTGACTGTCCTTTACCAAACTCTGTGCATGATTTAAAAAATATCTTTATTAAATGTATGTATCTCTGATCTATTCCCCAGGATGTGTATTATTGTTATAGGAGAGGCTGGGGATGACAGAAGAATCAAGAACTGGATGAAAACCCATTTTCAAGTCCTGACTCTGTCACTTAGTCACAAAGAGACTTTGGAAAATTAAATTAGAATATATGACTCTTAGTTCTTTATTTAAAAATAAGGATAATATTGTATCCTTCAAAAGGTTCCTTTGAGGGTCCAATGAGAAAGTGTTTTGTAATTTGTAAGGCATTCAACAAAGACTAGTTCCTACTGTTTTCTCCAAATTTCTGTATCCTGTCTAGAGCTTAAGTCCCAAAGTCAGCAAATCTGGCTCTACTTGCCAGGGTCCCTGTGACTCAATCCACTGGGAAGTGGGGGAAATGGCTTTGAAACTTGGTGCTCCTATTCTAGCAACTGTCAGCTTTCTGAATTCAGAGGAGATGTTTGTATTCCAGTAATTCACTTATTCAAAAATATTTATTGCACAACTATCATGGCGAAGGCCCTGCTCTGGTGTTGAGGATAAATCAAACAGTAATCCCTGCCTGCACAGGACTCCCATTGCGGAGGGGAGGGAACAACAAACAGCTTACATAAATAAGTAAATTAGATATCTTTTGGAGGTAACGATTGCTATAAGAAAAGATAAAATCACAGAGGATAAGGGGGAATCAGGAGAATAGGGTGAGGGTAGGTGTTGAGACTTTGAATAAGGCCTCATAGAGGTGACAACTACGTAAAAGCATGGAGAGGATATATGGGGAGAGCACGACAGGCATAGAGAATGGCTGGTGCCAGCAGCTGAGGTGGGAGCACCCAGAGGGCGGGGCGGGGGGAGGTTAGGAAGTGATGAGGGCCCAGGGGCATCTCACTGGCCTGCAGCCATGGTGGGGACTGGCTTTCACTCGAGCAAGGAGGAAGCAAGGGAGGGTTTTGAGCAGAGGAGGGATGTGACCTGATGCTTTAAAGGAAGTTCTGGCCTTGACTGCAATATCTATAATAAGCATATGCAAAGGCTTATTAAATTGAAACCATTTTAAAATTCCAATTTGCAGCATAGCAGTTTGGTTAAATAATGATGAATGATTGATTCTCAGAGTTTTTCAAACTGAAGGCTTTTATCTTTGTGTTTAGCCACACATCAGTGATGTCTTACGGGAAACCCTTGTGGTTGGTGTTATTATTCTAGCCAGATTTCAGGCATGGAAGCAGGCCTGGGATTGGACTAGAGGACCAGAAGATGCCCAGAGCACGATGCCCACCTCCAAACCTGTTTGGTAGGTTTATCAGCCTCTGATGCCTACACAACATCGGCTGTGAGATGGAGTCCCAGCCAGAAGATGTCAAGTGAATGTGGCCAAGAGTTTGGCTCTCTCCTGATGCTGGAAAAAGATTTTTTTTCTTCAACTTACTTACTCTCCTGCAAGAGTGTGAACTTGTTTTCTGCAGCCAAAACAAACAAGCTTGATGATGAGATATATATTATACCCAACCACAAAAGGAGGGAGATTATCTGAGGCAGAAAAAATGGGTTTGCTGTGGCCCCTGGTTCCTGCCTGTACAACACACCTGATTAACTACAAAGATAGTCCTACGAACCATGGACCTCTCTTTCTCTCCCTCCTTCTCTCCTTTTTTTTTTTCTCCTCCCAGTATGAATTTGGGTGTGGACAAAATAATTCCAATGGAAGACCCAAATAAAGGGCCTGCGTGAGGAGAGATTACAGGGGCCTGCGTTTACACGTACAGCCCTGGGGTGTGAGGAAACACCCTATCTGTGGCAGACGGAACATAAATCCTGTGGTGAGTGAACAATAACTTATCTTGGCATGAATATCAGCCACATCCATGTGCAGTGAGTGTTAGTGATACACACTGACATCCTATATCCTCCTAAAGATGATGTACATAAGTACAGAGCCCTATTTCACAGTTTTCATCAGAAAGATGATTTCTTTTCCCCTGTAATGGAGTATAATCAAGATTAATAGATTTTCCATCAGAAGGTTAAGGAAAGTCACACTTTAGATATTTTTGAAATAAAAATACCTTGAGCAGGGCTCAATCTGATCCCTGAAGAAGAGGAAGAGGGGGCATTTTACCCTCAAGCAGGCATTTGAAGTAGAGGTCAAGATCTAACCGTCTCAGACCATTCAAGGGCCACTTGTAAGCTTGATAACAAAGGGTTAATAAAGGAGCACCACTTAAGGGTTTGCAAGGACCATTGGAAATCTTTTTTTTTTAATAAATTAATTTAATTAATTAATTTATTTTTGGCTGTGTTGGATCTTCGTTGCTGTGCGTGGGCTTTCTCTAGTTGCAGCGAGCGGGGGCTGCTCTTTGTTGCGGTGTGCGGGCTTCTCATTGCGGTGGCTTCTTCTGTTGCGGAGCACGGGGTCTAGGCGTGTGAGCTCAGTAGTTGTGGCTCACGGACTCTAGAGCGCAGGCTCAGTAGTTGTGGCGCACAGGCTTAGTTGCTCCGCGGCATGTGGGATCTTCCCGGACCAGGGCTCGAACCCATGTCCCCTGCATTGGCAGGCGGATTCGTCACCACTGCGCCACCGGGGAAGCCCGGAAATCTTATATTTGTAAAATTGTGAAGTGAATAATGTATCATTGCAAATAACCACCATGCTGGCATTTTTAAACTTTTGATTGAAGCATAACATACAGAAATAAAAGTGTACAGTTTTTTAGAGTATAGCTGAAAGAATTTTCACATGGTACATATATCCATATAATTACTTCCTGTATCAAGATGCTAACCACTGCAACCTCCCTTTTGTCTACTTCCAATGAGTTAACCGCTATTCTGATATGTAACAGCATTGATTAGTCTTATTTGTTTTGGAGGTTTTATTAAATGGAGACACAGAGCATGTACTTTTTTATGTTTTACAGATTCATCGATGTTATTGTGCTGATTTTTCTCATTGCTGAGTGGTATTCCATCGTATGGATATCCCATATTTTATTGATCTGTTCTCCTGCCGATGGACATTGGATTTTTCCCCAGTATTTGCCTGTTTTTAATAATGCTACTCTTCACATTTTCATACATGATTTTTGATGCAGATAAACATGCATTTCTGAGAGGCATTATACCGAGGGGGTAGAATTACTAGTTCATAGGATATTCTCATGGAAAAATATTCATCTGTCTCTTCAATCTGACTAAGTCTCTGTGTTTATTTCTACATATTAGGAAGGTCGGTTTTGTTTTCCAATCTTAGTGACACTGCCTTATGTGGGAGATGTCCTATGGGGCTCAGAAATATACTACTCTCTGGTCATCAGAGCTATTGCTCTAGGGATGCTCCCTCTGGGGGGTGTAGTGCTGGGTCTGACTACTGTGGGTACACTGGTAGGTGGGGCTAGACTCTGGTCCAGTTTGGCTGTCAGGCACTGTCTCATGCAGTGGTTATGTCCTGCTGATTGTCAAGGCCAGTTCTTGGAGCAACTTGCTGCATGTGCTGTTAGGCCCAAGGCTGAGGCAGGTCTGCTGGGAGGCAGTAAGCCCCTGGCACTAATAGGCTAGAGGTAGGACTCCAGAATGTTGCTTACAAGCACTAGTGTCCTTGTGGTAAAACAAGCTCCCCCAAATGGCTGCCAGTATCTGTGTCTTCAGAGGGAGTCCTAGTGGCCTCTTGCTTTTCTGGTAGGCTCTCCAAGATCAGCAAGTGGATCTCACCCAGGCTCCTTTCAAATTATTGCCTCTGTGCTGAGTCTTGGAATGTATGAGATTTTGTGTGCGCCCTTTAAGAGTGGAGTTCCTACAGTCCTCAAGCTTTCTTGTATGCAAGTCCCACAGATCTTCAAAGCAAGAAGTTCTGGAGGATCATTTTCCCGGTGCAGAACGCCTGGACTGGGGACCCTGATGTGAGGTTTGGACCTCTCACTCTTTGGGGAGAACCTCTGCAATGGTGATCATCTTCTGTTTTGGGTCACTTATCAAGGGTGTGTGTCTTGCCTATACCATGTCTCCTTCTCTTGTACCAATCCTGTTGTGATTCCTTCCTTATAACTTTAGTTGTAAAGACTAACACTTTTGCTAGTCATCAGTTCTTCTCATAGAAATTTGCTCTGTAATCCCAGTACTGGGCATATATCCTGAGAAAACCGTAATTCAAAAAGAGACATGTACCACAATGTTCACTGCAGCACTGTTTACAATAGCCAGGACATGGAAGCAACCTAAGTGTGCGTTGACAGATGAATGGATAAAGAAGATGTGGCACATATATACAGTGGAATATTACTCAGCCATAAAAAGAAACAAAATTGAGTTATTTGTAGTGAGGTGGATGGACCTAGAGTCTGTCATACAGAGTGAAGTAAGTCAGAAAGAGAAAAACAAATACTGTATGCTAATACATATATATGGAATCTAAAAAAAAAGTTCTGAAGAACCTAGGGGCAGGGCAGGAATAAAGACGCAGATGTAGAGAATGGACTTGAGGACATGGGGAGGGGGAAGGGTAAGCTAAGATGAAGTGAGAGAGTGGCATGGACATATATACACTACCAAATGTAAAATAGATAGCTGGTGGGAAGCAGCCACATAGCACAGGGAGATCAGCTGGGTGCTTTGTGACCACCTAGAGGGGTGGGATAGGGAGGGTGGGAGGGAGACGCAAGAGGGAGGGGATATGGGGATATATGTATATGTATAACTGATTCACTGTGTTATAAAGCAGGAACTAACACACCATTGTAAAGCAATTATACTCCAATAAAGATGTTAAAAAAAAGAAAAAGAAAAAGAAATTTGCTCTGTAAATAGTAGTGATTTTGGTGTCCCCTTTGGAGGAGGTGAGCTCAGGGTCTTCCTACTGCCATCTTGATCACACCTTCTTCACAGTAATTGGATTTTGAATATTACACCTACCGTGAATTCTTGGAATAAATCCCACCTGATGACAGTGTATAATCTTTTTATGGTTTGCTGGATTCAGTTTGATAGGATGTTTCCATATATTCATAAGAGCTATTGGTTTGTAGTGTTGTTTTTTTTTTTTTCTTGTTATAGCTCTGACTGGTTTTGGCACAGGGTAATACATTGTTTTCATGTAAATGAGCTTGGAATTGTTCCTTTCTCTTCTGTTTCATGGAAAGTGTTTGTGAAGAATTGTGTTAATTCTTCTTTAAATGTTTGGTAGAATTTACCAAGGAAACTATTAGGGTCTGGGAGAGTTTTAAAATTATTAATGGAGTCTCTCTAATTATTGTACGTCTATTCAGACTTTCTGTTTATTCCTCAGTCATTATTGGTAATTATACATTTCTAGAAACTCTTACATTTCATCTGTTATCTAATTTGTTGTACACTTGTTCTTAATATTCCCTTATACTTTTTTTCTGAATGTCTATAGTAATTTCCTTCTTTCATTCATTATTTTAGTAATTTGAATCTTCTCTCTTTTTCACCTAGTCAGTCTAGATAAGGATTATTACTCTTTAAATATTATTCATTCTCTCTCTCTCTCTCAAGACTCAAATTATACATATGCAGACATTTTCACTATGGCCCATGTGTTTTACATTCTATTCCGTATTTTCTATTTTTTTCCTCTGTGTTTTTAAGTTTGTAAATATTCTACTGATCTGTCTTCTGGTTCACTTGTTCCTTCTCCAGCTATGTTCTACAAGTTAAATTTGTTTACTGTGTTCCTAATTTAGTTATTGTTAAGTTCCGGAATTTCAATTTTTGTGACTAAACGCTCCATTTTCATCTCTTTTTTTTCACCTCTTAAAAATATTAACCACAATTATTTTAAAGTCCATGATTGATAATTCAAAAACCTGGATCACCTGTGAATTTTTTAGTCTGTTTATTCTCTGATCTTATTTATTGAGAATACTGATAAGTTTTGATTGAATGCCAGAAGCTATAAATATTATAGTGGTTTGGGTGATATTACCTTATAGCTCACAGGAAGTCTTACTTTATCTTTTGACGAGCAGTCAGAGTTGGGGCAGACCTCCTTGGTGCAACCCAGGAGTGTGCTCTCTTCATTTTAGGGCATTAAGTATAACAATACATTTAACAAATAGAATCTCTTCATTTTAAATTTTGTAGGTTTTGAATTTTAAGATAAAATATAGGAAATGAATCTTTAAAGATTTTACATTTTACTTCAATATCTGTGGCTGTATAAAAGTCAACACAATGCTTGATGAGGAAAGATAAATAGAAAAGATCGTTATATTTATTTTAAGCCATGGGGTACTAAATACTGGAATACTGCAGAGCATTTGATGCATTATCCCTTGGAGAGGTGGTACTTAGCAGCTAGCTTCACATAGAGTAATGTTAAATAATGTTTGGCCATTAAATTGAACATCAATCATGCTTGCTTTGAGGAGAATATCTAATTTCCAGGATTGTTGTAAGGACTAATTGTGGAACTAAATAATCACTGACTACCCTAAGAAAAAATTAACTTTTATTGTATGTTTATGAGTATATGTTAATCAGTTTTTAAAAAATATTAGTTAGCATACTCTTCCCTTCCCTCATTCCTACGTTTGCCCTGCTCCCAACATACATACATACACACATCCATTGTTGCCTGTTTTCCTGTTGTTTCCTTGTTATTTGAGGGTCTGGCCACCAGATATTCCTTTATTTAACATCTGTACCCTACTGGTAGGTCAACTCATTCTAATATTTGATTATTCATTATACCTGTCCTGTGCTATACAATACTTATATTTTTCAGGTCACCATAAATCTCTTATAAGTTCCTATTTAAAATGAAAGGAAGCTTTTTGGATTCAATTAAATACTATCACATTTTTATTTTATAATTTATAAGTCTTAGGATTCTTTATTAGAGTACCTTAAAACAGAGAGGCCACAAACCTCTCAAAAAACCCAAAATCTTTGCTTCCTCCTTTCAAACACAGGGTTATTTTCAGAGTTAATCAGTGTTAATGCTTTTAGATGGAAACAGTCTCTCTGGAAAATGAATTCCTAAATTTTCCTTACAAGAAAGCCCTTTACTAAGTTGGTGGAGAAAGCTGACATTTAGATTGCACGTACAGCGTTAGCAACTGATATGTTTGGACTGGATTAATTTAAGGGAAGAAAAAATTTTAATTGTGCACTAGCCAATGAATTTAAAGAAGTGACTCGGCAAGGTCTAAGCATCGAGTTATCCGATATCCAGAAGAGCATTTGTTAATGTTATTGTGATTAAAGGAATGCAGCCTTTCTGTTGTTGTTGAAATTGCTTGAGTCCCCTCCTCTGGATTCTCACCAACCTGACAGATCTGTGCATTTTCAGTAAATAACCATTTTGTTTCATCGTATTTCCAGGAAGGAACTTCTTCTGAAACACAATTTGTGAGTATCAACTTGGTTCCATTTGTGAGTATCAACTTGAGAAGTAAGTAGGAATCACCATTTTGTGCTCTCTATGCTAAAGGAGGGAACTTTATTAGTCAAGTTTAAAATAATAGTATAAACACTCTTCACCTTCTTATTTTCACAGGACTAATTAACTGAATATATTTTGTTAGATAGTTTGATGAAGAGAAAGAAACAGTTTTCTTATTCAATTAAGGTTTATGATGGAAGGGCTGAAAAACTAAAAAGACACCTGTTTGGTTTAATTTTCATTGCAAACTTAGATCCTCTTTTTAAAAAATTAGTCATTCACATCTTTTCCACATATAGGTTGGGAAGCAGTGTGCTTGACATGATACTTACCTAGTCCAGGGTGATTTGTTCTTTAACTACCCCTATTAGGAAGATATCTGGGCTCACCATGACCTTATCACCAGAGAAAGAATGTTTACTAAGAGCCAAGAGGTCACTTAGAAAAGTTTGATGGCACCACTTGGGATCAAAGACTTGTATTTCCTACAGATGGTTTGAGAATTCAGTATTGGGATAGATTCTGTCCGCGGGAAAGCAAAGCACCAGAAGCTCTAGATTTAAAACAATGAAAAACCTTTAATGCCTTATGAGGCACCAAAACATACTCTAAAGCTAGCCATCAAAATATTACTTTACTAGCACCAGAATCAATAAACAGATCAACGGACAAAATAGAAAATATAAAACAGATCTTAGTAGGCAGAAAAATTTGTCTATTACCTATAAAAGTGGCCCCAAAAATCAGTAGTAGAAGGCAATGTTGGATTATAAGTTAATGAGATTGTGTTGTGATGATTAGGTAATATTTGGAAACTACAAAGGTAAAACTTTACCTTGTCATATATTCCAAAGTAAACTCCAGATGGATTAAAGATTTAAATATAAAACCATTTAAAAGAAAAATATGAATAAAACTCATCTGATTTAGATTAGGGAAGTCTTTCTAAGAATAAAAGCCATGAAGTGCCAAATATTTAAACTATATTACCATTCTGATGTATAAAGTTTAACTGTACAAAATTTTAGCTATGTAAGAATGTACCATCAAAATTAAAAGACAAATCAATGTGGTCAAAGGATTAATATCTTTCTTACAAGGAATGTTATTAAGAAAAACAACAAGGCTTCAATAAAATAATGGTCAAATAATGGGGTTTTTCCCTATAAAACAGGAAATGCAAATGTGCTATAATGGATTCTAAAAATGTTCAGATTCATTGGTAAGTGAAAATGCAATAAAAATTGGATTCCTATGTCACATATCATATGGAAAATGCTACTAGGAATGCTGGCAAGGGTATGCACAGGGAGACTGGCTCCATCCCATGTCAGTGGTAGAAATGTCAATTGTCATTAACTCCTGGAAAATTATACGGCAATGTGTGCTCTCTGCTGAGGATCATTTTAACATTGTAATTATTCTAGGAAAACATTGTTAAGAAATTATAAGGCTTAGAGTCAAATGCTGATAAACTAGTGGAACTTTTGCCTCACTATTCATAGTGGAAAATAAATTGAAAAGAGCTCTCCAACAAAAATAAGATTATCAAGTAAAATAAGTAGAATATTATATAGTTATTATAAATTATGTTTTCAAGTAAGTTTCAAGACATGGAATGTCCTGGTATGATATTGAGTGAGACATGGCCGTATAGAAAATTTATATAGAGTATGCTATAAATTTTGTAAGAATTTTCTTGTGTGTGTGTGCACACACATATGTATAGGGAGAAAAAGCTGTTTGGAAATATATTAAAGTGTCAATAGTACTTTTCTCTAGGTGGTAGGATTACAGGAGATTTTGATTTTTTAAAAATATTTTATAATTTTTACAGTTGCTACATGAAGTTTGATTTAATATGTTAATTAGGAGAAACACCATTTTGAAGTTAAAAATTTAGTATTTACTTTGGTAATAAGATTAGTTTACTTGGAAATTTTGAACTTAAAATGTCTCTTGACGAGCTATGTAAAATTGACTAATGTCTTGATGAATATCTCTGACTCAAACATTTAATTCATTCCTTGCAAGCTTCAGCAAGCAGGTGACATCCTTGCTCTTCTCGCTCATGTTTATCTCTTCAACTTTAAAGTGTGGCAAGAATTGTGGAACAATGAATTTCTTCCCATAAATGGAGCAATACAAAAAGTAAAAAAAATAAAAATAAAAATCAGACATTCCCATAGGATTTGTCACCATGTTTATTCTTGGCAAGACACTGACGATTAGTAAATAAAGAAGTTGGTCACAAGGTAAGAAGCAAGTCTTTCCTCTGGTGAAGGCAACATTTATCCCCTCAAGGGGGGAAACTAGTAAACTGGTGTGGTTAGGAAACTACCTCATAAGCATTCTCTTTCTCCCCTTAACCTCCATCCTACTTTTCTTCCCCTCCTGTGCGCTTTCATATCTCTTGAGCTGGTCTGCCCCTGTGTCCTGATTTCCTCACCACTCATTCACCCTCCCCACCTCCAGCAGCGTGGCTGTCATCAAGCCCATCCCACTGAAAGTGCCCAGACCCAAATGGCTTGGTTCAGGTTTCTGTCTCCTGCACCTCTCTCAAACATGCCAAACCTCATCCCCTTTATTTCGAAACAGTCTCTTCCCCTGCCCTTGTGACACTGTATCACCCCTACTAACCACGGGTACATTTCAGGGCTTCACAGGCTCTATGTACTGGTGACTTTGTAGCCTTTGGGACGGGGGCAGGCAAAATTACACCCTCTTGTTCTAGCTATCACTTCCATAAAGATTGTTAGTTTACGAATTTCTTCCATGCACAACACATCTGAGGTGCTGTGTGCTTAGCTAGAAACTGGATTTGTAGAGGTGGTGATAAGGATATGATGAAGAGTACCAGCCTTCAAGGTGTCTTAGATGGGTAACTAATTTCATTTGCCCAATAATCCTGTACAGCAGATGCTATTATTTCCCCCATTTTGCCAATGAGAAAATCGAGGCATTGGTAGTTTAAATGATCTTGCCTAGATCATGGAGTTAATAAGAGGCAAAGCCAAGATTCAAACCCAAGCATTCTGTGTTCTTAACGCTTTACTGTCCATGGCCTCAAAGAGGCTCTTACTCAAGTGGGGGAGTCAGAAAACTAAGTCAAACTACAACACAGAATGAAGGTTGTCATTACAAGGTACGGGAGAGATGCTGGAAGCACAAAAGAAGGACACGTTGTGTGGGCATTCTGCAGATACAGGGGAAACCTCCTGGAGTGGAGTTTGCAACGTGAAGATGGGAAACAGCAAAGATGAGCACACCAGGCAGAGAGAAGTGCATGTGCAAAGATATGCATGAGATGTGAGAAACATCCTTTGCATTTTGGAGGAACTGCACATTATGTGGATTTTCTCTCTGTGGTGGATTCTCCAGAGCAGCAGGATATGAAATGAGAGATAAGAAATGACCAGATAATACAGAGCATGGAAGCCACGCTTAAAATGCTGGCCATAATTCTGAAAGTGATGGAGTGCCGTTGATGGATTTTAAAATGGATAGAGACATGATGAGACTTTCACTTTATAAAGATCACCCTGGAATCAGTAGAGAGGATAGAACAGGTAGGCTGCACAAAGGGTGAGTGGGTGTTCCCGGTGAGAGCAGAGAGGGCTACAACCAAGATACCGCATTTAGAGTGGAGGGGAGTGTCAGACACGTACTTTAGGAGGTAGAATTCACAGAAATGGTATTTGATTATATAGGAGAAAAGAGTAAAGAGAGGAGTACGAGTCAAGGATGACCTTTATGCTGCAGGCTTGGGGGAAAGGTGACCCTAGTTCCTAAAATGAGGAACAGAGTAGGGGAAGCAGGTCTGTGAAATGGTGAGCTACAGTAGGTGACTAAGGAGGAGACTGGGAAGGAAGCTGCAAATTAAGTCTTGGGGTAGGATGGGAGGTCAGGGAATACAGATGTGAAAGTCCTGGGTACGTGAAGAGGGGAGGCACAGAGCAAGAAGAGAAGTCAAGAAACTGATTCCCCAGAAAATATGGATATTTACAGCATGAAGAGAGGCGGAGACAGCAGCAAAGTAGTCAGAGAGAAAACTGTCAGAGAAATTTAGGTACAGTTTTATTAAGTCCTTCCAAATTCATAAGGAGCTGACTAGTCTCCTCTTACTTAAAAGAAGTCCAAATTCCATGAATTTCTAGTGGGAAGGTGTGTCAGGGGAAGAAGAGTTAGAGGTGATGCGGTTGGATTTCTTGCTTCTTTTGTTTTCTAAGTGGCAAAGAGAAGGCCATTCTCTAAGATAGACAGATGGATCTAGTCAGTGAGGTGCAGTAGTTTTACTGGGCTGACCATCAAAGAGAGAACTGAAAATGTAAAAACAAACAATGGGCTTTCCTGAAATGAGCATGGCAGTTTGAGAGAGAAATTTGTCTACTTTTCATTCTTTGATTCCATGTTTTGAAAATATCTTTGCTTTAATCACTTTTCAATTTAGATTTTGCCGTTAGAATCCTGGAATCACATAACAGTTCCTCTCCAAGAAATCTTGAAAGAGACTTGAAAATATATGTCTACACAAGGGCTTGGAATATGAATGTTCAGAGCAACATTATTCACAACAGCCAAAAACTGGAAAAAAATCCAAGCATCCATCAACTAATGAATTTTTAAGCAAAATGTCATCTATCCATACAATGCAATACTATTCAGCAATAAATAGGAACAAACCATTTGATATATACTGTAGCATGCATGGATCTCAAAAATTATATTCAGAGAAAGAAACCAGACATAAGGGTTATATAGTGTATAATTCCAGTTATATAAAATTCTTAGAAAAGGCAGAAATCAAAGCAGTGGTTGACTTGGGCTGGGAATGGGAGCAAATGGGCTGAGAAAACTTTTTAGGGCAGTGAGAATGCTCCAAAACTCTGTAAACCCATGAAAAACAATCAATGACCTGTATACTTAAATTGGGTGAATTTTGTAGTATGTAAGTTCTACCCTAAGAAAGCTTAGTGTACCATAAAAATCATAGAATCATTCTTTATGGATGAAAAAATCATCTACCCTAATCTTATTTTGTTTCAGATTCTTCCAGTTTTTTTCCCTCTTACTGTTTCTAGTTCTTTCTAGTTATCCCCCCTCTTATTTCATTGACAAGCTTCTACACATGGTGACTTGCTTAATCTGGAGACAGAATGAATCATAGACACTTATAGACAAGTTGAAACATTATGATACTCATCTTTTCAAATGACTAAATACATTTGTTTAAATTGCATCTCCAGTACTACCTACAGGATATTTGAAACCATAAGAATCAATTTTTGAAAGCTGAGGCAGAATTTGTTATTTGGGAAAGAGAAGATGTATGCTTTCTGTTGATTTTCTCTCTTCCTTCTCGTGTGTAAATCCCAGTATTGGAGATTCACTAGGAAACTTTAAGAATCCTTGCAGGTTGAATATGTTTATCTGTGATTTTACTTTATAGAAAACTAAATCTATTTTATTCTTGAAATGTAACTTTTTGTGTGTGTGTGTGAATCTTACAAATATAAATTGTCAAAGAGAAGGACCTTGAAAATCATATGTATTGTCCCATGCTCTCATTTACCTATGAGTCTCACAGGTTATGAATGCTAGAAAAAAAAGAGTCCACGTATTAGTTTAAAATTCTTAAGTGGTTTTATGATGTTCTTCAAAAATTTCATTCTAATTACCTAATACTCACATCTCTTGAGAGTTGGATCTGTTTATCTAAATTCCAATTAGAAATGTTCATTTGGTTGATCTATGGATACCTCTTCCTCCAAGGGTCTAAAGTTGAAGTTATTATACATTCTTCCTCAAGGAGGATAAGTATTGAAGATCATGTGCTCTGTTGACTTTCAAATGACAACTCATCTATGTGTTAATTTTGTGAACTTGCACACGTAATTTAGCTTCTCGAAGACTTAGTTTACTTATCTATAAAATGAGGATTATAATAGTATCCCTTTCATTGGTTTGTGGTAAATATCAAGTAAGATAATTCATCAAGAAAAACTGCACAAGATTTCAACAATCGTAAGTACTCAATATTATCTATTTTCTCTTTTTTTATTCTTTGTTTCCTATTTCAGTAAATGTCATCAGATTCTTCCAAATTACACAAGCAACAACCTCCCTTTGGTCCTTCTTTACCTCCTAAATAAATAGCATCAAATCCTGCTGTAATAAAAGAGAGATATCAGAAAAAAGAGAGGTAAAATCAAGGGCAGTGAAGGAAAAATGAAGAGTTGGGGGCTATGGAAGAAAAGTCTGAGGGTGTAGGTTGTGTGGTCACTGAGAATGGGGCCCATGAAAAGTGTTGCTGGATGTTATGAACTGTATTCCTTTTTACTGCTATGAGACAGAAGTAAAGATTGGAATTCTTTTTCGTAGTAGCCATATTACCTCACATCTGAGCTCCATAGGTCCAGAACTTTATTAGGATTATAGTTGGATACACTTTAATTTAAAATCGAGTACAAAAAGAAACAGTGCTGAGAGTGGGTGGTGGGTAGTTTTCAATTTTTCAATACTTGATTTACTAACTCAAGGAGAGTTTGATCACCGAAAGCATTTGATTGTCAAACTAAACCCAGGAAGATGACGTACTCTTACTTCCCAATAGGCAACCACTTTAAGATGAGAGATGACATATCATGAGATAAAATTACTTTAAGTGTTTAAAAATAAAAACATTAAGAATTTTGGAATATATTCCTGCAGTCTGTATGCATGGATGTGTGTGTGTGTGTGTGTGTGTGTACGTGCACACACACTAAATGTGACACCTGCTTTTCTCATTTAACAAGAAATCTAAGCATTTTATCACATCATTGAATATTTTCCAAAATATAATTTTGCTTGGATGCATATGGATATATGTAAAGCAATTTTTTTAGATCAACTGCTTCATGTTTTCTTTCAAAATTTTGAATTGAGTTGATAATGATTCAAGCACTGATTTTTAAACACTCAATCCTTTCCTATCTTTCTGCCTTCCCTGACATTTTATAGACACTGTGGGCTCATTCATGATAAGTTGTCTAATGTTTTCTTGATGGTAACCACATTTACTTGATTATAAGTAAAAGTAATTAATTTGGTATAAATTACAGGGGAAAAAGCCCATGTGACTCCTAAGAAAGTCTGAATTGTAGATTATTTGAAAATAAATTTAGTTTTATTTCTAATGACCATATCTAAGTAAAATTAGGAAAATAAAAACAGTTTATAATTGTTCAAGAATCTAGTGACAAGAAGAGTAAGGAGTTCTGTGGAATCCATTCTGGTGAAGGGTGTGGAAGGGGTGAGTTTGCTGTGCACTGCTGTCCAGTTTTGGTGTTATCAGTGGGGTGAGCTTAGGCCCAGTGTTGGCTCTGTGTCTTCACCAGCAGAGTAGTTCTGTGCTGTGATATTAGGTATTGCTCTGGCTGTGTAACTTCCATTCCTGGTTCTGCAGCCATCTTAAGATCCTATGAGCTAGGTCCTTTTAATAAATTCCTTAAATTTTTTTCTTAGCAGGTTTCTGTGTCTTGCAATTACAAATACCGATAGAGCTGTAGATACCATTCATCACACGAAAGCTTACCTAGAATATGGAATGTATAAAACCAATGAGCCTTTTAAAAAATGAGGAGATCCAAGGCTTGGCAAGCTGATTAACTTACTTATGGACTTGCAGCCAGTTGATGTGAATTTTATGATGATTTTAGGGGAAGGAGGTGCAATGGTCTGGAATAATGGAAACTGCCCGGTCCATTGAGCCATAAAATGTTGGCCTTGAGCGAATGAGGCAGCTGTTACCTCATGGAAGTGGCAGAAAGAGACTAATTTTGCCTACCTTTTTGAATTTGCCCAGGAAGAGCCTGAAAGCCAGTTGTAGACTTCACTGGTGTACTCTATAGGCTTCACGCATGGGGTCCATGTCTTTGTGGAAGGCACGGGGTGGAGGTGATGAGGCTGGTCTTGCACCGTCTGCTGCAGTCAGCCTTCCCAACCAGGTCATACAAATAGAAAAGACATTCTCATGCTTTTAAAGAGAGAAGAAGGCTCCGGGCTACAGAATTGAATAGTACAATTTAGGTGCCAGGCCAGTCTCAGTCTTTGGAAGGGAAGTACATATAGGCTCTGCCTTCTATACAACCGATTGTTCAATAATTGCAGCATGGAACTGGGTGCACTCTTCACCACAGAGCAAGGGGATCACTTTTTGCCAAATTGTCCAGAGAGGTTCACCACAGTCATGACAGGTGTTTTTATTTCACTTGCAGTCTTCTTTGAAAAGACCTTGGAATGAATACGTTTCTGGCATGCCAGCTTAACCTGAAGGGAATTCCAAGCTGCAGAAAGCCTTTTCTTTGGCTACTAAAATTCCTCCACCTCTTTCATAACCAGTCTCCTCCCTCTGCTTCCAAGAATTTCTTATTTTGAGAGGTTGCAAATTGGCTCACACCAACACCTGCACGTTGAAAGCTTGATTCTGTATCTATGAAGATTTTGCAGGTTGATACCAGATAGCGTCTCTTCCTATTTCCACATCAGATCTGTGTCTTCCTCTCAGACTCTGGTTCCTCCCTGCCCTTGGTCAGTCTACTACCACATTTCTGTGTAATACAAAAATTAATAGGATTTGCTTATCACATCAGCTTTGGCGCATTCATTATGAAGCGTTTGTTTACAAGTCACTTGCTCATCTGTTTCGGTTACTGTTCCTTTCCTGATTGGTTACTTCCTTTGCTTCCTGCTTCCTTTGTCCTCTGCATCATTATCACTCTTCACGGTGGTGGTGGTGGGGGATTGTATTAACCTTGTTCTCCTTTGTCCATTATGGTGTTTCTAGTTCCATTAAATAAAAGCACACACACGTAATAGATGTGTTTATGACAGCAGCACAACGATCTCAGTACAGCTTGCGTCCAATGGTAGGTCGTGAAATGTCTTGGTTCGGAGGGGGCTTTTGGAGGGCCATTCCCTACCCCAAGGCAGACTCTCACTTCTGCCCACACAGATTCTTTGCCAATGGAAATTTTATAACCTCTTCACTAGCATCTTAATGACGCCTCTTAAGAAATCCTGCCTTCTGTTTAAATGCGCACATGGATGATATGAACTGACAGGGTGTCAAATCCTTTCCTCTCTTTCATTTCGGAGGATAGTTTGACACTGAAATGTACTAGGAATTCCAGATTCAGCTCCAGGTCAAATTTCAGAGGTTGGGTTGTTAAGAACTCCTCAGGCCTACTTTGAGCAAACTGTTTTGAACCTTAATACCAAGATAGCCTTAGAACTGGCTGGCCTACAGAGGCTTTTATGCTGGGTGCAAAGACTGGGGTTTAACTTGTGGAATTTGGCCTCAGTAAACATCCCTAAAGCTGGGATAGAGTTGAGTAATTTCTAGTGGTAGAAAAATACCTTCCTTTCCTCACAGTCACTTTGGTGTTAGATTACCATGAAAATCTCTTTTTCCCTTCTGTATTCAGGGAAAGGAGAACAACATTCTCCACTTAATAGCTATAGATATGCATAGTGGGTGGAGTCAAAGTGAGAACATAACTGATATGGAACTCTTTTTTTTTTTTTTTTTTTTTTGCGGTACGCGGACCTCTCACCGTTGTGGCCTCTCCCGTTGCGGAGCACAGGCTCCGGACGCACAGGCTCAGCGGCCATGGCTCACGGGCCCAGCCGCTCCGCGGCACGCGGTATCTTCCCGGACCGGGGCACGAACCCGTGTCCCCTGCATCGGCAGGCGGACTCTCAACCACTGAGCCACAAGGGAAGCCCCGATATGGAACTCTTAATGTGCATGAGCAGAGAAGGCACTGCATGCAGGGCCAAATCTAGGCAAATTCTGAGGACACAAAATATGTTTTTATATTTTTAATCTCCATATCTAGGCACTATCCTAGTATTCTCTAATACAAATTTCCAGACTGTCATGCACCCAGCACTCTTATATGTTCCCTCCACCCCCCTTTTTAAAAACTTGCATTCAGGAAGAGATGGAAAATTGCATCCACATTGTGTTAGCACTACCAGGACTATTTATACCAAAGATCACTGAGTAAATCAACTGTGAAACTTTCTGTGGAATTCCAATCAATCAGTAGTATGGGAGGTAGAGTTCTATGTAGTGGACTCCACTCTGTAGAAATTATACAATATAGGAACTTAGACCATAATTTCTGACTTGAAACTATTTTAAATAGTTTTCATGTGATGACAGAGCAAAACATTTGAGCTAGAGATTGTCCTGGAAAAATGAAGACAAAAGTTCATTCCGCACTGGAGAGGTCACCCATCGTATCTTCATATATTCTACTTTTATTGTGCTCATTGTGAGTCAAAATCCTGCCTAGCGTCACCTTCTCATTTTGTTTTGTTTTTTTTTTAACTGCTAGTTAACAGTGGATTTAGGCTACTAACATCAACTCTGGAAATCGGTCAAACATAAGTTGGGAAAGCTAACACATTATTAGAAATTCTTTGAAGTCACTTTCACTTCAGTAAGACTCATAATATAGCCTTGTGTAAGTGGACTTGAGGATACGATTACTGAATTTATTTGAAAATCATCTCCAACAAGCGTACAGAACACTAGTTCTTCATCGTATATTTTATGGGCTGGGCTGCCTTCCGGCATGGAGGTGCGTGGAAGGAAGTGGAGTGAAGTCAGTGTCAGCTTCTAGCCTGAGACACATAACAACTTATCTCAGGTGTTTATGAAAGTGACCATTTATAAGACTATTCTAGACAAAACATGAGAAAATAAGACTTGGAAATGTGGCCTTTTCGAAACCAATTTTAAGGCAAGAACGTTTTTCCTTAAATAGTTGGGATTTATTTTTTTAATACCTTCTGTTTCCCTCTACCATTCAACCCCAGTTTTCATTATGTAATACCTTTTTCTTCTCAAGGAGAAAATCTGTGTTCACATAAATGGTAGGTAGATAAAAGCTGTCTTGTATAGGACTGCTCTAATACATTATCCTTGAAAGTGGGGAAGGCAAACCTCTAACTCCTTTCCCAAGGCCTGGCCTAGGGTAGATACTCTGCAAATATTAGTTTAAAGAAGAAAAGAAAAAAAAACAAATGAGTGGCCAATTTGAATGACAAGCACAGATATTTCATTTTGAAAAGGAGTACAAACTTATGGTTTGAAATAAATCTGCCTAAAATCTCTTTATGGAATATCTTCCAACTTCTTCTAAAATAGTTAAAAAAATAAAAATGTAGTAAAAATCAAATCACAGCCTAACTGTAAGTCTTAGAGACAACCTACTGCAGATTCTTGGAGAAATCCCAAGATAATAAGTTTGCCAATATCTGGACTGATAACAGTACAACTAGCCTAGCTGTATTTTGCCTAAAGTAACAAAACAAACCTCACATACCTGAAATAATGGAAGACATCTCCTTTATTTACTAGTCTAGGTTTAGACCCAGGTGGTGAATCAGTTAGGAAATGAGGCAAGGGATTCTTCTACTCATGCTTTTGGAAGAGCATGATACTATTCTTCTACTCCCCATTTTTTTTCTCCATATTAATAAAATGCAAGCTCATTAGGACGACAAGTATCTCCCGAAGATGTCAACTCTCCAGAAGACTACCAAAAATTCTGGTGATCGGTCAAATCTGTATTTAGTAGACCTAATGCAATAAAGGAGAACACTACTTTTGTCATCTTAGAAGTGTCTCAGAAGAGGAAGGTCTGGGAAGGTTATTTATAGGTGCTAGTATCCAGGCTAAAGTGGCTTAAAGCTAGTTGTTCAGGGTGGGAAGCATATGTATTAGGACTGAGCAAAGTTCATGACATAATAGTTTAGTGTTAGTGAATGCAGTGGAATTACGATCTTGAGGGAGTCTTACTAAGCAAGTTGTTTGCTTAGATTATAAAAAATACATTGGTTTGTAAGAATTTACTGAAGCCAGCGGTGAAATTATTTACTGACTTGCATCCCTATCTTCTTTTAATAATGTCCTGGAATAAATAAAGTCATGTTGACACATGTGGCCAGATTCCTCCATTCTGATAGTTAAGTTCTGTGGACACAAGTGGTCTTAGCTCTCACAGTTTAGGAAGCAGGGAGAGAATGAGTGGTGATGACTGCATCCTGGGACATTTAAAACTGAGGTGAACAGGGTAGAAATAGGAAGAGTCCTGGTTTCAGTGGGTGCTGTGGCTCATAAATGCACACAGTCTGTTAGGAATATCAGATTCTAGGGAGTGGGATATGAAGATACTCTCAACTCAGTTTAGCCTCAAAGACATTGGGAATTGGATTAGAAAATGCACGTGTTAACATGCTCCTCTGCAGAATTTTGATGGATGGAATTTTGACCAACACCCAATCAAAGGATAAGCAGGGCCAAGGAACTGCTATTTCCCAGGATTTCTGGAAACATCAGGTCTTCATAGGGCTTATTTGAGGATAAGTAGACAATACAAAACTTACACAGAACCAATAGAAATACAATAGGAGAGTGGAAAAAGAATACCATTTGTAGCATGCTGCTCTAAATGATTTTCCTTGGAAGTCAGAGAAAACTTTTATATGCTATTTGGCATCCTAGGTGGGGTGCAGAATAACCCGCCTGACCACTATGAACAAGGAGCAGAAAATTATAGGTACTGAGAAACTCAGATAAAACAGGAAGAGCATAAATAAAGAGACAAGAAGATACGAAAAAAGGAGCGGAGAAGAAAAGAATTAAAATTAATGGTCTGTTAACAAATTTTTTCTACAGGTTGACCTTGTTGAAAAATAAACAAAGTTTTGAGCTGCGCTATAGAATTTGTGACTTTAGAGGCAGTCTTTGTCTTACACGTGCCAGAGCAGAGACAGAGTGCTGCCGTTTCCAACACTGGAACTACCACAGTAGTGTTTCTGGTACTGGTGGAAACAACGATATAGCTTTGGGGAGAAAAACTGAAAATTAAAAATTACATTTTTTGTCACCAGTTTGTGAGTTACCACAATAGCATGAAACATATTTCATGATTCTTTACATGTATAAAAGCTTTTAGAAGTTTATAGAGCTGATATCTAAAAAGAGTCCTTTATGTTAAAAGAATTTAATAGCAATATAATCCTTATTTTGTTACATGGAGTAGTGTGGAAACACAACAGAAAATAATTTCAGTTGCACTAGAACATAGAAAATAGTCCTTAGTTTAGCAGCCTGGGTCATATGTATTCTGTATCCTCTAACTTCTCTCAGCAGCAAAGAGAAGATATGTACATCACAGTGCTGGAATAAAATAAATTCCCTCAGTAATCGGTGAATGGCTTCACAATTTTTTAACAAAATTACAGCTGACTGTAAAAAGGAGACTCACATTTCTGGTTTCATGTTTTTTCTCTTTCAAATGAGAGCTCTTACAGCCTCCAGTTTAGTTAAGTGTAAGAAGTTCTGCGCCTAGATCTCAGCAAAGTAATTGAGTTTGAAAGAACTAGCTAATATAAAATTAAATATAAATTATTTCATAAACATAGTTACATTTAAGAGACAGTTTCTGGATAAGATACTGAAATGAAGCTGCCCTGTAGAATCTCCCTGCTCCAATTCGTAATGGAATAAACAACAACAACAAAGGAAAAACTAGGCAAAAAAGTCCAAAGCAGCAATCAAAACCAGAAAGGGACAAAACTCAGGCTTCAAAGAGTTACAGCTAAGAAAAGAAACATGATTCTGGCATGGCAAGGCTCCTAAACCCACAGCACTCCCCAGGAGCCATACTTATGAGTCCATGAAATCCTGAGAATCCACTCTAATACGCCTCAATCTGGAAGGAAGCGACCTGAGTAAGTCACCTTACATTTTCAAGTGATGCTCTTTTAAATGAGAAATAGCAATCCAAGTTTGCAATGTTATATTTTACTGCAGACTTCTTTCCTTTGTGGATACGTGTTACCTAGAAAATAGCTATTATTTTGTATACCCTCTAAGGCACAGCACTAGAATATACAGATTATTAAGTAGACGTTTGACCTAAAAGGGCTGGAATCTGTGTTTCGAATGATAAAGAGCAAAATGGCTAATATTTCCCACACATCAGCTCGGGGAGCCTGGCTCACGCTGGGTTCTACAGGACTCTTGTCCTCCTCTAGGAGGTTGATTTCCAACTGGGAGTGAGTGTCACTTCTAGAGATTTAAAAAATACAAATATCTTCCATTCCTTCTTCTATCCCCCCACCAACTGGAGTTGGGAGAGCTACATATGAATTTTTAAAAAAAATTCCACAGATGATTTTGATATGCATTCCCTGTTAAACACTTCTTTGAAATGATATTTATTTTGTGAAAAAGGATGGTCAAATAAAACTAAAATAATTGTTCCATGGTTAAATAAATGTGGATTATACCAGGTGAAACAAGTTTCTTTTGTGCAGAATTATACACACATTTTAATACACTAATATGATTGTGAAATTCCAAACAGGACTATTTTGTAAGCAAAGTCTGCAAACAATGAACAAAAGGGCCATGCCAGATTCTTTAGCAAGAATATTTCAGTGCTGTCCAAACTTTTTATCCTCAGGTTCAGCATGAAAATTGTAATCTATTAAATCTGGCTACAATATGTCAAGTCATATTACATCAGAAATAGCAAGTGGTTAGTCACTTTGACTTTGTTACAGAAAATCTGAAGGGATATATGCATTAATATTGTGAGTACACATTTGTTTGTTCTTTGGTTTCCCAATATTCCTTTTGGTTTGCAGGAGAGCCTTGAATTCCTGGTGGGGAATTACCATCATAAGTGGCCTCGATATGATGGGGTTCCCGGTTTTCCTCTTAGTACAACTGTCAAAGGGGCCAGATTCTTCTTCTTGCCCTGGGGACATTCAGTGTGTGGGCATGTGATCCACACACACTGTGCCAACCGGACACTTATTCCTAGGATTTAGCTAAGCGTGTTATAAGAGGTAGGGGACGGCTAGAGTTTGGATCATCTCAAGGAAACCATTTCCTCTCTGAAGCGTCTAGAAAATGAGTTGATTATCACCATGGTGGAAATTTGGATCAGAGCATTATTAGTAGTATTATTCACAGTTATTTTTCCGAGATAAGGGGTGGTTACTGGTGTCACTGAAGCAACTGGGAACGTTGAGTGGTTCCCACTAGCATTTACAGCCTTCTCTTTTGTCTGCAGAGGGATGTCCCAGCCGGAAAACTGAGCCCACATAAGTAACGACTGAAAGAGGACAAGAATGTGTAAAAACAGAATATTAAAACACTGAATGTCTGGCCAAAGTTTATTTAGTGCAACAAACATTTGTCCAGCGCTTATACTCTGTGCTAGGCACTCTGTCATACAAATTATTGAAAACTAAAGGGTTTTTCATTTTTTAAAGCAATCTACCTGACTCTTTTATTTTTCACGTGAGGAATTATACCACAAGAGATTAAATCTTTTCCATAAGTTTACAAAGCTGGTTAGTGAAGGTCCAGGACTGAAACTCAGATACACTGTCGCATGACTCAGGCCTGCTTCCTCTGCCCCCGTTAGGCTCCCCATGAAGGGCTGCTCTGTAGAGTGTGACTGTCCTCAGTCCTTGGAGGGTGAAGGCAGTGGAGAAGCAGAGACCAGATGGGATGAAAAGAAGGATTTGCCAGTGCGGGCTGTCATACATTCCTGTCAATTATTAAATCTCTTCTTTGAAAGGTTTGTAAATAAATATCATGGTCCATCTCTGGGAATCTATTTGCAGGTAGCTGCGTGGGCTGTACTCAAATTTAGAAAACAAGAGTATTGATCTTGGGCTCAGGAATGTAGACCCTGTTCTCTGATTTTAGGAAGTCCGTGAATCACACTGAGTCTATTTGTAAAAGGAGCAATTGAGCCGAAATACAGGAGGACGCTCTGGGGGGTACCGCCTGCGTGTCCAGACAGCCTTACCTTCCAATCCTGATTTGTCACTTACTAATTACGTGACTATCAGCATACTTCTTAACTCATTGGGCTTTGGTTTCTTTGCTGTAAAATGACAATAGGCTTGTCTGATTTTTGTGAGGACTGCATGAATAATAACTGCTAAGCTGTTAGTACAGTGTAAGTGTTGACTCATTATTACCTGATATCTGCTGAAGTCTCTTCAAGCTAAAAAAATGTGTACTCTATCTATAATTCAGTTCTATACAAATGTATTATAAATATTGGTTACAATCTAAGAAAAAGCAGAACAAATACACCTGCAAAGGAGAAGAGTCACTTTAGCTGTATTTAAGGCATCTTTCTTGAGTGTCCATTATGTAGCTAACATAGTTCTGAATAGATTAGGTGACTTTCTGCCTAGAGACGGGAAGAATAACTTCAGTAACATTGTCCTCTGGTTTACGATGTCCATTGTTTCCCTTTATTTTCACTGTAAAAAAGTATATAGAGGGACAGAGATATGAAAAATTAGATCCATGCTCTCAGATCCAAACAGAAATATCAGGAAAGTGTTAAAGAGTCAAGAGAGGGATAAATAACCCTGAGGGGAGTCTGAGAAGGCTTCTTAAGGAAGGTTTGAGGTGTCTTCATTGTCACAAATTACCTTTCGTTTCCACGGAAAAAATCAGACAGATGCAGCATTGGGCTTCAAGAACATACAAATTATCTTAAATAGTAAAATGTGAACATGAATTCTTCCTGAACTCCATTCCCTAATCTGGGTTAGAAATCAGTAAATGTGAAATTCCATGATTTTCTCAGCTCTGTGCTAGTTAGTCTCTGTTGGCTGAGCTGACACATTCTGCCATCTTGATGAAAATTAGTTATGGTTCCCACTGAAAACCCCTCTATGCCAGGGATGTGCAGTGATCTCCTGGTATTACTGCTGACAGTTCTGTCTCAGAGTCATGGGCTCCTGATTTATTGGACTTTCCTTAAGTGGAAGCTTAGTTTTGTTTGAAATTTGAGCTCTAGTATCTTCTTTGTCCAGAACCAATTGTTCCCCCCAGATGTTTAGATTTTTTTTTGAAGTAACCTTGAAAGACTCCGACGTAAGACTTTGACCAAGCTTGAGTCATGAGACTGCGGTGCCACCCTGCAGTGCTTTTCTTGTGCCTAAGGCCTTAGGCAGCACCCCTTCTGATATGAATACCATTTGTAGTTTGCCTACACTTTTAATAAAACCTTTTTAGCTGGAAACAGCATGACTCCTTCCAAGCTGCTGCTTGCCCAAGAAGGCAATGCCCATAAGTACCACCATATAACCAAATCTGTTGCAAAATTGTGTCTTTGGTTTTGTTCATAGAAGCTGATGAAGAGACGTTCTCCCTAAGAACTCAGGTTATTCAAGCTCAAATGCATTTTCATCTGAGTTGAAGTTTGTTTTAGAAAGTTTTTTGAAGGCACTTTCAGCAAATACTGGAAAAAAGTTTATGTAAATAAAAATAGTGAGACATTTTTAATTTTAAGAAGAAAGTCAAAGACATGTTTTCCTTGAATAATATCCCTGCTTTCCTCCTGTCTTAAAACAACACGATCACTATGATAAGGTTATACAAACATAGTCCTTAAGGAAGTGGACAGATGCTGAACATCAACACGGGAGTAGGGACTCTGGTCCTTAAAAACCCTAATCTGCCAGCTGTCTGCCAACCCAGGCTTTCCTCACCTCTCTATCTCCTATCCCCTTGCCTAGTAGAATAACTGCTTTTTGCTGGGGAACCTCTATTTGAGGGTATCAGTACACAGACGCATACTCTCTAGTACCTGAGAAATAAGTAGGACAGAAACAGTCCAAATCCACCCATGTGACTGGAGAAACAATTCCAGGTGATACTGATAGCATTTTGTTTACAAAACAAATGTCATTAAACTTCTTATGACAAATCAGTTAAACTGATGGTGATTAATTTTTAAGATCCCTAAATTTGGTTTTCTTTTAAGGTTTTCCTTTTATTTTTCAAAATGAAAAAGGTCCTATTATTTATTTTAACTGTAAAATGATACATGTAAAAAATCCCACCGTTAAAGAAAAATATTATAACAAAGTAAAAGTTACCTATATTCCAGTATCCAGCAATAACGTCTCCTACCATTTTAGCGACTGTCCTTCCAAATGGTTTTCCATGCTACAGTTCTCAAACTGTGCTCTCAGAACCCTGGTTCAGTTAATATATTATGTTTTAATGAGAAAGGTTTAGTGATAAATTAAGTCTGAGAAATACTGCTTTGAACAATGTTAAGCATATTTCTTTATTGTAACTTCCTCAGAACTTTTAATATCTGGTTATGCTGTGAGAACCACGAAGAAAAATTTAGCGTGCAGTAGTTCCCAAACTTATGACACTGGAATTCCTTCTTGGAAAACAAACCCCCAAAATATGCAAAATGCTGACCTTTGAGCACTTACTCATACATTCATACACTTTATACAAATGAGGTAACAGAACTCAAACCAGTCTTTACTGTGTTTTCATGTAAACTCAACAATGTGTAATGAACATGTGCTTGTATTCATGAATAGAGATCTACATCATCATTTTTAATGGCTGTGTAATATTCCATGGTATACAAGTACTATCCTCTACTCAGCCAAATTCTTTATTAGTGAGCCCTGGGGCATAAAGCTAAAATAAAGACATACACACTGAATTCACAAAAATATCTGCAAAAACTATAATAAAATCAATAGGCAGAAAGTTAAACATATCATTAATAACAGGTACAAAAACACAGACAATTCACAGAAGGAAAAACAATAGACCAATAGAGACACAAAATCATGATCAACCTTACACTATGCCGTGCAAGTAAGGACATTGAATTATAATGCTTTATCGATTAGATTGGCAAAGGGTAGAAAGACGAACAAAACTGAGCACTGGTGAGGGTTTGAGGAAATGTACACTTTTCCCCTGTTAGTGAAAAATGTAAATTGGTACCACCTTTCTTGGGGTTAGGGTATCTATAGTTATTACATTTTCAATGAGCATATCCTTGGAACCAGCAGGTCCACTTTAGATTACTTTTTGGCTGAAAAACCACTACCATCTTCTATAAATTATCCCCTATTGAGGTATTGCTGCAGGCTACACACTGTGCTAGATTTGTGGGCAAGACAAAACTCTGTTCTTTACTTTTCCTCAAGAAGCTTATGATATGTGGACTTTGAGGAAATCAAGCTCACAAAGACACCACTGGATTTTTCACCAAAAACTTTTGAATACCCGGTAATAATAATAATGCATTTGACTAAAATCGTGATTAGAACACTGAAATTAATCAAGCTTTTTCTAAACAGAATTTTTCCTCTTTCAGTAGGGATTAAAAGAAAGTTTATATTCCCAGAAGGTCCTGACAGGGCTAGTATTTGGTACAACTGGAAATCCTTCTAGTGCGTATAGGCTAGTGAAGGGCAGGCTTCAAGTCAGTGTTTTCTGAGACACTCTGTCTTTTCCTTCTTGTACTTAGTTACACGTCTATCTCCATCATGATTCTTTACTTCAGTCACTGAATGATGGCTTTTCTTTTCAGAAAAATAAATTCTGGCATAGAGGAAGACATCAACTGTATAAATAAGATAAACCCTTTCAGCTGGAAGGTCCTTGAGGGGAGGGGTTGTGTGATACTCACTGCCCTTTCCCCAGGACCCAGTGCTAAATGCCCTGCCCAAGGGGTGGACTCAGTAAAGACTTGTTGACTCTAGTTGGGCAAACCTCATGAAAGGTGATGTTAATAAACTTAGACCTTTGAAGGTGCGCTTTAGGTGGAAAGCATAATCCCGCTATCCACTCCACATCCATGTTTAATAACTTTTAATAACATTTAATGACTTTAAATGTTATTTCCTAGACGTAAATTTAAAATCACTGTATATAGAGAGTAGAAACTTCATGGCCAAATGGAAATTTAGCTAAATGAGAATTATAAAGAGTAAATATTTGGAAATGCTTCTCAAAATCAGATTGGGTCATTAAGATGGAGTATCAAGGGCTTCCCTGGTGGCGCAGTGGTTGAGAGTCCGCCTGCCGATGCAGGGGACACAGGTTCGTGCCCCGGTCCGGGAAGATCCCACATGCCGTGGAGTGGCTGGGCCCGTGAGCCATGGCCGCTGAGCCTGTGCGTCTGGAGCCTGTGCTCTGCAACGGGAGAGGCCACAGCCGTGAGAGGCCCACGTACCGCAAAAATAACGCAAAAAACAAAAACAAAAAAAACTGAGTCAGTGACCAAGAAGTATTTATTTGAGGCCTATGATGGGCCTAATACTGTTTTAAGCGCCCAGTGATGCACAGAAGACATAGAAGAATCATCTCTGCCCATAAGGATCTTTATATTTAGGTGGAGCAACATGCATAGAAAATAATTCAAGGATAGTGCAGAAAACACAAATTCCTTTTCATAGGTAAAAATGTCCAGCACAGTGCCAGCCAGACTGTAATCTCATCATAGGTTCTGTTAAGAACGTGCAGCCCCAGTGGAACTGACAAACAAACAAACAAAAATCGAAGAATAACTTTTCCACTTTACAGATACATTTGACATCTTGCTGACTCTGAATAGTCTTGAGTAAACTAAAGATACCGTTGGTCATGCTGAGAAGGAGTAACTCCCAACCTAGGCCAAATGCACGGTAGGGAAAACATTCTGTCCTGGTGGGAAAATAAGATGAAGGATGAAACAATAAAGCACTTTCCAGGTTCAACAAAGATCTAAATAAACTGAAGAAGTGAGGGGAGAACAAGACAGAATTATGAAAAGATCAAATGGAAAAGACTTGTGGACCAGGTTGTCTCTGTGACTCACCTGGGAGTGAAACTGCTATCACACGAGACATTTCCTGAGGTCTTTGAACTCTAGTCAGTCTTCCCCCAAAGCCTGTGTTCCTACATCTTTCATCTTCCTGTGAACAGTCCCTGGAGGTGTTGTTCGGAGGGTAACACGATGGAATTGCTCAAGGCTCTTCTGGGAGACACAAGACGTTAAGGAAGGGGAAGTAGAACAGGGAGATTCAAACTCCAATGGCTCAAAAACACTGCAGGTATAGGAGACAAGGGGGCTGGTGGGGAGCAGGGCTGGGAGGGGACCGCAGGTCTGAGAGCTCCCCCTGCCAATCAGCTACCACCATCTGTTGTCACAGGGAGACGTGGACATGCCTGGTTTCTCAGGGTTTCAAGAGGAGCCAGAAGTCCAGTCGTTCATGTAAAGACATCTCTCACATTTGGAACATTGGAATTTAATTCAAGTTGGTTTTAAAAAAAAATACTGTGTAGGCTAACTAAAACATATTTCTAGTTAATAACTGATTTGCAAACTCTGCGATGGTATGCCATGCTGAGCAGTCATTATTACTTGAAGGTTTCTGCCTTTCTTTTATTCGAGAAAGTCTTGAGGGAGAAACTGGTCATCTTCCTTTGTGCTATTGACTTCTAGAAGGAGAGTGGAACTCTTTGGGAGAGAGAATGGTAACGGGTTAAAGGCTCAGAAATTGTGTGGGTCTCAATCACAGAAGCCCTAAACAGCCATTTGACTCTGTGCTAATCCCCTTGCAGTCTGTCCACCTAGAGTGTCAGCACTCGTAGGCAGAGGAGGGCTTGATATACCTTAGAACACAGTTGTAGCTAGTGCAGGACAGAGCAGAAAGCGAGTGCTGAAGGAATACTCAAATGTTGACTAAAACGTTTGATGTAGATTGAGTTGTATGAAATGGGCAATATTTGATTGATTTTGACCCAAAAAAGTCACTGTGGTGGTATTGTGACTGGCTCAAGGTCACCTCCTTTCTCAGATACTAATCCAGATAAGACGGTTGGCCTTGAGCATCGGAAGATATTCGGGGGGGAATTTAACATGATGAATAAAAGTGTGGACTATGGAGCGAGACTGCCTAGGTTTGAAAACTGGCTCTGCCATTTTCTAGCTGCTTTGCCTGTTTCCTCATGTGTGCAATGGGGCTAAAAGTAGAACCTACCTTCTATTGACACTGTGAGGGTGAAAGGCGTTATTGAACGTGACATTTAAAAATGGTGCTGGGCACTTAATAAGCTCTTAGTAAAGGAGAGCTATGGTTTCCATGTTCTCTTTCTCCACTTCTCATAATCTGTTTGCTTAGGAAAGTTCACCCTAGACACCTTCCCCAGTCTAGCTTTCCCCTGACAGCACTGCAAAATGACCTATTCATCTCCTTATCCAAATTTCTTTCCCAACAGCTCTAATCTTAATTGTCACAAGAAATGCAGTTGGATGGGTTATGACTGAGACCAGTTTACGAGGTGACTTTTCCCCGTGGCATTTGCATTTTAAATAAAACTCTTGAGGAAGCAATCTTTTGTTTCCCAAACCTGCCTGATGGCAAGAAATACTCAAGGCTGTTCAACCTTCTAATCCCATCCTTAGAGATTCAGGCTTAGGTGGTCCAGGATGGGCTCTGGGAATCTATATTTTAAATAACTACCTAAGGAATTAATATTTTGGGGCAAGTTTGAAAAAAAAAACTACTTTAGGCCAAATAACTCAATTTCTGATGGTTTCATGCCATCCTCTATGATTGGTATCTTTTTTTCTTCTTTCTTGGGAGGAGTTTGTTCTAATGGCCCTTAAATCACAAATATGGGCCACTCTCTTGTCCATCCACACTGATAAACTGAGATCTTAATTTTGAAATTAATTGTGAAATTCTAAAGTAAGTTACTCTGTCATAAAGTCTACAGGGAGAGGATCTGGCTTGTGACCGGTGCTGATAAAAATACTCTTCAGACGAGTGCTATTCAAGGTGGGAAGGAACAATAGCACTTGCTTCACCTGGAAACTTGTTATACATGTAACTTCCTTTGGCTTCACCCTGGACCTCCTGAATCAGAATCTGCATTTTAAAGTGTCCTTGGGTGATTCACATGCATATTAAAGTTTGAGAAGCATAGGCTCAGAGCATGAAAAGACCTTTCTGACACATTTAATTTACTCAATAGAGTTTGATTAGCAGTGATATTTAAAATTGTTGTCTTCTATATTCTTTTTTTTTTTTTTTTTTGTGGTACGCGGGCCTCTCACTGTTGTGGCCTCTCCAGTTGCGGAGCACAGACTCCGGACGCGCAGGCTCAGCGGCCATGGCCCACGGCCCCAGCCGCTGTGCGACATGTGGGATCTTCCCGGACCGGGGCACGAACCCGTGTCCCCTGCATCGGCAGGTGGACTCTCAACCACTGCGCCACCAGGGAAGCCCCTCTTCTGTATTCTTGATGTTCTCTTTTTAAATAAGGTAATTTTGTGTTTTGTATTTTGACAATATCATTTTATTATTTTTTATTTTTAATTTAATTTTTATTTTATATTGGGGTATAGTTGATTTACAATGTTGTGTTAGTTTCGGGTGCACAGCAAAGTACTTCAGTTATACATATAATTATATCCATTCTTTTTCATATTCTTTTCCCATGTAGGTTATTAAAGAATATTGAGTAGAGTTCCCTGTGCTATACCGTAGACAATATCATTTTAGATGAAAAGAAAAATATTTTATTATATATTTCTATCTATAAAGAACCTCTCCTGTAGTTTAAAATGTCTTCCATATGTGTGATACTTTAAACCGTGCACTTTAATGAAAAAAAAAAAAAGAACATGTAGATAACCACTATGAAAGTTAGCTCAACAAAATTTCTAAGCATACATTCCACATGTGGCAACTTATAGAAAAGCACACTAGCATGACCTATATTGATGTATCTGTGGTTTCCTTGCAGACTATGTCCCAGCCACCTCTCTTTTTTTTTTTTTTTTTTTTTTTGCGGTACGCGGGCCTCTCACTGTTGTGGCCTCTCCCGTTGCGGAGCACAGGCTCCGGACACGCAGGCTCAGCGGCCATGGCTCACGGGCCCAGCCGCTCCACGGCATGTGGGATCCTCCCGGACCGGGGCACGAACCCGTGTCCCCTGCATCGGCAGGTGGACTCTCAACCACTGCGCCACCAGGGAAGCCCCACCTCTCTAACTTTTTAATGAAAAGTTACAGAGGAAAAATTAAACCTAGTTCAGATCAGTGACATTTATTTACTAGATAGTATTCAGTTTTTCATGTTTAGTAGGGAGAGGTGCTTACATTTTCTTCATATAGATTTTAGCTAATACAACCAACAACCTAGAAATAGAATTGTTACTGCTTCTTAGAGTTGAAACTGACTTGGGAATGTCTGTATCATCAGAATATTGTTAGCATGGCTCTATTATAAAGTTCAAAGTATGGTGAGGTGCAAAGCATATAGTCAACAGAAATTGGGATGGTACATAGATGACATCATGTATATAAATATAAATATTGTCTTATTTTATGATAACCATAAAATTTTTCATAGCTCTTCACTGATGTGTGTCTATATTTAAAAAAAAACCCTTCTTTTAAAAATTCAAACAGTATTGAAATTATAAACATCTGGGGGAAATGTTTTATTGAAAATTTATTAATTTCATGGTACTTTATTATATTTCCAGAATATCTTACATTTAAAAACCAAATTACCTATATATTCCAACACAAAGACAGTAGACTCAAGTTCATTATATGGTAAAGTGCCAAGACAGCTGTTTTTACAATGATCTTGGACATTTATTTTCTAAGGGAATAGCATAGTATTGGAGAAAAACATATTTAAAATGAGAAATATGATAAACAAATTACTTCCATATTTTTCTAGTTAGGAAGAAAATGTGATACATAATTATACTATTGTGAATGTAAGCTTAAATTTTTTTTAAATGAAAGAATGCTACACGTGGTGATGTAAGGCTGAGAACCCCTTATGAACTCATTGTTGGAAGCCTCTTCTAGATGAAGCCTGTCTGTGCTGTCCAATAAGGAGCCACTAGACGCAGGGGACTCTTGGGCACTCAAAGTGCGACTACCAAGACTAAAACAGTGAATTTTAAATTTTATTTAATGTTGATTAAAATTAAGGTTTAAATAGTCATGTGTGGCTAGTGGCTGTAATCTTGGTCAGTGCAACTCTGCAATAAAAAAGGAAGAGAATTTTAGTTCCCAGGGGAGTATCTCTTGCTTTTTCTTTTGGCTGGAATTTTGTTAGTAGACTGCTATATCCCAGAAATTGGGCTTGGGCTCTCAGATTTTTCTGGACTAAACAGCTAATTTAGATCAAATTTTAAGCACAGTTTGTGAAGAGGAATGGTGTGCATATTCATACCATATGCATAGCAATAAGGATTGCTAATGTTATTACATGTACATCTCTCTTCCAAATTCTCTCATTTTCGAAGAAGTTCACCCCAAAATTTTGCATGTGGGAGACAGCTTTAGTGTGAGCTTCTCATTCCTCTTGGTTCCATTCCACCCACCACTTCTCCCAGATAACATCTCCCCTGAATTACTCATTTAGGTGAAGGAAGGGATGGCCAGGATTGCCACCGTATCCCAAACCTTTTTAATCAGGTTGTTGAGACTGAAGGGCAATACAAATGTGATTTCCATTCATGCTGACGATGGCTGGGAGATAAAGCCACAGGCAGACGTCGCAAAGTGTAAGAACTTCAGTCTTCTGATACAAGTCAGAGAAATCACAGAGGCCTGAAGAGCCCGCCAAGCTCTTGAATAAAATGTCTGCAGCAGCGCTGGAGAAAGACACGTTTAATGCTCTAATTTAGGTGAGAAGACATGAGGGTAAGGAATTGACCAAGCAAGGTGTGGAATGATCAGATTTTACTGGTGCAAGGGAGTTGATAAAGAGCATTTCAACATATGCTTTCAACATATCATAAGTCATAAATTTATCCAGAGAGAATAAATGTCTTGACTCAGATCACAGGTATATGGGAAGAGAACTATGGTCTATACTCTGAGTCAATTGCTAGGCCAGCGGTTTTAACTGGAGAATATGTTTCTTACTTTCCTAATTCCCTGAGAGAAAGCCCTGACTGTTGTTTCTGGGATAGACCTAGAAGACGGCAATTGAGAGGCCAACGTACAGCAGGAATGTCTCGTGTCCTTTCCCCAGTGTGATCTGCAGAAGAGACAGTCCCCAAACAAGTCTTCAAATAGGGGCTTTTAAGTACCCATAATAACCTACAATTTCAAGCCTTTTAAGATCATTCTGGGAGAGAGGTTTAAGATGAGAGAGTTCTTTTTCCTTTTGTAAAAAGAAACCTCTAGTTTTCCAAACATTTCATAAACCTCTTGAACTCTTTGGAATGAACCAGAAGTGGAAAAAGTAACTGGAACTTCTTGGTAAAAATGAGTGTGAGCTGTTGAAAAGAGCATTTTTCAGTATTCCAGGCAGCAAGGAAGTCTGGACATTGCTGAACAGGCAGAGTGTGTTCAGTTGGGGCATTGCTGGTCAGGTAGCCTGGTCTAGAAGTGGCTGGGCTGTTTTAGTTTCCTGGGGTTACCGTAACAAAGTACCACAAACTAGGAGGCTTAAAACAATGGACATTTATTCTCTCACAGTTCTTGAGGCTAGAAGTCCAAAACCAAGGTGTTGGAGGGGCCAAGCTCTTGTTGAAGTCTCTAGGGGAGAGTTTGTTTCGTACCTTTCTCTTAGCTTGTAGACGCACATGTCAATCGCTACCTCTGTCCTCTCGTGGTGTTCTCTTTTGTACGTTGTGATGTCTCTCGTCTTCTGCATGTATCAGTCTAACTCAGATGTACTCCCACACACAGTGACATCTAGTGGGTCTGGACACAGGCATCTGAATCCCCTTGCATGCTGGAATTCCCTGATGGTTTGAGTATCCCTTATTCCTAGGACTGCAAGCTTATGTGTTTCCAAGGAACTTTGCTGACACTGTAGAGCTATCAACATGGAAGGAGGCTCAAATCTATTCACAGTTCTGTAAACCTGAGAGATACAAAGTATGTTTGATTTTCTTTTCTTTTCTTTTTGAGAACCAATAAATTTCCACAGAAGCCAACATGGAACATGAGACACGAGTCATTTCCTCTGTCTTTAGTACCTTTAAGCCATAAGAGGGGCACAGTCCCATCTGAAAGAGACTTCACATTTGTATATGAAAATTTGCTTCATGAAATGTGACTCTTAAAGGTAAAAACAGGGACTTCTCTGGTGGTGCAGTGGTTAAGAACCTGCCCGCCGATGCAGGGGACACGGTTTGAGTCCTGGTCCAGGAAGATCCCACATGTCGCGGAGCAACTAAGCCTGTGTGGCCACAACTACTGAGCCCGTGAGCCACAACTACTGAAGCCTGTGCTCCGCAACAAGAGAAGCTACTGCAGTGAGAAGCCCATGCACTGCAACGAAGAGTAGCCTCCGCTCACCGCCGGCGCGCAGCAACAAAGACCCAACACAGCCAAAAATTAATAAATTAATAATTTTAAAAAAATGGTAAAAACAGAGATATGTTTTAGCCAGTCTCCTCATCAACTTTTCCTTGGCTCCCCTGCCCCTCTCTCATCGTGGGCTTTGTTTTCAGCCCTTGAGAGAGGCCTTTGTTCTACTCACAGTTGGATTGATGGATCGTGTTTATCTAGAGCTTCTGTACATGATCATAATCCTAGGGGAAAGCTACTTGAGATGTTCAAGTGTGGTTCAGTTTAAATATTTATAGTGAGCCGTATAGACAGCTGATATGCATGAGGAACTACATGTTAAATTTTAAACATCAGGTGAATAACGTCAAACAAGTGGAAATGTTTGTTTCTTGTGCATATAATCATGGGATCAAATTTGAGTGTTAATATATTAACAGATTACTGAGTAATGTTCTCAGAGTACACAGGAAATAAAGTAGCTTTTTGTTCTAAGATGAAAGTTATTGCAAAATATATGCTACCACTTGTATTTTCTTTCTAAAAACTTAGCAAAATCAAAATAACATTAGCCAACTATTTAAAATTTTTACAACGATGTTAAGCTTTATTACGTGAGAACTTTGTTAGAACATGCATCATAAGATACAGATTGTTTTAAAAAATTGTCCCCTGCTTCTTCTTCCTGAGTTCCTGAGGTAGCGCTATTTTGCGCCTATGTTTAGTCCCAGACATAGCTCAGTTCCTAAGCCAAGCGTGGCCTGGTATGGTGGGTCTTCTCTTTGGCAAAAATTGAGTTTGATTGTGCTGGGAATGGCACGAGCTGAGCCGGGCCTCCTCGGCTGGGGCCTTGCTTAATGCTTGTCCTCTTCCCAGGGAGTTTGCTTCTGTTCTCTGAACCTCTAATCCTGGTTGGGGCCTTGCCGTGAGTACATAATCCACCTCCCAGTCCCAAACTTTCCTGTTGCTCTGGCTGGTGCTTTTCTCCATCAGCTAGTTTGGAATTCTTGTTGCCATTGCTTCCACGAAGCATGTTTTGATACAGCCATGAACTGCAATGCTGCCTTCCCCAATTTGTGTTTCCTTAAGTTTCCCAACTTAGCTTGCTAGATACCAAATGCCACCCTCCTGCTCTCCAGAGCTTCCATATGCGGAGCTGTCTTTGGCTCTGCTCAGGGTCGGGAGAGGCCTGTGGTCTGGCCGATGCAGAGTTCGTGTAAGGAAATTAGGACGGGTAATCTGATTGGAAGGGAAATCTGTGAGATGTGGTGTGAAGCTACATTTGTGAACAGACACACCATTTTCTTCAAATTGAACACATATTTGAGGTGCTTTGGGAGAGGCTGATGGAGATTATGGGCAGTGGGGTTCAGTCTTCCTGGGGGGACCTCTTTGTACTGCTGCTGAACCCAGACATTGCTTTCTTATTTTCTAGGAAATATTATATTTCTTTCATCTTAAGGCTTTAATAAAGAGTAGAAAAAAATAACTAAACATTGTTTGTTTCTTTCTTAAAAATAATATAATTATATTAAGACTTGACAAATGGCCCTAAAATATCTTCATACAAAGAAGTGACTAGTTACGAGTGACTAGTTACTTCTGGCAATCTAGGTTGTCAAGGCTGGGGGCAGCACTCTTGGCAACTTGCAGTACTTGGATCAAGATGTGGTGGCTTCTGTAACTTTTATGCCTGAGGTCATTCAAGTGATGGGAATAATGGTCTTACTCATGTATCGCTTTTCCCCACTAAAGTCCCAGGTGTGGCCTTTATGTAGCTAGGACAGTAAACTTCCTCTTAAGAATGAGTATTTGCTTCCTGTTTCAATTTCTCCATCAAAACATGGTCCTTAACACTGAAAAATTTTCACAGAATACCCATTCAAGCCATTTATTCTTCTTACTCTTTTCTTAGCTGCTTTCCTGTTTGGTCTTTTTTCTGTCTTCCTGTAATAACTCACCCTCCTATGTGGCTACTTGCTGAAAAAATGGAGTATGGGACAGAGGTGAACCAGGAGATAGTTTTTTTAGGGGGAAAAGCCCCCAAATCTGAAATTAAGATAATCTTAAGCAAGATTTTCAGTAGAAGCCAGAACATCAGGATAATAGTTGAAACTGTTATTGAAGTACTATTTTCAAGTTTTGTTTTGTTTCATTGTTTTTTGGTTTTCTTTAGAGAGGTCACTGACTATGGCCAAGACTGGTCAGGTTGACGCACTTCCCTCAGCAGGTTTGAGGTCAGAGGAGGTTTGTAACTGGTTTGTGAGTCAAACTTGGACAAAAGAATCAGGAACAAAGATGACAGATGATAATCTAAGTTATAACCTCATAGTGACCTGAATAATCACATTTACCTTGGCCATGAGTGATAGCACAAAGGAGTGCAGATTTACCTTATCCTTCCTTCCAAGTGGACAGTATGTCTTTCTAGACTAACTTCTTAAGGAAATAAAAAAATAAAAAGCCTTCAACCTAGAAAACAGAAATCTATTTTTTATATGTGGTAAAATATGGCGAAGAAAGCCTTTTATTATTCAGTTTTCCAGTTTTTTAAAATAAAAAGTCATCTGTTTGCTTCCTCTGCCAGGTACATATGAAGAAACCTAAACACATTCTTCTATTTCACACAATATCAATATATTACTAAATATGTAGAAGAAAACCAATCAGAGCCATTCCCTCAGCCTGGGTCCCAGAATGCAGACAAGTGGAGAAGTCTTGTGATGCACAGGTAGTTTGAGTGAATATTTACTTTATGGTGCAAGCCACTGGGGTTGGTTTTTGTCACAGTATGATTTGATGTACATTGACTGCTACAAAGTTATAATTAGGTAAACAATAGCAACAACAACAGAGGCTTACAAGGGATCAGTAGGATTGTGTGTGTGTGTGTGTGTGTGTGTGTGTATGTGTGATCTTGTGCATGTATCCTTATTTGTGTGAGGACACTGGATGATAAAACTTTTCCCATTCTTCACGCTACACATTCCTCTCTCTCCCTATAATTAATCTCTCCTATTTAGAGAAGTGAGTGTACGAGGAACAGTGGTCACGTCTGGGGTTTGTTTCCTCCATTTCTTTTTTTTTTTTTTGCGGTATGCGGGCCTCTCACTGCCGTGGCCTCTCCCGTTGCAGAGCACAGGCTCCGGACGCGAAGGCCCAGTGGCCATGGCTCACGGGCCCAGCCGCTCTGCGGCACGTGGGATCTTCCCGGACCAGGGCACGAACCCGTGTCTCCTGCATGGGCAGGCAGACTCCCAACCACTGCGGCACCAGGGAAGCCCTCCTCCATTTCTTATTGAGTTAGGAGGACAAGGAGAATACTGTCTTGTTTCTGTCTAATAATTAGGAAGGAATTGAATCTGGTTGCTTTTAAAGATCTGTCCAGCTTATGACTTTATGTTGTTATATGTTAATGCTATATAAGAGGCATGATTGAATCTTCACGAATAAGAGAGCCATTAAACCTATTGTCCAGGGAGCTGAGGCATGAGAGAGGGCAGAGGAAGTAAGTCTATGAGACATTGACCCTTATGCACAAACGTGTCTGCTGAGTGTGTAGATGCAACACAGAGCTAACAATGACCGGATTACACATAGATTTATTTTATCAGGTAGATTGTATTAGCATTCATCTTATCCCCATACACTTCCAGTAGCAGGATCCCTGAATTTCGGCCTGCACATCATGCACTGTAGTCACTTTTTATTGTGTTACCCTTTGTAGGCATTGTCATAAAAATATACTCTGTAGAATGGACAATTTTGCATTGTTAAGGGGATTTCAAGAATCAGTGATGAGAAAGGGATGTTTGGGGATGAGAAGAATTAAGGAGATGTGAACAGAAAAGGGCCTGTCTGTTCTATGTATGATTGAGTTGTTCCAAATCTACTACAGACAAACTTCATGAGGGTGTCAAGTGCAATTCGGTAAAGAGAGCATGGGATTTGGAATTCAAGGATACCTCAACTTGGGTTCCCCCAGAAACAGAATCTGTGATGAAATTCGTGTGTAGGAGGTTTACTGGGGGGTGCTCTTGAGATCAACACCCATGGAAGGGAAGGAAAGAAGGGTTAGGGTTAGGGTTAGGAGAGAGGAAGAAATCGAGCTTTGATGTTGCCACAATGGAGACCTCAGCTGACAGTGACAAAGTTCTTACGATGGGATGGCCTTTCTGAGCTGTCTCGAGGTAGAGGAGAGGACCAAGCCTTTGTCTCTCCATCCATTTATCATTGGATGTGGGCCACCTTGGAAGAGGTGTGACTTTGGGTGAGGAACTGACTTCAACTTCTATTTTTTTGTTTAGGTGTTGGGCAAGCTAGGAAGACTTAAATTCCCATGAATTATAAAGAAATACTGTATCAAATGAGCCATAGAAAAGAGAGGAACCTGTAAGCAGACAAGTGTCTTTTAACACTATTGTTCTTATGCTACACAGACTGGAAGGCAGAGCTGCTGCCCTGCACAGTTCCTAGGGTCTTATCTCTATAATATGATTCATATGAGTATTGTCCATATGAATTGCACTCCCTAGATTTGTGCGGTGAACAACCTGTGCAGCCTTAAGCTGTGCTCTAATATAAGAAATATGGAAATAGAAATGAATGTGACTTTCTGAAATCCAAGAGAATTGTCTTTAATTTGTCAACATCTAACTAATAGTCCAGATTATAGAATTGCCCTGTTCCTTCTTTTCTTCACCTGGCATAACTCATTTTACCTAGTTGATTTTGTCTTCTTTTGAATCTGTTTGTTTTGTGGCTAATCCTAACATATCTGATGTCTGGGGATCACATTTTAAATAATAAAGACATATTCTGCTTTCCTTAGGGGACTGAAGTTCTCTAACTCTTTTTTGTAATTATATCTAAAATCTGTGACATTTATTGAAACAGCTGGTTACATAAATGGGATGATCTCTTCAGCAGTAAATGTGGACCCAGGCTCTACACATGTACACACCTCCAGAGGGGAGAAAACTGTCCTGAGAGTCAACTTAGCAAAACATCGGTTTCCACTTGCATTCTCACTCCTACAGTATCTGAAAGCACTGAAGAAGGGCAGTTATTCCAGGCAAGTGCCCTGGTGTAGGGAGGGCATAGCCTCCATAATCCATAATTCTATCCATAAACCTTTTAACAGAAGACCCTTGAGTTCCCTACCTGTCATGCCATCTCATGAATTTCTTAGCATAATCTTCTTTTTCTGGTAAAGGGGTCTGTTTTCTGAGGAAGCTAGCTAAAAAATGCAGTATTGCTTTTGTGTAGTTTCACCTCCCCGCCTTAAAGATCTGGAATGCTTCTTACGTACCAGAAGAGCTAAGTCTTAGAGTCAGTTAGAAGAATTCAATAGACTGGCTACTGAAAATGCAAGTTGTCAAAATAAGAAAACACAGTCGGGACGTCATCCACCAAAACCAGCATTTTGAGTTTTGCCGAAAATCAGTCGGATAGAGGTCAAGAGTAACCAAGAAGATGTGGCTCAAAACTTGAATGGAAAATACTGTCTTGTGGGGCACGCTACATTATAAAACCTCTTATCAAGCTTTGGAGCCTGGCGACCTGCGCTGCATCTGCCAGAGTGGGTACTCACCACGTGCTATTTTCAATCTTGCTGAACTGACTACACTCATGCCCGGGCTCAGAGGCAGACCTGTGCTGCATCAGACTCAGGCTATTGACTCAAATGTGTCCAGCTGCGGCTTGGCCAGTGTCTAATGAGGCGGTTTGGCAGTTGGAGAAGGAGCTAGTTAACTAAGGTCATAGAGGAAGAAGCGAACAATGAGTGTGAGATGAGAGCTGAGCACATGTGCAGACAGAAGGATTGGCAGTCTGCTGGGGGTGGCGGTTCCAGCTGGACCACAAGGATCTTCAGTTGAAGTGAACTGAGGGAGCCTCTGTCCCAGACGACGCCCGCTTTCACACTGGACCCTACCTTTCAGCCATCATGGTGGCCTGGTTGTAAGAGAGAAGGGATCTGATCACTGAGACTGGTTTCATCACGTGCAGTTAGGAGAGACTGCAGTACCTGCCTTGTGTAAAGGCGTTAACCAGACAAAACCAATGGGAAGTAAAGAATGGCTGTGGAAAAGGAAAAGATCAGGTTGTGCGAACCTTGGTTAAGTGTCTCTTAAGTGTCTCTCTCTCCACATGCTTCTTCCTTTCGGGAGATTTCTACCTTCATCCAAATTGAAACAAAGCCCTAATTAGAACAAATGACAATGAGTTAATGCAAAAATGAATGACTGAAGTTGCTTGTGAACCGTGACCCAGATTTTAGGCACACCCACGCTTTTAAAACCTGCACAATTATGGGAACAAGCTTATTTTAAAGTTGAACAGACAGGCTGACAGCAGAAAATCTTGAGACATTAAGCAAAGGAGCTCCTGAAATTTCTAAGTACGTCCATTTTAAGAATATGAGGGTGTGCCTGTATGCAGCTTTGGCAGCTGCGGGCTCTGTGGCGAGGTGAAAGTATTCAGACTAACCATGAATGGGAAACAGTTGATAATTTAGGGCAGAGGACAGTGTGTTCAGTTCAGCACGCAGGGAATAAGATAGTAGGCTATAATGCCAACGGTGTCCATGTGCTCCATGGACCTAGTACATCAGAGAACTGGAAAAGTTATCTCCTCTGTTTGTGTAAGCATGCCACTGATATTCCTCATCCCAGGATACATTCCAACCGTTTACATTTCATGCTTCCTGGAAAACAAAATCTCAGACTGCCTGGAAGGTTTTGCTACTTTATGACATTACTGCCAGCATTTCATTAGAACCATATTTAGTTGAATACCTTCAGAAGAATTTTATGTACCAAAAAAAAAAAGAGGACCCTGAACGAATTCTTTATATGTTGCTGTATTTTGACAAACAGTAATGAACTTGAAAGAGGATCAAAATTCTCTGAAGGTAACATTATTTGTTGACTCAGTATTTACATATATAACAAACTAAAAATAACTGGGTTGCAGAAAAAATGAGTGACTGAATGCTTGGTTTCTATGCTGCCACATAGACATCATTTTAAGGTGCAAGAGGAAAACTCTCAAAGCAGCATGAAATCTGATTCTTCACGCTGTCACAGGGCCAAACACTGGTGGTAAGAGGTTTGGCTTCAGCAATATCATTGTATATACATCACGTTGATTGTTTAACAATGTCAATAATTTGTATTCTTATGTTGGTTTTGTGGCTGTTTGTTAGTTCCTGGGAGCCCCCCCAAAATGAAGTGTTACAGAACCAAAAATGGGGGAAATTTTAATTAGGATCCATCAGTTGGTGGAAGGAAATTCATCAAACCATTTGGCTTGAAAATTCTATGCCGTCCTAGCAACCGTTGATGAGGGACATTATCGCAGCGTGTGCAGGAGTTAACCCTGAGTGTGACTCAGTGCAGCAATATCAACATGCCTGATGCGTTTCCTTATGAAATAGAGAAAAAACTAAACTGGAAATTTATTTTAAATATATTTAACTCTCAGAATATTCGAGGTTCCCCAATCTTGACTAATTGTTGGGAGGATAAATACAGAGCTAAGCCTATTTTGTCCAGTTGGTATAGTTAGTAAAAGTCAGGGGAAAAAAATACTGATGGGTTTGGTCAGCTGCTGCCGATGTATACTAAGATTTAACCGAATTCAGCATCTTCAGTGTACACAGAGTTTTACAAATTCTTCCATAAGAGTATGTAATTTATGAAAACTAAACATGCTTCGTGCAATTTTATTTACAAGATGAACTTGTCCACAAATCCCTTTTCATGGACTACTTTATGTAAATATTGCTTTGCGCCAGCTTAAATTGTATATAGTTCAAAATTGTGGAGTCTAAATTAATGATATTTAAAACTGCTGAGAATATGGACCTAACAAAACAAAGACCAGGTTCATTTTAAATAATTTTAGATATTTTTATAAGAGAAATATACATCGTAAAACTCATGAGATCATTAACATGTGTATAAACAAGCACTGTAAATTGGGGACATCAATAACTAATTTATGTTTTGGGCTTCTTTTTTCAAAATTGAATCTTCTGTCTTTCTGAAACCTTTTATGCCACAGTTTGATGTGTGAAAAACTAAACATAAACGGTCAGGGTTAAATCTTCCTCCGATGGTAGTTTGGGTGATTTGCAACAAGAAACACTCTTCCGTACTCTGCATCTGTATCTGTGCTGGGCACCAGACACTCCACGACGATCATGCAATGTGGGTGTCCTTTGTCCTTGAATCTACACCTTCCTTCTATCTGGAGGCCTTTGGATTTTCTCTCACAATTTCCCTTCCTGCTTCTCATCTTCCTCCCATTTCTCTTCTCCTCCTCTCTCCCCTCCTCTTCCTTCTCTTATAGATTTAGATATAAGCATATAGATATAAATTTAATGGTAGAAGTATTTTGCATTGTTAAAAATTAGAAAATCAGATGAATAAACATCATATTGCCACCAACCATAGATCATCATTTTAAGCTCTAATGTACATCATTTCAGGTCTCATATCTATATAGAACATATATAATATACATATGTGGTTTTTCATATATATATAGTTGTTATGTATATGTAAACACATTTGTATGTTTTGTGTGTGTACATACATATAAAATACATGCATATACGTGTGTATGGTGTGTGTGGTTTGTTGCTTCGTAACCTGTTTTCTTCAGTTAACCATCTCCATTTTACTATATCAGTGCATCTCTCTTTCACGCAATAACTCAAAGTTTATTGAAATTTCTCCAGTTGACTCCAGGATGACCTCTGTGGCTGGTTTGTCCAAAAGAGTATCCAATTCACAGCCACACTTTGCTTTGGGTAGTTATGCCCCTTAAGTCACTTTCCATCACAGTCCCTTTGTATCGTGACACCATTTTGCTGAACAAACAGGGCCACTTGCCTGCAGGATGGGTCTCCTTCTTTTAAATATATTGTCCAACAACCATGGCAGGAACAACTTTGTGGATTATTTTAGGATGGGATTCAGTTTGTTCTCAACATTGACAACACTTGAGTTTTCTGTTCACAGGTTGAGAGTGAAATAAGCACTGATAGGTGACTTTTTCTCTATCTAGATTTTGATGTATTTTTCTTATCCATCAGAACGTGCCTAGACGTGGATTTTTTTTCATGAAAACCATTTGAATCTCAGTGTGCAGATTCAGATCTTTTTTCAGCCCCGGGAATATTTTTCTTTCATGTATCTGGTCCACTTTTTTCTCCCCAAACACCCATGATGTGTTTGCTAGATCTTTTATCACTCTTTCACCTTTTCCCACATGACTTCTACTTCTCTCATTCTTGTGCCTTAAGATATTCCTTAAAATTAAGCTGCTGATCTGAGCATTCGGTGGTCAAACTCTCCTTTATTATCTACTGATTTGTCTTAGTTTGAAAATGATTTTAATTTCTAGAAATTGTTTTTGTTTGTGTTTGTGTTATTCCATTTTGTTCTCCTTAAGCATTCATGATTAATTTTTATTCAGATGATCACCTGTCTCTTCTAGCAGTTCTATAGTGTATGTTCAAATTGTTAGTTTGATCCTTTTCTTTTAGGCTTTTGGGGCTCCACAGATCAGTAGTTATTTTTTTCTGCCAGCACATTGGAGCTTGAAATACTGGTGGGACTGGTGGGAATCCTGCTGCAATTCATCCATTAGCCTATGGGCTACAGGCAGGATGTTAGCACCATGTAAAGTTTCTTTACTCTCTACCTTCCCATAGTTTCTTGGTCGAGTAAGGTAAGGAAGGCTTCTCTTTTTCAGTCTCAGAAACTAGGAGACAAGCCATATAGAGAAAAGATTCGCAGTCCAAGAATCCTATACATAGCCAACACTCATTCATATGTCGGGTAAAAGGCATGAACTCGGGAATAAGCAAGAACTCAGGCTGAATGCCACCCACGTTCCCTATATTAGGAAAATGCACGAAATAGACTATAACTAGACAACAAATTAACCAAAGTAGGGACTTCAACCTGAACAGCAATGAAGAGAGACAACCACAGTGGTGGGAGAGTGTGGTCCAGAACTTGGAAACACAAGGTCTGAGTGGCACACCTGGATTCAATTCTCGCTTGTGTCACATTTTCTGTGTGACATTAGGCATGTACTGAACATCTCTTTGCCTCAGTTTCTTCATCTGTAAAATAAAGAATGGGAATAATGGTAGAGTTTATCCCATAGTGTGGTTGCAAAGAATAAGTGGTTTAATAAATGTAAAACATTTAGAAGAGAATCTGGCATGTAATATATGCTCAGTAAATGTTATATCATTATGATTCTATACAATAGTTTAAGAAAATGCTGTCTAAGAATAGACAATATAACTGCTGGTTAAGGAGTCTTGAAATAGAGGAGACATTCCATAAGGGAAGTTTTGATACAGTGAGCACTTAAGAATCCTGGCAAACCTTTGCTCTGTAGGGGCAAGAAAGGAGAGATAAAAGTATCCCAAGGGATGGGGGGCATATGTCAGGGGGCAAGGATGGGAGGGATGATCAGTTATTTTAAAGCTCTTTTTCTATTGGAAAGGTGGGAAAGAAGGTAGGATTAGAACATCATGGTGGGGGAAACAGGAATATAGTTAGTACCTTGTTTTTAAAGCAATCGTAGTGACATATGTGTCTGATTAGGAGAGCAGGGAAAGAGATGGTAACCATTAAGGAAATGGAAAAATCCACCAGAACCTTTAAATTAACATGGGGGAAATAGGAACAAGCAGCAATTCAATCAAACTAACGAAACCAAGGGGAAGAAAAATAGGGAAACGACAATGTAAATGAGTAGAAAACAATGAAGTAAAGTGGAAAGAATAAAATCAACAACATTAGATCTTGTGCCAAATGTGAATGGACTGAATTCATCCATTAAAATCTAGAAACTGCTACTTTGGGCTAAAAAACAAAATCCAGATATGTGAGCTTGCAATGAAGTGCATATTGAGTCAAAAATAATTGTCTCGGGCTTCCCTGGTGGCACAGTGGTTGAGAGTCCGCCTGCCGATGCAGGGGACACGGATTCGTGCCCCAGTCCGGGAAGATCCCACATGCCGCGGAGCGGCTGGGCCCGTGAGCCATGGCCGCTGAGCCTGTGTGTCCGGAGCCTGTGCTCCGCAACGGGAGAGGCCGCAGCAGTGAGAGGCCCGCGTAGCGCACACACACACACACACACACACACACACACACACACACAATTGTCTCTCTCTGTCTCTTCCTTCCTCCCTCCCTCCTTCCCTCCCTTCTTCCTTCCTTCCTTCCTTCCTTCTTTCCTTTTCCCCAGTAAAGGGGTAGGGCCACATAAGGAAATGCAAACCGAAAGAAAACTGGAATGACAATATTAACATCACACAAGATGAAATTGAAGATTAAAAGCGCTTAGAATAAACAGACATATTGTGTAATGATATAAATCTAAGCCAATAAATATTTGTCATAAAATGACAAAGCAAAAACTATTAGAAATGCAAAGAAAACCTCATACAAGTACAATGATGGTGAAAGATTTTTGATTATATCTCTCTCAGAAATAGATTAATTTATTAGGCAGAAAAATAAGAATTTCTTTAGCAAACTTGATGTATTTGATGTATAGATCTTACATTTTTCAAATAGAAAATATACTTTTTTCAAGTATCTAAGTTCAAAGCAATTGATTATGTACTAGGCCACAAAGAAGTCCTTACTGAATTCAAAAAAAGGAAGACTTTAAAGGATATATACCATGTTAAAATTACAAATAAATAGTAAGATGGAGACCCCATCAAAAACTTAAAATATTTAAAAATTAAGAAATAGTGGTAGATAACATTTGAACCAAAAAAGAAATTAAAAGGAAAATCATTTTCTAGAAATCAATGGGAAAAAATACTTTATTCAAGTGCATTGAAACCTAGCAGCTGTAGTTCTCAGAAAAAAAGTATAATATTAGATATCACCATTATTAAAAAGTAAGGATGAGACAAAATAACTAGCTACTTCTCTTACTGAAATTAAAAATAAACCAAAAGAAACTGGGAAGAGGGGATTAACTGGTATAAGACCTAAACTTAATGAAATAGAAAGCAAAAATTATTAAAAGGATAAATGAGTCCAAAAACAGGTGTTTTAAAAGAAAACTATATATTTCTATTAAACTTCACCTAAATATGTGACACAATCAGGCTCCAACAAAAAACTAAATGGTTCACTCAAATTATTAGAATAATTCCAGGATGGTTTGAAAAAGATACTGTTCACTAAGACAAGGGTATGGGGTAGGAGAAATGAAGAAAGTAGCACAGTATCTTCAGGTATTAACAGTAGAGTTGTTATCACTATTCACTTTTGAAGGGACAAGGAGAGGAAGCTACAAGTAGAACGTGGAAGAGGAGAGTTGTGCAGGGAAGCCATCTTCCATGGCTTTCAGTGCAGAGTCAAAGCCAGCCTGCACTGACCCTGTGGAAAAAGAGGCAGGAAGTATATGCCCCAGCCTCACTCTGCTCTCTCCTTCCTGTCTCCGGATGGAATTCCCCATTGGTGAACCCAACTGGAAGCCAACAGAGGGCCCTGGAATACACTGATCTTGTCCATACAGGTCAGCCTCTTAGGCTACAGAGCAGAGTGGAGAAGGGTGGAGAGTTCATTGGAGGGGCACAGCACCGTACCAGTTCCAAGTGTGAGTTCTCAATCTCAAGCAATACCTCTTACATATCATATGCTGGGGAATTGCAGATTGTTGGTTAAAAATGAGACATACATTGTAGATGATAGCCAATAAACTATTGATTTAAATCATAATATTGAGGGGTTTCCTTTGTAGGAAAAAAGAAATAATTGAACAATGATTTTGTTTCATCATCAAGTTGAGAAAGTTGTTAAAGTACAATTTTAATTGTCACGAGCGTAACTTGCTTAAAGTTTTGATATAATGTCCAGATTTCAAGTAAAGAATCTCAATTTCCCTATCTGATGAAGAGGGGAAGACAACAGCTTTTATGGTGACTTCTTCTATTTCAATGGTTCACTCATAGCCTTGGGGCTTCCATGTGGTTTTACAGTCACACTGATGTGGCATTGAAGAAACCCAAGTGTGAAGAACCAGTCAGTATTCTCACCAACATTAATCAGCACTGTGGCTTGGCATTTTAGGCTGCTATAGACATTTCAGAATGGCTTCTTCACCTATGCCAAAGAAACTCAGTTCTTCTCAACTGCTGCAGGTACTGAGCCTTTGGGTAGAATTGAATGAAAGGAAAAGAAAAAATATGATATAGGCTTACTTCCCTTGCTCTTATTCACATGTGCACTGCATCCTCCTTTTTGATTCCATCATACCAAACAGGACCATGTGAATGATTAATTCTCAAAAAGCTGTGATTTCTAAAATTAGTTGATTTGGGCACCACAGTTCTGTTTACACTTTTATATGTCAGTAATAACACATGAAACGTCAGCATTTTGAGGAGTCTGGGGTCTGTCCTATTCCTTTGATTTTCTGACCTCTCTTTTGTTTGTAATTCTTTGAAGTCTTCAAGACTTACACTGGTAGCTTGTGTAGCAACTTAATCTACGATGGCAAGTAATAGAATAATAAAAATAAGTGATGAAAGAAATCTCAGGTATAATTGAGTACAAAACTCTAATTTTAAGGATGAGGAAAATGAGATCCAGAGACTTATTAATTGGACAGAGGACACAGTCATTAGTGGTCAGAATGCTAGAATGCTGGAACAAGCCACAACTGGAAACCCATCTCTCTGTATCTAATTAATAGCTTTTCTGATTATCCCCTAATGTCTGTTAAAAAAAATGTAACTTATAGAAAATTTTTATACCTACCTGAAAAAATATATCTAAGAAAGCGTTTAAATAAAAATCAAAAGAGATTAATAGACAGATTGTGCTACTAAAAGTTATATGTATTCTTACTCTAATGCCCAGAGTAAACTGTAATTATATGTCAAAAAAGTGATATCAATTATAATTTTTATTATAACTTTGTTAGGGTACTTATTTAATGACAACCTTCTAGTGTTTGAAAGATGTTCGATAATCTATTTCTCTCAAGATTTGCTTAGGGCCATTGAGAGTAAGGAGAAAAACTTTTTTCAAATATATTTTCTTTGGGGAGAAAATAGTTAAATATTTTGCTTTTAATAAAAGAATGGTTAGACTCATGGAATCCCAGAATTGGAAGGGCACATAGGGATTTCTAGTCTAACTTCCTACCCAAAATAGGAATCTCTTCTGCAGTGTCTCTGAGAAGCAGTCCTATGGTCTCTGCTTGCATATTTCTAGTAATGAGAAACACACTATTTGTGAAGCAGCACTTTTACCAAGATGTCCTAAAATTCTTCCATATTGAGCATAAGGCAGCCACTTCACCTCAATACTATTAGTTCTTCCCTCTACAGCAAGGGAAAAGTATTTATTTGGGTAGTCATTGCACAGATATTTGGAGATTGTTATTCTGCCTAAGTGTTCTCTTCTGGTGCACCAGCATTTCAAGTTTCTTTACTTGTTCCATATAAAGCATGGCTTTGCGGTACCCAGTCACTTCAGCAGTTCCACTGACTAGAGTGATTTATCAGTGTACCCCCAGAAATTGACGCTCACATAATCATTGTAGGTTCCCAACACTCTCTTGTATATTCCAGGTTCTGCTTACCAGATCAAGTATGGTCGTTTTATTACGCTCTTAGATTAGGGCATTAAGCCTCCAGTACAGTCCTGGCTCATGCTGAGCTTGGGGCTCAATAAAATATCCCAGATCTTTTCAACATGAAAATCATCTCCCTGATCCAGTCTTGGTGAAATTTGATTCATCTCCCTGATCCAGTCTTGGTGAAATTTGGTCCATGAGACGTAAATGCAGAGCTCTATATTTTCCCCTTCTAGTTATTTTTTTTAATGGTTTGTTTCCATCGTTCTAGGATTTTGAGCTGACATAGACAAGTGACAAAGCTTGGTGGGCATCTGGGGCTTATCCCATGTAAGGATAGATCCTGGTATTGTATCTAGTGAAAACTTTGGCCCCTAGGGAGCTTCAGTGGGAGAACATCTTAGTCTTTAAGGGACCACACTAACAGGGATAAAGAGGTATTAAAAGGGGAGTAAGGCAGAAGGGAAAAAGTGAAAGGCCTCCGAAGACAAAATTTGCAATTTTGTCTAGAGCTGGCTAGGAATAGGGCATTTAAAAAAGACACACTGATATTTTATTATATAGAACCCATCATTTATGCAAAAAAAAACAAAAGCTATAGGAGTAAATTAGGGGTAATTAGTAGAAGAATCTCTGTTATTCTGATTTAAATTTCTTTAGATCAGGGTTTTTCAACCTCTGCACTATTGACATTTTGGGCCAAATAATTTTTTGTTGTGGGAAGATATCCATTGAATTGTATAATGTTTAAAGCATCCCTGGCTTCTACCTACTAGGCGCCAGGAGAACTCCTGCCCCAGTCGTGACAACCAAAAATATATAAGATGCTGCCAACTGTCTTCTGGGGGGAATTAAAGTGACCTTGGTTGAGAACAGCTGGTCTAATTCAGTACATAATTAATAAACTACATCAATCACGGTAAAACACATTCTGTTAAATTTGTTGTTAAATAGCCAACAGCAAACATTAATTGTAGGGAACATGACCAAAATAACATGTTCCATGCTCATTTCTGTACATGGTCTATATAAGGAATTGTTTATTTTTTACCCCGTGCTTTTATGCTCTTAGAAAGACCTCATGGAAATTTCTTTGCAAAATCTTTGAAATATTATTAATTAGTTAAGTAAATATTTGCTGAGCTGAGAATGTGTTCCGGGTAGAATTATGCACACTGAATTACAGCAATAAATAAGACATAAAAATCCCTGCCTTCATAAAACATACATTAATGTGTGTGTGTCTATGTGTGTGTGCATGCGTGTGAATGCAAGTGTGTGCATGTGTGCTGGAAGTGAGGGTGAAGAAACAATGAAAATTAAAAAAGAAATCATATAGCGCTACTAAAGCATTGAGGTGCCATGAAGAAAGCTAAAGTAGGTAAGGTATAGGATGAAGAGGTCCTACGTGCTACTGTAAACTGGTATAGAAGACAGCCTGCTTGAAGAGATGATATTTAGGCAGAGGGCTGAATGATATGAAAGAAGGAACCATGAAAGTCCTTGGGAAAGAACATTTTAGGCGGAGACAAGAGCACTGTTACGGCCTCAATTGTATCCTTTCCATATTGCAGTGTTGAGGTCCTAACCCCCAGCACCTCGGAATGTGACTATGTTTGGAGATACAGCCTTTAAAGAGGCAATTAAGGTAAAATGAGCTCACATGGGTGGTCTCTAATCCAATATGACTGGTATTTTTATGAGAAGAGGGGATCTGGACACAGACACAGACAGAGATGGTCATGTGAAGACACAGGAAAGGTAGCATCTGTGAGCCAAGGAGAGGGGCCTCAGGACAAACCAAACCTGCCGACACTCTGATCCTATACTTCCAGCCTCCAGAACTGTGAGGAATTAATTTCTATTGTTTAAGCCACCCAGACTCTGGTATCTTGTTATGGCAGCCCAAGCCGACTAATACAAGTATGTCAGCTGTCAAGAGCTCGATATGTTTGCTGAATGGCAGGTAGATCAGACTGAGAAGGGAACAGTGAGTGGTACGAGATAGGACTGGAAAGACAGACAGGGACTGGATCACGTGGTGATAAGGAAGCTGGGTTTTGTTCCTAGTAAGTGTGAACAGGTTTTTGCACGGGGGATTGACATGAGTGACTTAGCAGAGCGAAGCGGAAGCAGAAGACCAGTTCTCAGGCATGTGCTGTAGCCCACATGGACGAGGATGTGGCCTGGGCCTGGCCTGCTGCTGGTGAAGGAGGTAAGGAACCAACAGATCTTGCTAGAAGTACCGTGTCAAGGAAAGAGAAGCACACAGGAATCCTATGTTTTGCTCCTATGTGAGACGGCGAATGCTGCCTTTCTTTTCTGAGGGGGGAAAACTTGAGGGAAGAATTACCCTAACCCTTGAATGTAGCTTGCTATGTTTTGTTATGTTAAGTGCACCAAGAAATATTTTTCCTTTACTTAAATATTTTCAAGTGTAATATTTGTGGGAAATGCAAAGAATATAAAAGTATACGAGAAAAATCTACCTTTGTAATCTCACTCCTTAGAGTTGAGCACTGTTAACAGGTCATGGTGCATCTTTCTCGATCTTTTTTAAAGTACATTTAATCAGTATCTATCTCTGTGTCTCGCTATCTCTCTGTACACCACACACGCACTTAGACACTGATTTATATCATAATAAAAAAGTGACAAAATTCTCAAAAATCATAGCATTCAATGGAACATGCATTTATCTCCTTTTTTTTTTTCTAATAACTTTAAGGGAGCTTGTTAAAATTGTGCACAGAAGGACAGAGAGTGGGTGGTAAAACCACCACTTTGAGGAAAAGAAGAGTGGCATTCTCAGATGGCAGTATGTGCTGTTATTCTGGGCTCCAGGTTCTGGATCTTTGCTTTCAATTGGATTTGGGTTTTATTAAGGTAAATTTTGCTCAACGTATTTAAGTGCTGTTTGTCCATAATTTTACAAAAGGATCATTTTGGGGGCCTGGTGAAAAATTATAAATACCAATCAATGGAGCACTTTCTTAATTTCTTATTTGATTATTATTATTATTTTAAACACTAGGTATTTTTACATAGTGATCTATTTTTTTCTGACATTTTTATATGATTAAACCAAATGTGAACAAGGCAATTCAAAAAACCAAATGTACCTGCTGAATTCACCAAGTCTCCAGATGGGAAAAACAGAAATGAACAGATTCCATATAAAACATGCAAAGGAAAGGACAAAATAAAGTTAAATTCTTCATCTGAAATAGTTTACCAGATTAAAGTTTGTAACCCATAGAGGCACCATAAAATGAGATAAAGTAAAAAAAATTTATGTGTGTCATTACTATGTTATTAAGTATCATAGAAGAACATTGTAATATGTTGTGTAAATGCTGCAATAGAGGTTCTCACCATAAAACAGCTGATTCTCCACAGTCTACGCTGTCCTGTTCTTCTCAATCCCCAAAGAACAAGATGGATATTCTAGAACAAATGAGCTACACAGTGCTTTCAAAGAGAATGAGCAAATTCAGACAACCAAATACAGCTCTTGGGGAAGGAAACATAGATAACATAACCTGTATGGGGTCTTTGGGGAGAGGAGTGATGTGTCATCTATGCCAGTCACTGTGACAGCCTTTAAAGCTGACATCCCATTGAGCCCTTACGTAACCCCCAATGAATACTGTCATCCCATTTTGTAGACAGACCCAGAGACATGAAGTGACCTACCCAAGTTCTTCTACCTAGTACATTGCAGAGCAGGGAGGAATACAGATCTGTTGGATCTCAAGGACCAGGTTTCTTCCTCCATAATCCAGTACCTGCTGCTCCGCACCCCACTGGGGCTCACCAGAGCACTCATCAGTGACAAGTTTCACATGTATGTCACTTACCTTTAGCTCTTTTATATTAAAATATTTTAAAATTGTATTTCCTATTTCCATAACTGCATAATAATACTCATTGTGTCTTTTTTATTTTTAATCTCTGATTTTTCATCAACATACTTTTTAAAAAAATTTTAAAAATTTTATGTTTGGCTGTGTTAGGTCTTCATTGCTGCACGCGGACTTCCTCTATTTGCGGCGAGCGGGGGCTACTCTTCGTTGCAGTGCACGGGCTTTTCATTGCGGTGGCTTCTCGTGTTGTGGAGCACAGGCTCTAGGTGTGCGGGCTTCAGTAGTTGCAGCATGCAGGCTCAATAGTTGCGGCACATGGGCCCTAGAGTGTGCGGGCTTCAATAGTTGTGGCGTGCAGGCTCTAGAGCACAGGCTCAATAGTTGTGGCGCACAGGCTTTGTTGCTCCGTGACATGTGGGATCTTCCTTGACCAGGGCTCGAACCCGTGTCCCTGCATTGGCAGGCAGATTCTTAACCACTGTACCACGAGGGAAGTCCCTCATTGTGTCTTAATCATCTTTAAGTCTACGTTCTCTAGCCCAACTCTTTACACAAAGCGGACATGAAATAGGCCTTATTTGATGGGCTAGTGGAGATTACGCTTTTGGCATCCCAAAGAGAGATTCTCTAAGATAATAAAAGGCTATTTTTATTTGAAACTATCTTATATATACACCCTACATCTTAGTTTAATGTACACCTGAAAATAAAACAGAAAGAGAAACATGGAAAACTTTTATTTAGAAATGTAAAGGTGAAATCAATAGTTCTCATGCTGTGTAGACGAAAGTTATAATCAGTTCTTTTTTTTTTTTAACATCTTTATTGGAGTATAGTTGCTTTACAATGGTGTGTTAGTTTCTGCTTTACAACAAAATGAATCAGTTATATATATACATATGTTCCCATATCTCTTCCCTCTTGCGTCTCCCTCCCTCCCGCCCTCCCTATATAATCAGTTCTTGAGAGTTAAATAATTTCTCTTATTGGCTTAATCTTTTCTGTGTTGAAAGAAGTTAAGAATTTTGTTATTTTAAATTATTTCTCAGTAGTAGTATAATTCATTACTCCTCCTTGAACTGCTAATGATTTATTTTGTAAATAATTACAAAATGTGATGGGTTATTGCTGCATATGTATTTCTCTGTCCACGTTTAAGCTGGTACATATAATAACAGATTTTGAACTTTTCTTCACTTCTTTATATTTAACTAATGGAGCTTATCTAGGACACAACAGAAGGTATTTATGCAGGCTAATTGAATAAAATATAGCCAAATTCCTAGTTTTGTAGTGTCATATTAAACAATTGAATAGTATTTGAATTATATATTACTTCTGAATCTTAAGTTTTATGATACTTATAAATAATACATATTTATTAACATATAGAGTATATAATTCTAAAAACAGTTACTGTGAATGTGCATCATCTCATGTAGATACAAAATAGGAAAATAATTTTTTTGTGATGAGAGCTCTCAGGAATTACTCTCTTAGCAGCTCTCATCTGTGCCAGCAGCACTCATTATACTGATCATGTTGTACATCACATCCCTAGCGCTTATTTATTATACAGCTGGAACCCTTCATCACCATTCAAATATATTAAATTATTATCGACTATATTCCCCATTGTGTACATTTCAGCCCCATATCTCATTTATTTTGTAACTGGAACTTTGTACCTCTTAATCTCCTCACCTATTTCACTCATCTCTCCACCTCACTGCCCTCTGGCAACCACCCGTTTTTTCTTTGCATCTCTCTATGACTCTGTTTCTGTCTTGTTATGGTTGCTCTTTTGTTTTGTTTTTTAGGTTCTGTGTATAAGGGAAATCATATGGTATTTGTCTTACTCTGCCTGACTTATTTCACTTAGATTAATGCCCTCAAGGTCTGTTCATGTTGTCACAAAAGGCAAGATTTCAGTCTTTTTTACGGTTGAATAATATTCTATTATACATTATATATATTATCTATTATATATAGGATATATATATTCTATTGTATATATATAGCTATCTATATATCTATCTATATATAGATATCTCACATATCCTTTACCCATTCATCTATCAATGAGCACTTATGTTGCTTCCATACCTTGGCTATTGTAAATAATGCTCAATGAACATAGGGGTGTACATATCTTTTGGAATTGGTGTTTTCATTTTCTTCAGGAAAAATACCTAGAAGTGAAATTGCTGGATCATATGGTAGTTCTATTTTTTTTAATTAATTAATTAATTTATTTATTGGCTGTGTTGGGTCTTCATTGCTGCACGCAGGCTTTCTCTAGTTGCGGCGAGTCAGGGCTGCTCTTCGTTGCGGTGCGCGGGCTTCTCATTGCGGTGGCTTCTCTTGTTGCGGAGCACGGGGTCTAGGTGCGTGGGCTCAGTAGTTGTGGCTTGCAGGTTCAGTAGTTGTGGCTTGCGGGCTCTAGAACACAGGCTCAGTAGTTGTGGTGCACGGGCTTAGTTGCTCTGTGGCATGTGGGATCTTCCCAGACCAGGGCTCGAGCCTGTGTCCCCTGCATTGGCAGGCGGATTCTTAACCACTGCGCCGCCCGGGAAGTCCCAGTAGTTCTATTTTTAAGTTTTTGAGGAACCTGCACACTGTTCTCCACAGTGGCTGCACTAATTTACATTCCCCCCAAAGGTGCACAAGGGTTCCCTTCCCTCCACATCCTTACTCACACTTATTTGTCGTCTTTTTGATACTAGCCATTCTGACAGCTAGGAAGTGGTATCTCATTGTGGTTTTGATTTGCATTTCCCTGATGATTAGTGATGTTGAGCATCTTTTCATGGGCCTCTTGGCCATCTGTATGCCTTCTTTCAGAAAAATGTCTCTTCAAGTCCTCTGCCCATTTTTAATCTGTTTTTTCTTTCCATTGAGTTGTATGAATTTTTGGTATATTTTGGATATTAAGCCCTTATTTATGAATATCTTTAGTTGCCTGATTTAGATCACAAAATTTTCCCATTGTAAACAAAGGATAACTTTTTGCCATTAAGATGGAGACCAGCAGTCTTTCCTCTGAAAGAAGTAGGGTAAGATATAGACAAAGTTCCACCCAGAAAGGAAGAGGGAGTAGGAAGCCAACAGTTTCTCCCAGGGATTGTGGAAAGGGGTAGATGGAGATTAGATAAGTGACAAAACTTCTAACTCTAGGCTCAAATCTTAGGGAACAGATTGTGTCGTTTAGTTTAAGGGAAAAACCCAATGCCGAGGAATGTTAGGCCACTCCCCTTTTGGAACCCTAGAAAGAGTTTGTCTTAGTGTGTGGTCTCAAAAACAACATGGCAGAGGGATAATAGTGGTTTCCATTAGAGTAGCAGTAGCAGCAAAAGATGTCTGGAAAAACAAGCTTGTTTGTATCAAGCTGACCTTGGACTGTGTTGTCATGGAAAGGGTCCAGAAATTCTGACATGCTCTCTGGATGAAGTGGAATATATTTAAGAATTTGACTGGTGAACTTGCCAGAGGGTTTATCATAGCAGAGGTGACTGAATGTTTCACCAGGACTGGAGAAAGGCAGACTTGTTGAGGCAGGATGGAATAGAAGTCACAAGCAGACCTCATAGGAGACCCAAGTGCAGGTGAAAGCTACAGTAGGCCTAGTCATCAAGATATGCAGAAAAGAGAACACAGCTGCCTGGAGGCCAGCAGGGTACAAATGACCAGGTTGACTGGGGACAGCACCATGGAGAGCAGAAATCCCCCCAGATGGGAGGAAGGGTAGATGCGTTTTCTTTGCTCATTTGTAAACCAGTGCAGTCCTGTAATTCTGGCCGACAACTTTCTTCAGGCATCTTTTAAAAAATCAGTTATTTTTCTAGATGGCGACACCACTGAGGCAGGAAGCTCCTTGGAAGCGACACCACCTTGCCACACGCTCTCTGCTTCTGATGACTTTAAAGGGTCGTGAACCCACTGAATTATTCCTGGGTGGTCCTAATCTGTGGGTGATAGCGCTTCTATCAGGCTCAGCATTTAAGTTTTCCCTTCAGTCTTTAAGAAACATGGACGCTGATTCTCTAAATATACCCTAAAATGTCTTTATTTGGCCAATTACATTTCCTTGTCTTTGGTCGATTGGTTGATTAATTAACTTATTCAACAAATATTTGCAGCACATGTGCCAGGCACAGTGGACAAAGCTGAAACGTCAGACAGGATCTCTGTCCTCATGGAACTCACGTTTGAATTATTTGGATTAATGTCACCGCACAGGCACCATGCAACTCTTGCGTGCATAGTTTCTTCTTTATTCTTCACAAATATTTCCATTGTCAAACAACTCATCCTGTATGGGGTACAACATTGGTCATTTTTTCTCCACTTTCATTTTTATTTCTTCTATTTTTATTTCTCTTGTAATTTTATGCCTTTTAATAATACTTTCAACATTCTCACTGTGTGTTTGCACTTCCAGGACCTTATAAAGTCCCTAATGTTTGGAAGATAGTTAAAAATTAATCACTTATAGAGAAAACACATCGACTAATAAAATCCACAATGGCCAGTTCTATAACAACCTGCTACAAACACTAACACTATGTGTTGGTGATGAGCTTTTGCTCCAAGGCATAGCTTTGTTCTTATCTACGGAAACCTCTGAGTCGAAAATTTTTTAATTAAAAAAATTCTACTTTTTAGAAAAGGGCCGATTTAATTATTTAATTGAAGTAAAAAGAGATGATAAAGTCGTAACTAGAAAGACAAACTTTAATAATTAGAAATTCCTGCTTTTTAGAAACTTATTGCCTGGATGAAGAGACAATTATCTAAAAATAATCAACCTCACTAATCGTCAGGGAAATGCAAAGCAAAACCGTAATGAGATATCACCTCACACCTGCTGGAATGTCTCTCATCAAAAAAGACAAGAGATAACAAGTGCCGGGGAAGCTGTGGAGAAAAGGGGACCCTTGTGCACTATTGGGGGGAATGTAAGTTGGTGCAGCCACTGTGGAGAACAGTACAGAGATTCTTCAAAAAATTAAAAATAGAACTACCATACAATCCAGCAGTTCCACTTCTGGGTATATATCCAAAGGAAAGGAAAGCAAGATATTAAAGAGATATCTGTACTTCCATGTTCATTGCAGCATTAATCACAATAGCCAAGATATGTCAATAACTGATGGATGAATGGATAAAGATGTGGTATTATACACACACACACACACACACACACACACACACACACCATGGAATGTTATTCAGCCATGACAAAGAAGAAAATCCTGCCCTTTGTTGACAACATAGATGGACCCTCCTATTTTAACTGGACAAATTATACTAAGTGAAATAAGCTAAACAGAGAAAGACAAGTCATGCACGGTATCACTTACATGTGGAATCAAAAATAAAAGTCAAAACTCATAGAAACAGAGTAGAAAAGTGGTTGCCAAGGGTTACAGAGTGAGGAAAATAGGAAAAAGTTGGTTAAAAAGTTACTATGATTTTCACCTATAAGATGAATAAGGTCCTCAGATCTCCTATAAAATATGGTGAGTATATTTTATAACACTGTATTGTATAATCAAAATTTGCTAAGAGAGTAAAACTTAAATGTTCACACACACAGAAAGATGTGATGTGATGGACATGCTAATTAACTAGATAAGGGGAATTCTTTCACAATGTGTACTTATAGCAAATCACCACAAGGTACACTTTTTTTTTTTTTTTTTTTAGTGGTACGTTGGCCTCTCACTGTTGTGGCCTCTCCCATTCCGGAGCACAGGCTCCGGACGCGCAGGCTCAGCGGCCATGGCTCACGGGCCCAGCTGCTCTGCGGCATGTGGGATCTTCGCAGACCAGGGCACGAACCCACGTCCCCTGCATCGGTAGGCGGACTCTCAACCACTGCGCCACCAGGGAAGCCCCACAAAGTACGCTTTAAATATCTTACAATCTCATAGGTCAATTATACCCCAGTAAAGCTGAAAAAAAGATGATTTATAAATTCTGTACTTGTATTTTGGAATATCTTGACTCATGGGAAGAACCTTCTAGTGGAACTCCTATTTTAATTGGACAAATATTTATTATATATTGGAATTGCAGTGGAATGAGAGTGCCTACCTATAATTTTGCAGGGTCTGTGTTTGGAAAAGTATTTAAGGGGTAATAAATCAACTGATATTAAGAACTTTCCTTAAAAGGAAACATTCTTTGAATAGACAACGTTGAATGAAATTACTTGGCCTACAAAATTGATCTGTTCCCAAACAAAAAAGATGAGGAAAATAGAAATGAGGATAGACTTCCTTTAGCAGACATTTTTCTGAGTACCTCAAAACCTTTAGAAAGTATTTTTCTTAATTAATAAAAAGTATGTTTCATAGGAAAAATTCCATTGAAAGTGTTATAATTTTATATCTACTTATCAAAAATGCAATTTTGAAGATTTCAGGAAACTTTATGAAAAATGTAAAAATAATAAAACTATCATGAAAATAAAATTCCTCAAAAGATACTATAAAACAATTTTAGATATTGAAATATGTATCATAACTAATTATTAATTTATGTTATTTTTAATGTTCAGTTAGTCATGAATTTTTTCAATTTGCTTTATTTTTATTTTAAAACAATTATAATTTTGAAAAATTTTGAATAAAATTATTTAGTAGGTTTACTAATGTAATAAAACCAACTCTCAATAAATATTTCAAAAAGTCCTATAACTTTAATGACTTTGTGTTTTTGCTCATGTTCAGATGTATCCCAGTTGACAACAGATTTTATAGACATCTTATTTTAGTAGCTGCATGACCTTAAGAAAATCACTTAACTACATTAGTCTTATTTTTCTTATGTACAAATGGGGATGATGTTACTTATGTCAAAGTTAAGTATGAGGGATAAAGAAAATAATATGTGTCAAGTGCTAATCACAGTCTAGCAATATTATTAATATTATAATGGTTCTTAAAAAAGGGCTACAATCAACTAGACAACCCCAAGTATTCAAGGAATACTTTCTACTTGCCTAATACTTTTCTTGGTATTATGACCTGCAGGAATAAGTCTCTTATAACCTACTGAAGAGATACCACAAGCAGCCATGAAAAATATGGAAAAAATGATTATATGTGGCAGCTTATAGTTTTAAATGCTTATCTGTATGCTTACAGAAGTAGAAAAGACATTAGCGATTGGAGAGAACATGATAAGCTGGTGTTATCATTTGGTCTTTACAATATGCCTAGTATTATCTGAGGAACTGGAAATTCAAGAAGACAGAGTTCTTATTCTCAAGAAGCTCAGAATCTCCTGAATCAAGGAAGGCACCACATGTCAGGTGAGAGGCACTGTTTGGGGCAAAAGAATAGAGAATTATGGGAAGGGAGTAAGCATTTTAGGTGTGGTGAGCTTTGTTTACCTGAGGCATTGGCTTGGCTGGAGGGGAGGGGGTATTGGAGAGTGGTGGGCAGTAGGGCTGGGTAGGCAAAGAGAGAAATTCCACAGTAAAAACACTTGGGATTGCTTTCTGAGCATGCCATCAGTGTGTTGCCTGGCAGAAGGATATTTTTCCTGAGCCCTGTTAGGTTGTTAAGTTTTCCATTATTAGCTTTATAATTCTTACATTCCTCCTGTATTATGCTGAGAACAAACAATGTGGGCTTCAATCTTTTTAACACTTGTTCCTGTATCAACCAGTTCTCAACCACATGGAAGGATGGAATTAAGAGCCACACTGGTGTGGAGTAATTGCGTGGGTTGATTTTTTCCAGAAGTTGACAGAGAAAGACATTCTGTACCACTCATAGCCTTTTAGATACCATCTCCTAATCTTATAGGCGAGAACCGAGGCTCATGGCAGTTGCCTAAGATCACTTGGATGTATGTGGAGGGCTGGGACCCAGGCTCCATCTCCTGATGCCAGGCAGTGGCTTATTCTGCTCGATCAGCATCCCCGGAATGGGCTGCTAGGGACACTCATTCCAGAAGGTATTAATTGGAGCTCCCAGAACAAAGGGTTCTAGGGAGAAAAAGAGTCTTGGAAATACTGCGTGTTAAATCCTTCTCTTGGGGATCCAGGTTTCATAGTAGCACATTAGAAACTTAAAGGAGTTCCAAAGGTAAAAACAAAACAAAACAAAACCCCCCAAAACAAAAAACTTCTTTAACAGTGTTAATAGTTAAGATGACATATCTGCAGAGAAAGACTTTCTTTGTACATCTTGCTAATGGGAAATTGTTTTCCCTTAACACCAGTTTGGGATGACCTCACACCCCTCGTCCTCATTTCTCAAGTTAGCGTGGCCCACAGCCTTTGCTGGGTGCAGCTGAAGTCAGAAGGACCAGGATTCTCAGCAACAAGAAAAGTCACGGTCTTCACAACAGGACTTTACACTCACAGGAGATTGAAGGAAAAACGGGCACCTCCGTTTTACTGAGTGTCACCAGACCATTGATGCATCTACTGGGCTGAAATATGAGCTAAGTATATCTTATTTCTCGTTTATTGAAAGCAGTATTGCTAGCAGGGAAGAGCTTGTATTTGGTGTCAGCTAACCTTGTTCTTGTCTAGCTATGGCATTTAGCAGTTCTGTGATCTTGGGGAAGTTATTTAAGCTTTTTGAGTCTCCATTTCCTTATCTGTAGAATGGGGATAATAATTCCCCACCCTCAGAATATTTGTAAGAATGAGATGCTATAGTACAGAACATATAACATGTCACATACAGTGCATAATATATGTGTTTAAGATTCTTAGCAGTGGGGCTTCCCTGGTGGCGCAGTGGTTGAGAGTCTGCCTGCCGATGCAGGGGACGCGGGTTCGTGCCTTGGTCCGGGAGGATACCACATGCCGCGGAGCGGCTGGGCCCGTGAGCCACGGCCGCTGAGCCTGCGCGTCCGGAGCCTGTTGCTCCGCAACGGGAGAGGCCACAGCAGTGAGAGGCCTGCGTACCGCAAAAAATAAAAATAATAATAAAAAAAAAAAGATTCTTAGCAGAATTCTTGGCATATAGTATGTGCTCAATAGATGTAGCTATATGAGTATCATGTTATCGCTCCTTCGTACTGAGTGTATGTGACAGGCATGTGCTAAGTGCCTTTACATACACAAACATATATGTAATACAAACATGTATATAAATGAGCTTTATATTTTGTATATTTGCAATAGTAGTTGTCATTTCCTATGTGCCAAGTACTCTGCTAAGCCTTTTTATGAATTATCTAATTTAGTTTTGACAATAGTCATGAGGGGTTAGTATTTCCATTTTGTGGAGGAGAGAATTGAGGTGCAGAAAGGTTAACTTATCTAAAGTTAACCCCCTTATCTAGGGGCCAAGCTAGGCTTTGAACCAGCCGAATGTTATGCTCTTATACCTCTTTAATGAAGATAAAAATTGCTTAATTTCGAATTGTAAATTTCTATTTTCATATTAGACATACAGAGTATAATAAACTTGGTAGTCAGGAATTGTTTTAAAATTTATAAAACAATATTAAAATTGAGCTAAAAATTTTTAAAAATCCATCATACAACCATCCAAACATAACTTTCATGTGCTATACTCCCTTCTAGCCCTTGTGCAAAAAATATTTTTCCATGATTGTAATCAATGTTGTGTTCTTATCAATGACAATTAAATTATAATGGTTTTAATGTTTCATTTTCATAATTATCGTCTTCAGTAGCTGCATACTGTTTCATCAAGACAACGTAACAATTAGCCCAGTCATTTTTCTACTTGTCAGACTTTGATGTTTCTCCACCCTCCCTTTATTTGGCATGATCTAGCGTTACTTTTAATGCTACAAAACAAAACAATCCCCCCCTGAATCATCCATGTTAATTGTCAGTTTTGAACTCAGTATTTCTTTAACAAAATGCATCTGGGATTCCAGATATAGAATACCGTTATCCTTTGGAAAGGCTACTTAGTATTTTCTGGCATTTTAAAGCCTGTGGGAGGTTGCACAGGTGTGATTCTTTCTTAGGGACATGGTACAGCCCGTTCATGCAAACGTCGCCATTGGACATTATCTCACACAACCTTTATATTCGGAAACAGACAAGGGAGAGACTGAGTGATGCCAAAGTCCCATAGACGAGAAACCCGTCACCAGTTATCCGTCACCCCTTGAAATAAGTCACACAGTGTCAACCACTCTGCTACAATGGACTTCCAGGTCTGGTGATTTGTCTTCTTCCTCTTCTGGCTATCCCTTCAGTTATGTATGCTCACTGCTATTAATAAAAGGCTATCTGCCTCTTTTATTTCATTCAAAAGATACTTATTATGCCTCTGCAATTTCTGGATCCAAAAAACATTTTTTTCCCCTAATTGAATCCACCTGCACTAAAATTATAAGTTTCATTCTCCTTACTCCCTTCATTATTATAGGTTTTGACAGAATATGGGATATTCATACTCACTTCATTCACTGCACTGATTTCTGAGGTTATGGGATCCATACAGAAATGGCTTGGCTACAGTACATTTTGCCATCTAACTTTTAGCTACTGAACAGTGCCACCTTATCTACTTTGGGATCATACTCATATTAGACAAAAAAGTTTATTGTGGGTTTAAAAACTTCTTTTTCCGGACTGAGGCATACACTGAATTCAGTACTGCAATTTATCCCAACAGTGCAGGAACTGCTTTAAAAATGGTTCATTTTTCCAGAGTATCCTGAAAGCCTAGGCTTTGTGATCTTTCTTGGATAGCCAAGTACAGCTTGCTTCCGTTTACAAACCTAGGGGAAATGATCATTGCACAAACTTCATATTTTTAAATGGAAACGAAAAAAGCAATAGCTCTCCAAAGACTCCTTTAAGAAAGGCAAGTTTATGGAACTCAAATATTTTCTGAAATGTTTGGCCTCATGATATATTTACAGTAGGAACCCACTATTTTCCTTGAGCCCTCGAACTTTCATTTTAAGACCTATAATCATTCTACAGCTATAAGTTAACTGCTGAAGGATGGAATTTTACAGGATGTGCTACGTACAGGGTGTGAACAGAGGAAAGCATATGTTTTCACACTTCAGGTTGTTAGGGGAAAAATGGTATTTGAGCATAAATTGGCATTAGAAGGAAGGAAGGCCTTGGTTGGTAGGAAAAAGAAGTCTGCTCTGTTGAACTGCAATGTTTGAGGTCTTCAAAATCATGTACAATTTTTTTCATGTTTTACATTTTTAAGCAAACTTGAAAGAAACATTGGGAAGGGAGGGATCTTGTGATCCTAGATTGAGGTTGGATTTCCATGGGCATTTTCATTTTCCACCGTGCCAGTACTGCAAGAAGAACTGAAAGAAGACCTCATGCGGCAGAAGAAAACTGGATGATGGAGACATAACATTGAGAGCAGCAGGAGAAGAAAAGGAGGCAAAAGAGGAGGCTGGGCAGTGGTGGCCCAGAGGAGGGATGATGGAGGCTGGGACTAGGGATTAGCATGGGGCAGTGGAACTCGTGAAAAGTGGATGAGTTCAAAATCTATTTTGTGTGTAGAACTGACAGTAATTGGGATGGATTTTTTTAAAAAAAATGAAGACTGAGTGATGAGGCACTATCAAGAGTGATTCTCAGAATCCCTGCTTGAGAGACTGGGTGATGGAAGCAGCACCAGTTAAGGTGGAGAGCACAACTGGGGGAGGAGATGTGCAAACCAAGTGTGATTTGTGAGCCTCAGGCGGAAGTATAAAGCAGGCAGTTGAATGCATGGAGCTTAGAAGTGAGTGTAGGATGAAAATATAAACTTCGAAATCATTAGAATATATAGATGATATTTAAATTATGGGACTGTGGTGTATATATATATATATATATACACACACACACACACACACACACACACACACACACACACACAATGGAATATTACTCAGCCATAAAAAAGAATGAAATGATGTCATTTGTAGCAAAATGGGTGGACCTAGTGCTTATCATACTAAGTGAAGTAAGCCAGATAAAGACAAATACCATATGATATCACTTATGTGTGGAATCTTAAAGAAAGATACAAATGAACTTATTCCCAAAACAGAAAGAGACTCACAGACACAGAAAACAAACTTACGGTTACCAAAGGGAAAAAGAAGGTGGGGGGAGAGATAACATATTCACACTACTATATATAAAATAGATAACCAACAAGGACCTGCTGAATAGCCCAGGGAACTACACTCAATACCTTGTAATAACCTATAAGGGAAAAGAATCTGAAAAAGAGTATACATTTATGTATGTATAACTGAATCGCTGTGCTGTACACCTGAAACTGACATGATATTGCACATCAGCTATACTTCAATAAAAAAAATATGAGACTGGGAGTAATAACAGCAACTATATCAAACCTTGAACAACTCCAAGGCTGTTTGTTCCAGGAGGTACATAATGCTATCTGACTCATTAGAATGACTCTTTTGGTTGAAGTCATATACCCACTAGTCACTAATGGCCTGAAGTTTTAGTGGCAAAATCATGCAGATATTCCTTCTCTTTTTTATCCATGTTTTCCAATAATACAAAAAATATTTTTGTATAAAAGAGTAGCTCTTGATTGGAGGCCTATCTATCTAATATATGTATTTAGATTTGAATTTGCTCCATGAAACTCAGGTGGAAAAAAGTCACATTTTAATATATTTTGTTACTCAAATATAACCTGTCTTCCAGGCTCCGTGCTTTATTGGTGGGAAATTTAACTGTAGTTCTGCTTTTATGAGAAGATTCTATTCTTCCAGAGGCTTTGGCAAAAGTTCCAGGGGCTTAACTGGTCAGAAAACTTGGACCAGGACCCTCTGAGCCCCTCATTTTCCCGTGGTTATAGCAGCCACATCTTCATCAGCCAGTGAGAAGCTGCCTTTGCCTTAAAGGAAGCCATGTAGGATTTAATTTTGAGCTGAAAGTTGGGCTGATCTTCCAACCAGAATCTTTAACTGAGAATCTCAAAAATTTCATGTTTCTATTTCTATGGAGGTCCCTGGGAGAGAAGGATCCAGGCTGTGGACTTTGCAGGCCCTTCCTGGGCCCAGGAGAGGCTGGCTTTGCCACTTCGCAGCCCATCCCTTTTCTACTGTGTGTCCATCACCAGGTGTAATCTCAGGTTTTTTTCTCTTGCCTACCTGGATCAGAGACTAGTTTCTTGGGGGACCAGGACATTCTCCCTCCCCACCTGGTTTGTGGTTTTCAAGCTCCACCAGGCCTGCTTTTGCTTTCACGTGATGCCTATGCCCTTGATTTCAGATTGGTGGGTGCAGCTTGCTCCAGTCCACTCACCTTGCCCACACGTAAAGCTAACCAACGGGCAGTTGCACTTCTCAACCCCCTTGTTGTGGTTGTGCAGTGTGGTCCTTAGCCTCACTGTGGGCTCAGTCCTTCTCCTGCAAACCCTGGACCTTTGCCTGTTGCCCGACTAGTCACACTGACTAGTCACAAGCAATCGGACTGACAGGAGGTCTGCCCACTGGTAGGTATGAGCTATCTTATCTGCCAGTGTGTTTTGGAAGGGGCCTCAGGAAAGGTGCTGACCCCAGGCTTCCCAACAGCTGACAAAGCAGCTGACTGAGCTTTCAGCTGCTCTGATAATGTCTTGTCCACTTTAGCTGGTTACAGATTAGGCCAGTTCCCCTGAAATCATCCGTTTGACACCTGTTTCTCAAATATTGGATGTGGGCCATCACGGCCTTCCTCTGCTTTTTTCTATAATGGCATCGGTAGTTGAAAAAAATGAGAGATATGTCAGGGTTTAGTCAAATTGATCTCAGAGCAAAGCAAGTGGCTGAAAATTGTCCTGCTGTACTTGTTTTTAAGAGACCATCCACATTGTAGTGTGTATCTACACACACACCTGTTCAACTGGCCTCCTGGCGTTCATTCAAACAACTGACATGCTCTGATCTCTGGTATTCAACACATCAGGGTATCTGTTTTCATTAGTGAGACAGTCATTCAAATTCACTAAAGCCCTAAAGGGTGGAAATTCTTTTTCTGGAAAATAAACTCAGTTATTGATAACTTACTTTTTGCATCAAAGGGAATACAGATTCCCCCCACTGCCTGTTTCAGTGTGTTAGCTGCTGTCTTGGGTGGTATGTTTAAGTGAGGGACCATGGGAGTGTTTTCATACCCCAGGACTCTGGCATCCAGGTCATCGTGGGCACTTCTTGTTTATGAAGATGTTTCCTGTTTGGAAATTCAGGATCTGAGACAGAGACTTCAAAAATCAATTTCTATACTTTTCTATTTTTGGTGTTTCTCTAGTAATGACAGAGAAATCCACCTCTTAGGCAAACTCTTAAGATTGTTCTTAGCTATTTTTCCTTTCTAAACTTTTTGAGTATTACTCTACACTTTCTTAGGAGATTTAAAGCATTCTGTACATGCTTTCAAACTCAGTTCTGTCACATCCACTGGTATTTCCCACATCCGTCGTTTTGAGAGTCCACGTTTATCTTTGGACAACAGGGCTCCGACGGGGTCACAGCTGTAACTGGTTTCTCAAGCAGTCTGAACTCAGTGGGGAATGAACACGAAACCATCCGGTTTTCCTGTAGTCACTGACTGGGACCAAGCTCAGATGAATTTCTCTTTGTTGTATCTTGGACAACATCTTGGCCAGATTAGAATTGGGGTCACTTTGGATGATTTAAAGTGAGTCGATTTTAAAACTCTGGTCTCCTTTCTGACTGAAAACTTAGCTCGTCCTCTCTGCCAGTAGATTTGGAATGGGAGTGGGCAGGGTCTGCTCCTTTACTTCCCTTTCACTTGCAGAAAGGAGGCTGAGACTAGAATATCTCAGGGATAACTGTTCTTCTCTGAGAACAGGCAGACTCTGGTGGTCATTAGGGCTGCTCATCGGGGTTTCTGTTCTCCTTCCTGACACTTGGAGGAGTTGCACTTACCCACTCCCTTATGTACTTTTATACTGACAGATGGAGGAAAAAGGGAATGTGAGGGAATCCTACATTCTTCAAGTTTCCATCTGGAAGTGGCTTATCTCACTTCTAGTCAGTTTTTCAGCCAATGACCACCGTAGTCTACCTTTCTGGTCCTCAAATATTTGGCTACCTCTTACCCAAAAGTTCCATCCAGGTATTGCATTCAGCCTCAAGTCCAAAATCTCTGAGTGATGGTGCAGAGTGTCTTTACCAGGTCTAGGCATGGCCGCTGTTAGTCTGAAGATCTGTGAATGTGATAGACAAATTACCTACCTCCCACACACCCATTACAAAGTGGTGGGAGAGGCATAGGACAAGCAAAATCAACATTCCCATTTAGAAAGAGGGAAGAACTGGAGACCCAAAGCAGCTTCAGGTCCATAATGATTCTGAAATCCAGACAGTGAGGAACATTCCTTGATTTAGACCCCAACTCTGCTCACTGGGAGAGCTTCCTGGTCCACTGTTCCCCATGGCTTTTGAATCTGTCGCTCTAGAATGTTCTTTCTTTTCCATTATTCTTTTAGATAATCAAAACAGATACTGGGAAGTTTGTCTGTCATTGAGTACTGAGCAGTTTTATCAATCTGCTTCATACCTGTGGAGACCTGAGATCATTTTAAACCTTGGAACAGTCATCACCCTTTTTCAGTTCCCATATATGGTTTCTGTGGTAGTATAACTTGAAAATAGCAAGCACCATATCTTTTAGATTCCATTCAGTTACATTTGCCAATAACCAGTTCATTTTAGACATACTAATTCATTTTGCTGAAGTTCTCCTGTCTCCACTTGAGTTAATTAAGAGTGTATGAAGCTTTTATCTTTTTTCCCTAAACCTGTTTCCAGTTGGAAGAAATAAGCATTAAACCTTTAGCTGTACCTTGCTGTTCTGTCTCCTTAATCAATTCAGAGGCTTTAACAATGAGCTTGAAAGCCACACCCTTGATTTTATCCTCCGTGCGTTCTAACTGGTCTTTATCATTCTAAGGCATCCTTAACTCTTTCTTTTACAAATTGAGAAAGGAGAAGTAGTAGCCTCTTGCAGCTTTTTGATTTGTGGATTTTATCTATTCCAGTTTATTTGCTTTTACGTCTGCCTGAAGCTAGCCAAATCTTTTCTGAACTCATCTATTCCTCATAATACTTTATCAAACGAAGCTAACAGCAACCAGCACACAACAGTAACATTATTTTCTTATCTCTTTCACTAAAGCTACAGATTCTCCCTACATATTATCTTCCCTCCAAGTTATTTCAGGCAACAGTTTTACCAAAAATATCATTGGTATGCAGCATTAATCCTCATCTTTTCAGCTTCCAGTAACAGTTTCCTAGCTGCCCATCACCTGATTACTAAGCAATGCTATGTATTTGTGGTTTTATGTTATATGTCATGACTGCACATCACACTACGTGCTAACTTCTGTATCGGTAAGAATATGCTACGTAGTGCCAGCTAGAATATGCTGTAGTACCAAACATCCCTAAAACTTCAGTGGCTTAACCCAACAAAGTTTATTTCCTCCTCCAGCTACATGTCCAACACAGGATAATAGAAGAACTTTTTTCCTTGTGGATGTTCAGGGACTCAGACTGATGGAGCCTCTAGTTGATGAAGGCTCCATGTAACTAGCGTTCATTGACTACAGCTAGTTACTTGGCTATACCTAACTTCAAATTGGATGGGGAATTGTAAGACTACCAGATGCCTGGAAAGAAAACTGGAATGTTTGTGAACAGCTCTAACGAATTTTATAATCTTTGGAGCAAAATAGTAATTGGTTCTAGCTTTTGCTATTTTAACTTGCCCATCTGTGGTGCAGATGTGGAATGCACAAGAATTCTTAACAACCCTGATACTTCCCCCAAGCCTGTTTCTTTCATGCTCTTCCCAATTTACTTAATAGCAATTCCATTTGCTCTGTTTTTTTGTTAAGAAATCTTATCTTCCATGTTTCTCTTTCTTTCACACTCAGCCTCCAATCTGATAGTCAATCTGATTGGTTTTACCTTCAAAATACATCCATACTATTACCACTTCTTTCCAACTTCACCTCTACATTTAGCTGTAAGCTACCATTGTTGTTCACCTCCTAAATTGGTTGCCCTTTTTCTACACCTTCAACCTGTAATTATTCTCAATACATTTCTCATCATAATTTTTTAATGCAAAAAGCATATCATATAATTCCCTTGCTCAAAACCCTCCAAAGGCTATATCTTTAGTGCCTGAAACAGAACAATGCCTGGCACTTAGTAGATGCTCAGGAAAGTTTGAGCATCTGAATGAAAAAAACAACATTGATCCATGAAAACACAAATAGATCCATGGAACCAAACTGAATATTCATGTGGGAATTTTGTATATGGTGAAGGTGGCATTTCATGTCAGTAAATAACAAATATTGGTAAAGATGTGGAGAAAAGGGAACCCTAGCACACCGTTGGTGGGATTGTTAATGGGTGCAACCACTGTGGAAAACAGTATGGAGGCTCCTCAAAAAGTTAAAAATAGTACTACTATATGATCCAAAAATCCCACTTCTGGGTGTATATCCAAAGGAAATGAAAGCAGGATATCGAAGCGATGACTGCACTTTCATGTTTGTTGCAGCATTATTCACAACTGCCTAGATATGGAAATAACCTCAGTGTCTGTTAACAGATGAACAGCTAAAAAAGATGTGGAATATTACTCAACCATTAAGAAGAAGGAAATCCTTCCTTCTGTGACAACATGGATGGCACTTGAGGGTATTCTACTAAGTGAAATAAGCTGGACAGAGAAAGACAGATACTGCACAGTATTACTTATATATGGAATCTAACTAAAAAGTCAAACTCTTAGAAATAGAGAGTTGAAAGTGGTTGCCAGGGGCTGGGGGAAGGGGCAAATAGGGAGAGGTTGGAAATGGGTAAAAACTTTCAGCTATAAGGTGAATAACTTCTGAGGATCTAATGTAAAAACATGGTGACTACAGTTGATAACACTGTATTATATTTAAAAATCTGAATTTCTTCTCTAAAGACAAAAAATAATGATGCCTGAATTAATGTTTCTCCCAGAACATTATTTGGGTTATTCATTCATGCATTCATTTGGCAAATACTTTTTGAGAGCTAGAAGCAGTCTCTGGTTAGGTCCTAGGTACAAGCTAGTGAACAAAATAGACAAAACGTCTGCCATGAGGGAACTGAAGCATTCATTGAGCATCCAATATGTACCAGACACTGTGTTGAGGCTGTAAAGATGAATATAGTTCCCGCCTTCAAATACTTTTTAAAGAAACAGATAAGAACATATAATCACAACCCAGAAATAGTATATACCATTATACCTCTAGAAAGAAAAGTGGTGTCAGAAAAAAAAAAGATTGTATATGGCGTATATACTATAAAAAGTCAAAACAGATAACATGACAGAAAAAAGTAATTTCATATTCATAAGACAGCTAACTGGTTAATTTCCTTGCTATATGAACAGCTTTTACAAATTGATTTTAAAAAGAAGGTCAGAGGAACCACAATAAAATGCACAAAGAATGGGACCAGAGAGAAAAAGAAATAGAAATGACTCAAACATATGAAAAGAAAAATCATGATCTCAGTGCTAATACTGAGAAAAAAAGCGAATGAGAACTTTAATGAGATACAATTTTTAAAAGCACAATATTAGCAGAAATAATTTTTTAAACATCTGGTGTTTGACAAATAGGGTCAAGTTATAACTGTAGAAGAAAGGATAAATACCAGATTTTAAAAAATCGAACATAAGCTTTATAAGCAAATAAAACTTCATCATGAATTTATTAAGTATTTTCTGTTAATACTTTATTTTCCCAAGAAATGCTGATACCCTTTAAAATATTCTGAGGTTTGCATTTCATTTGGACAACAAATGATGGTGTCCATTCTAATGCCTGAAGCTGATCATAGGATTGGCAACTTAGTCCATGGAGAGTTGTCCTTGGATTCTTGATGCTCTGTAGAAGGTTCATTGAGAAGACCTTCTTCTATTCCTTACTGGGGAGCTCATTTACTGAGAGAAAAACCTTTTTAGTTTGTTCTTCACAGATATAACAACGATCAGGATCATACCTTTGTGGAAACCATGGATATAAAAGTAAATAAGCTGCCTCATCCAGGGCCGGGGACCCACCCAGGGAGGGCAGCTTCTCTGTAGGCAACATGGCTGTTATACTCACTTCTGGTTCCTCACACCCTCTGTAGCAGCACCTCCCTTCTGGCAGGATTCTAGACGTTGATTTATTTTACTATCTGTGGCAGCTGAGCTCTAGAGCATTTGATCAAAAGGAAAGGCAACAAATTAATACAATCCTTCCTCCTGGGGGTCTGGAGGGAGGAAGAAGGGCATTTAAAGCAACTGAAAAGGATGTTTAGCTGTTTGGATTCTCTTACATCCTCCCCTTACTCCCTGTTTTCTTCTGTTGCTTCTAATCTACCCGGGGTACCCCTGGGCCTCCCAGTCTGGCCCTGTTTTGCTCAGGCACTAGATTTGGAAGGACTCTCTGTTAAGCAAGACCGGGTTTCAAGGAGGACCAGTCAGAGGATCTGTAGAGCGAACAGTCTGTGGGGCAGTTGAAGCTGTCACAGAAATCTTGCCTTGAGGCCCAGAACGTAAACCCAAACTACTGGTAGGAAGCTGTAAATTCTTCATTTCAGTGAAAGGATTGGAGTACACTTTCTCCAGCTCACATGGAGGCTAACAGAAAACATTTATCTTATCCAACCTTGTAAAGTTGGTCCAGAAGCAGACTGGTTGAAGGGGACAGAAATGATGGGAAAGCGCTAACCACCAAGAAGTCTTGGTCCTTCCAGGGAGTCCTCTGCGGGAGGGAGCATGTATCTACACAAAAACGTTTTCATGGTCTGGCTCCACTTCTCTGGCTTGCAGGGGAGGCCAGATTCAAGGGCTTCCTTCGGGGAGATCTGCTGGTGATTTCAGTCACCCTGGACCCCACTTCACTAGAGTTACATTTTTCTGTCTCTGATAATGATGATCTGTAAACAGTCTCAGCCTCTGTGTTGCAACCCAGATGTGAATTATACACGCTGATGCAAAGAGAATTAAAAAAAAAAATTGGTCCAGTATGTTCTTTGCAACATTTAGAATTCCTTCGAGAGGAATTTTCCAACTTAAAGGTCTTTTTTTCCTCTCATAAGCATTTTATAAGTCTTGCAGGATGATTACTCATTTTTCTAAATAAAACATTAGCTACTCAGTGTCTAAATAAGGTATTTGAAATGCAAAGAGGTTTTCCTTTGGCTCTTCTTAAAATAAAACATTTCTGAAAATTTCTTGGATGAAAGGATATTGAGGCTTAAATGTGTCAAAAGTTTGAGCAGATGGGGATGGAACCTATTTACGTGGTGACCTGGTTGCATGACTGCCCTGTGTTTGTTTTCTGCTAAATGATTTGTAGGGTATTGAACCTGGGAGGCCTTAGCACTATTCCAATGCATCCATGATGTTTTCATTGTTAATGTAATATGGACTTTTACAGAATATCAAGTGTATATAAAAATGAATCATTCTGTTTCTGAAGGCTTAATGGGCTTCTCAGAAGGGAGAGAAAAGAGATTGTGTCTATTAAGGAGGCCCCTTTCCTTCCCTCCTTCCTGCTCTTTCTCCCTCTCTCCCTACTGTTTCCCAGTAGAGCTTATTTCCTTAGTTACTATGTCTACTTCTTTATTTTTTCTCATTTCCAAGATTTGCCAATAGCAGACTTCCAAACTCCCTGTCTTCACAACCACGGAACATGCCTAATTGTTTCTCTTTGTGGAAGAACTCTGAACACTATAAGGTACTGTAGTAATGTTATGTAACATTTATTATGGAAATAAAAAGGAAAAAATAATAGAAATAAACAGGAGACCAGAAGGCATAGGTATTGCTCAATTTAATCACTTAGTGATAATCAGAGGAGAGCAGAAGTATAAGTTGAATCCTGTTCAGAGGCTGGGAAATTACGATTCCGGTGATCCCTGATTCAAATATGAATATAATTTTGTTGCATGGGTAAACACTTAGGTACTAAGAAGGCAGAAAAGGCACATGGATCTTTTAACTATTGTCTTTTATGTGTGATGTGGGAAATTGAAAGTCTGGATAACTTAACCCAGTGGTTCTCAAGTGGGTTGTTTTCCCCCCAGGGGATGTTTGCACTGTCTGGAGACATTTCTGGTTGTCATAAATGAGGGTAAGGGTGCTACTGGTATCTAGTGGGTAAAGGCTAGGGCTACTGATGAAAATCCTATAGCACACAGGGCAGCCCTCACAGTAAGAATTATCTGGTCCAACATTTCAATAATGCTGATTTTGAGAAACCATGGCTTAATCTAATCCATCATTATTTAAAAATGAAAACTCAAAATAAGCAAACAAACATAAAAAACTAAGCCTTATATCATCTTTAGCCATCCTTCCTTTTTTTTTTTTTTTGGAAACTCTGGTCTGTGTCTAGCACTATTGAACTATAGAGAGTCTTACTATGTGGAACTTTAAACTCTGTGCTATAATACTCTCTTCTTCTTCATTTAATTTACATTTAAAGATATTCAAGACTTTTCTTATATGTCACTCTTACTATGTGAAGCTTTCTGTGACACTGTCTCCTTATGACTCTGTCTCCTAGGAAAAACAAATTATGTCCTAAACTTATTCTTCACATTCTATTGTTTGTTCCCATTTAAGAACCTTCCCCCCACTGTGAGCACTTGAGGGCAGAAGCTGGATTCCACTCATCTTTAAAAGCCCCGGCAGACAGTCTATCCCTCAGCAGCCTCCAAGAGATGGGGTTGAACAAATGTCTTCATGAGTGAAAGTCCCAGGGAAGGAGCATCTCTGGGTTAACTTCTCACTTACCTGTGCTTTGTTTATCTTTTGAATATTTTTGTGACATGTGAGCTTTGTTCAAGAGCTCATGATATCACTTTCTAGCCCAAAACTCTTTCCTGAGCTGCATTATTGGTGTATACGTGTATAATTATTTCCATTTTTTCCTGGATGTCTCTCAGGCACCTCAAACTTACCTACATCAAAACACTCCCTAACTTGCTTCTATTATTCCTCTCATATTATTTCCCTCCCTAACTTGCTTCTTTTCCCAAATACCCTGTAATCAAGAGTGATAGAGCACTTCCAAACAGCTTCCAAATTTCTTTCTCATTTCCAGGACCACTGCTTTAGTTTACAACTCTAACTCAGCATCCTACTTCCAGAATTCTTTTAATGAAAATCTCTTCTTTCCCCTGGTTAAATTATGCACTGATTCAATGGCTCCTCATTGCCTGTAGATAGAATCCACATTCTGTAGACTGGGAATAGAAGACCCTTCATGATACTATCTCATGCTATTATCTCCCCAGCCCGTATCAGCTCACACCTTCTTATGTGCTCCCAGCACACCAAACAATTTGTTGTTCCTTAACGTACTGTGCTTTGTTACATGCTTTCATCTGTGTTGTTCCCCTTGCCTAAAAGCACCTCCTCTCATCTCCCACCCTTCTTGTTATCCACCCACTGTCATCTACCAGGTATCTCTCTCCGGAAACTATTCACCTCTATCTTCAGGCTGGATTGGTGTCCCTTTGCTGGGGTCCCAACTCATTCTGGCTATATTTCCAGGTCAACCCTTTTCTAATAGAGTTGTCAGTGTCTCTCTTCCCTATTAAACTATGAGCCCGTCAAGGAAGGAGGACGCACGGGACCCATTTCTTATTACAGAGTCTGACAGAGAGGAGTAGTAAACACAGAGCCTCCCTTGCAGGAAGTACTCAGTTAGCATGTACTCAGTTAAACTGAATCTCAGATGAAGAACCTATTGGGAATACATCTGGAAAGGGAGTGGCTGTAGCATATTCAGCTTATTTCTCGTGTATCAATGTTATTTAAAGGGACAAAAACTCAACTCTCCTCCCCAGAGTGTGAGGCTCCAGTCTCTTTGTTAGTCTGCTCTATTGGATTTTGTTAGTCTCCATTCCTGTGGACGTTATTTAACTATTCAAACTCACAAAGATACCATCCAATTGCTTTACTGAATGGAATTTAGTTTGGCCTTTAGAAAGCTACCTTAACTCTTTCCAGCCAGTAGGTTATCATTTAGTTAGAGTATTGAGGTGGTGAGTGGTTGGGGAATGAATGAGGTAGTGATGGTGGCCTCTGACAACATTGCAGAAATGGCACGAGAAATCTCCAAGTGACCACATGCGGGAAAGGATAAGTGGGTATTAGGTGAGGGCCAACAATGAGATAATTCAAGTCCACTTTCCAGGTTTCAGCTACTACAAAAATGTTGAAGATTTAAAAATAGATATAATCGGTTCCCCGTCCCATTCCCAGATGTGGAAGCGTCCTCCATCCCATTCTCAGACTCTGTGGGTCCAGCAAGACATATAAAGTAGAGGAGGGGTGGTTAAGTCTGGACAAAATTGAGGCATGACCTAACGTTCCACATTCCAAAAGGAAAAAAAAGAAACCTCAAAACAAAAATCACATCACTATATTCTTGCAGACATAGCTGAGGTTAATATTAAAAGTGTCACATCAGTTTTATTTTATTTTCTCTTTCTGAGAAATGAAGCAGCGGGAAAAGGACGAAATGAAGTTGAGGAAGGTGAATACATGACTTATAATTCATATTTTCCAGAAAAGTATAGCATGTAAAAGCCTTTCTGGAAAAAATGCTGAAACTGGATTGGATTATTATACATTTTGAATTCAGGTATATCAGCTATTTTATCAAAATGAAAGTCAAGTTGTGTTCACCCAAAAAGCATTCCTCAGGGGTGTTAAGTGTGATGATGGTTACAAACTTTCTCAATTAGATTTCAAGAAAAGAAAGAGTAAATGTAATTTGGCTTGTTATTCATACTCTACTGAATTATGTCAGATCCAAACTGCACAAACCCTTTAGGTTAATTTTGGAAAAAAAGAAACTAAAAATCTTTTATGTGCATTTTTGTTGATACCGTTTAACCTTCAAACGTCACATAGTTTATTCAGCTGCCTTTTTCTTTCTTTCTTTCTTTTTTGGCTGTGCTGGGTCTTTGTTGCTGCGAGCAGCCTTTCTCTAGTTGCAGCGAGCAGGGTCTACTCTTCGCTGCAGTGGGCGGACTTCTCATTGCGGTACTTCTCTTGTTGAGGAGCACGGGCTATAGGCGCACGGGCTTCAGTAGTTGTGGCTCGTGGGCTCTAGAGCTCGGGCTCAGTAATTGTGGCTCATGGGCTTAGTTGCCCTGTGGCATGTGGGATCTTCCCTGACCAGGGCTCGAACCTGTGTCCCCTGCATTGGCAGGCGGATTCTTAACCAATAGACCACCAGGGAAGTCCCCAGGTGTTTTTTTCTTAATTATACTTTGTTACTAAACAGAGTGAAAGTATCACTTGAGAAATCACTTTTTCAGGAAAACTATGCATATCATTAATAATTATTTTATTAAAAAGAGATGTTAAGAAAGGTTTTACTGAAGAAACGTTTTGGAAGGAATCCCCTTTTTCTTGGTTTCTGGAAATATGTGGAAGTCAGGAACAAAGCTTCGGCTATCTTTTATTGTGAAAAGATTCATTTGGTTTACTTTAAATGGGTTTATTGAGAAAAAGAAAGTGGAGAAAATTTCTATAACAATGAAAGGAACTTCCTTGGGCAAATCTGCTAGCTGCTTTAAGCTTTGGTTGCCTCATGTATAAAGTCAGTTTGGATTAACTATATAAAAATGTTCCAGGCTTTAAAATTCAATGATTCTGCTACTTTCTTAATTATCTAAAGGACAGTTGATTTAAAAAACATACAACACTATAAAGTGAGTACTATACATCTTGCTTTTGAAAAATAAAAATTATTAAAGATCAAGTAATATTTCATTCATTCTTATTTTGCTTTTGTAGTCAAGATAATTTTTTTTTTAAGGAAGGAGTAATGGTTTTACAGATTAAACTGTTCAAAGAGGTAAGAAAATACACATTTTGGCCAGATGCTGGAAGTTTGGGCATTAAAATCAATGCCTAGTTTAAGTCAAGGCTGAAGATCACCATCGTAGAACGAGCCTCTGGGGCAATGGAGGAAAGCTGAAATGTTATCCAATAATTATTTATTATTAAATTGTCCTTGATAACTGTTCATAGTAAACATTTAAATGTGTTAAATAACTCAGGAGCAATAGTCTCTCAGCACTGCGGACAACAAATGGCTCTGAGCTTCCTCCAAACCACATTTGTGTTGCCAAATAAGCATTCAACTGGTGGTTGAAAAGCCCCACCTTTCTCTAACACCATTGTTTTTTCTTCATATTCTTTATTACTTCTGGATAGAAGACAGTTTTCACGGCTGGATGTTGTCAACATGATTTTGGAAACTTTTTTCCCCCAAATCTTGAGATGTTAAATTAATATTCTGCTTTCCACGTATCACAGCAAGATATAAAAATTACAAACTAGTACTACTTGAAGGATGTATGACTTAAAAAAATAAATAATTAAAAAAAAGAAATACAGTGTTTAAAGATATGTATCCATGAGGTATCACTAAGACATTAATCTTTTCTTGAAAATTATAACTTTTGTTGTATAATCATTTATTTACAAATCCAAAACCCCAAAAAGCTCTGAAAATAAGTTTGTTTTTTTTTTGTAAATATGTGGCAAATATTTGGTGGCAAAACAGGATCTGAGCTGACATAATGCCATTCCAAGGTTTATTTACTTTACTTAGAATGACTGTTGCAGTGGGAAAATATTACTATTCTTGATTAGATTTGCTTCCCTAGCGCTGGGGATTTTATATAGGAAGCATTCAGATACCATGTTACCTTTCTAAAAGGTATAAAATTATGAATTTTTAAACACACACAGCCCCAAAGCTTTCAGATAAGATTTTCCATATTCTTAGGGATATGCTGTGGGAAGATTGTTTCCCAAAAATGTCCTCAACAAAATTTCCTATTCCACGTGTTCTTTTAGAAACTTAACATGATCTCATCAAGAGGTAGGACCTAATTCCTTTCTTCTGAATTTTGGCATGTTTGGGACTTGCTTATAATTAATAGAATGTGGCATTATTAACATTATGTGTTTCTAAGGCTGGATTTTAAAATGCCACAAATGCCCTTGTTCTTGTGGGACACTTGGTCTTGGAGTCCAGACACCACACTGTGAGGAAGCCCAAGAAGCCTATGAAAAAGCCAACATGGGGCTTCGTTCCGTACTCGTAGGTGAGTTATCCACCAATAGTCTAGACCAGTGTGTCAGTCATGTGAATAAGCCATCTTGAGAGTTAACTATCTAGTCCCCAGTTGAATGACTTTAGGTGATACTGTGCTTAGTCCTGCTCACATTTCAGATTCATGAAATTTGAAGTCATTCATGAATAAATTAATGATTTTTTGTTGTCACTAAGTTTTGGGGTAGTTTGTTATGCAACAATAGTATTGGAGGCTTAAACTGCCTTGTAAGCCGCTCAGTTGCCCCAGGGAAGCCATTCATCAGGGAAGCCCAAGCTACCCCACATGGAGAGACCTTACGGAGAAGCTCTTAGACTGCATTTAGAAAAATAGATCCCAGCCAGTCACCTGCTCCAGCTGCAGCCAACATTTACCAACTCAGAGAGAGACTGACTCAGAACACCCCATCCATGCTCTTCCAGAATTCCTGATCCAAGAAGCCAAAAAGGAAGAGCTATGAACTTAAGAAATGGAAGAGGCAGCTAGGTGAAACCATTTTTAGGAAAGATCAAACTGGTTCTGAGTGGTTTCTGTAGTCATGTGTTCTGAGGTTTTCACTCTGATCACCTTCAAAGAGATCAGACCTGCACAGAGTATTACATATGTATGTATGTATGTATGAGAATACAGTGTGTACGGGAATACAGAAAGGAGAGTAATTAATTCTCCTCTGGGGCATTTGTGAACAATTTGTAGAACAAATCAAATTTAAACTGGTGCCTGACGGTTGGTTAGGAGATTTTTCCAGGTTGTAAAGTGTGGGTTTGTATGTGTTATGGCTGTGTGAGGAGAAAGGAAAAGAGGAGGAGAGAGACAGTTGGGAGAATGGCTACTGAGACTTCCAGAGGCTAGGTGTTGATTTTTGTCTTTTCTTCCTCCCTAAGAAATTTCTTCTTTTGATTTCCTTGAGATAATCCCATTTAAGGTAGTAAGGTTTTTATTTATTTATTTATTTTTTGCGGTACGCGGGCCTCTCGCTGCTGCGGCCTCTCCCGTTGCGGAGCACAGGCTCCAGACGCGCAGGCTCAGCGGCCATGGCTCACGGGCCCAGCCGCTCCGCGGCATGTGGGATCTTCCTGGACTGGGGCACGAACCCGTGTCCCCTGCATCGGCAGGCGGACTCTTAACCACTGCGCCACCAGGGAAGCCCTAAGGTTTTTTTTTTCTCTGAAATTTGCCCTCAAAAGAGCCTTGACTAAGACAATTCTTTTGGTTTATGACTACCCTATTCTAGGTACTGTGATAGTCATGGTGCATATGTTAATCAATTTAATTCTTACAACTACTTTTTGAACTTCAAAAATTCAAAATGGGGATATCATCATCCCCATTTTGAAGATAAGGAAGCTGAGACTAAATACCTATTAAAGTCACAAAAGCAGGAAAATGAAAATGGCCTGGATTCAAAATCTAGACTTTCACCCTTCACTGTACAATGGCTCTCGTGTTTGATCTTATTCTCTTTAGAGCTCATCTGGTATTTATATATTTGTGGTGCCCATATATTTTATATGCAGACCTGCTTTATCCCCACAAATTCAGAGTATAGTAGAATTTGTATTTTAATTTTATTTTTTCCTTTGAGTTGGCCTTGTATTTTGTCTAGAATAGATGCTTTAATATTTAGTTGACTCAGTTAGTGGAAAATAATGAAAAAACTAATGGCAGATAAAAGCTTTGGATTATGATTAAGACTTGAATGAAAATGAGAAAGAGACGTGTTTCTTCTGTTTCTTTCTGTGGGAAGGAGGAAAAAGGCTGCGACCTCGGGTGTGTGGGACTTTGCAGGGTATTTATACGAGGCTGGAGGTCTGCAAGGCTCCACTACAAGAGCTGTTCATCTTTATTTTATAGCTGTTTTCTATGATGAAATAGACATTTGAAAGCAATTCTTTGCAGATGACCAGATTTAATATTATTTTCTTTAAGAGATTCTTCCCTTTGTACAGTGAGATTTTCCTTAAATACTACCTCTTTAAAAAAAATATTCTGCACTGGTATTATTTACGTACTATGTAATTTTTCTCTTGCCTCAGATATTTTTGTTCCTTTCCTGCTATTATAGTAAAAGATAACAACCACAGCAAATCTGACATTTAACTGACTAGCTTCTTTTGGAATACTGATAAATTAGATTATATTTATATTCTATTATATAATGTCAATTAAGTTTTTCTTAAACCTCTCACCACCAAAAATATCTCTCAGATTAGCCTAATGTATTGCATAAATGTTCAAGTTGAATCATAGACTAATAAATTTTAGTATTTGAAGAAGAAAAGGAAAGTATGCAGAGTGGAGTCTGGACATTAAACACATACACACACAAACCCTCCAGGTGATTCTCAATGCCCAGCCAGGGTTGAAAAACCAGAGTCCAACATTTTATCTTACAGATGAAATAACTGAATCAGAGGAAATATTGATAAAATGTCATTTGGTTTCCAGAAGAATGCATAAAACTAAAACTAAAATAAACTTAAAAATTCACCTAACAGGAATGATTTATTACCGTAATGTATTTAGTAATAACACTTATTGGCAAACGACTGAAAGCCAACCCCAAATGGTGTATGAACAAAGGCAAATGGGTTGGCTTATAGAATTCAGGAAAATGTTGACTACCAAACCCTGGGAAAGGCAAGGATGGGCGTGAGGCACATTCCATGCCAGGTACTCAGGTGCCACCATTCCTGTCTGTTGTTGAACTTTATTCTCTTCCATTGAAGAACACACTTCTCCACATGGCAGAACATGTGGTTGCCAATGGCTTTCCATCTTTATACTTCATCCTTTAAGACACCAGGAAGAGAATGACCTCAAGATATCTCCCTAGGGCTGAATTAAAATATCCTAGAAAAGGATTCAACTTGAGTTGAGCACAAAACATAAATCAAATTGGTCCAGGGGACAAGGTCACACTGTACTGAAAGAAGCATTTCCATCTAAACATAATGATGGGGGAAGAGGCAGTTTGTAGACAGGAGATCCTTAGCAAACCAGCTCAGGTGTCTACTAAAGTAACTTAGTCAGTTAATTGAGAGAAATGCATTTAAGTATCTCTAAAATTCTTTCATTGGAAAATCTTTACCTGAAGTACAGGGTAATTTTCTTGGGGAATCATTCTCTAGACTAGAATCTTCCAACCTTCTAGCAGTGGTGGCCCAAGAACTCCATAGCTCAGTGCACAGACTTTTACCTACTCTCCTTGCCTTTCATCCTGTGCCTCATTTTTTGTGCTACATGAGGTCTGCATCCCCAGTTTAAAACAACCTGTTTTAATTCCTCCAGGGAATAAGTCTCTCTTCTCTGGCAAAGGAGTGGAGGAAGAGGAAGTCATTTTGTAAAAGTTGAGATGGGCCTGGGGAGACATTGCACAGCAGGCTGAAGCTCCTGTCTTTAGAAGGGCCTGCTTGCAAGGTTGGCCGTTGGCTGGCTTCTGGTACCTTGGCTTTTCAAAACGTTCTCTTTGTCCCTAAGTGGTAAGGTTAGTTGCTGTGCCTCGTCTGTTTATACAACACTGGGATTTATGGTGAATACCTGCTTTCCTGCTGGGAGTGTAGATTTTGGTAGGTGCTAGGCAAAAGGTGCTTACATGATCAGCCACCAGTAAAAACCCTAAACTTTTAGTCTCAAACAGGCTTCCCTGGGCAGCAACATCACACATGTTGCTGCATTTTCCTCAATGGCAGGAATGTGTGCTCTGTATGACAGAGGATGGAGTGTAGGAAGTCCTCGCATCGATTCCTTCTAGGCTCCACCTATGTCTTTCCTACTGATCCTTCTTGTATCACTGTAATAAATATTCGCTGTGAGTACAACTATATGCTGAATCCTGTGATTCCTTCTAGTGAATCATCAAAATTGTGGGTGGTCTTGGGATGCCTGAAACAAGGACCTCACTTTCCAACTTCACGGTTTGCCCCAGTTCTGAACCTCTCTTCTATATTGCTTTCCATGGCCAAAACATTGTAATTCATCGGCTTTCCTTCTTCCCAAACCTGGTTGGAATCTTATCTCACTGGTGTCCCCTTTCAAATTCTTTTGTCCGTATGGACTTTCATTACCACTTTTCATTACTGTAAGGTGTTCTGAGTGCAGATTTATGTAAGGGAGGATAGAAACATGTGGCTAGCTTGTCATATTTATGTGGAAGCCCTCTATTATATCTGTGAGGGTTTTTTCCCTGTTCCATTTATCCTAGTCATTTTTCAAAAAACACCATATTTTGGGTCCCCAATATCTGTCTTCGTATCTATCTATAATTATTTTTATCCCTTTGTCCATTTCTTCATTTTGTGTAATTTTTCTGAAGTTACTTTTCCATACCATCATTAGAGTCTTCTGTGTATTAATGGTTTTAATTACATTATAAATCCTTCATTCGTATTATTTTTCTCTGTAGTTTTTTTGGGTGCCTATTTGATTTTAAAATATCGCCCTAATGCCTTATTAACTCACGCTTCAGCATGTTTCATAGAGTTAGTGTTCTCAACATTCCTTGAAAGTACAGACACATGTTGTTTAATTCTTTGTGATATATTTCAATTTCCTAAAATTGTTTCTCATTTCTGACATCCTCTATACCTTTTGTAATATATACCTGAAGTCTTTTTGACAAAGTTTCAGGTTGCAATATTTTTCTAGCTACACATCTTGGAATAAATGGTTATTTCTCCACCTCTTATTTGTTCCAGAATAGCGTAGTTGTAATTTCCTTGACTTTGTTATTTGCAGCTACAATCTAAGTTTTTGTTTTTCTCTGTTTTGTTTCTTTGTTTGTGATTTTTCTTTAATTGCTTGAGACTATTGTGTTGGCAAATTGTGACACAACTTTTGCTTCTGGGTGTGCTAACACTTTGGTGAGAATACAGTTTAGAAAATGTACTGACTTCTTAAGTATATTTTTTTCCCCCAAAGTTACCTTTGTTCTGAAACTGCAGAGTTGGCTTTGGGGATATTCTTTTCCATGTCACACAACCCACTCTTACCTCCACACCTAGCACCTGACAGTTAAGAAGTGAGGTTAGAGGAAAAGTACTGGTAATGCATTGGCTCCTGGTCTCTCCTCTAGCCCCACCCCCACTGATGATCTGTGGAAGTGGGGAAATGTGCTCCAACTTAGAGATTCCCCATCTTTTCTTGTCTGTATAATCTCCAATGCTTGTGCACGTGGGCTTCAGTAGTTGTGGCACGTGGGCTCAGTAGTTGTAGCACAATGGCTTAGCTGCTCCGTGGCATATGGGATCTTCCCAGACCAGGGCTTGAAACTGTGTCCCCTGCATTGATAGGCAGATTCTTTTTTTTTTTTTTTTTTAAATAGGTCTTTACTGGGGTATAATTGCTTCACAATAATGTGTTAGCTTCTGTTGTACAACAAAGTGAATCAGCCATATGCATACGTATATCCCCACACCCCCTCCCTCTTGGGCCTCCCTCCCATCCTCCCTCTCCCAACCCTCTAGGTTGTCGCAAAGCACCGAGCTGATCTCCCTGTGCTATGCTGCTGCATCAACATATATACACTATGAAATGCAAAACAGTTAGCTAGTGGGCAGGATCCTTAACCACTGTGCCACCAGGGAAGTCCCCACCAGAAGGCTTTTAAATGACAAACCTCTCAGATTGATATTATATGAACTTCCTAGCCTTAAAGGAAACTTTGGATAGTTTTAACTGAAAATAAAATAACCCCAAAGATGGGGCTACCCCATCATCACATACAGTTATTTAGAAAAGGTACAGTCTGAATTGACAAGCTAGAAAAAAGACTCACGCTCTGAGTTGATAAGAACTGAAGCCAAAGAGCAATGTTTGGTGAGTGGAGCAATACGGATTTTGGTTGTCACTCAAGCTTTTTGGCTGGGCATAAACTATACAGCATAACAAGTCACCCTTCAAAAAAACATGGTAGGTATCTAGTAAAATCAGTAGTGTTTAATTTCTATGCAAAAGAAATTGATTGGAGTCCACAGCTAACATCATAGTCAATTGTGAAAAGCTGATAATTTTCCTCTAAGATCAGAAACAAGACAAGACAAGGATACCCAGTCTTGCCACTTTTATTTGACGTAGTACTGGAAGTCCTACTCAGAGAAATTAGGAAAGAAAAAGAAATGAAGAGCATCCAAATAAGAAAAGTAGTAAAACGATCACTATTTGCAGATAACATGATACTATATTATAGAAAACCCTAAAGAATCCACCAAAAACTGTTAGAACTAGTACACGAATTTGGTAAGGTTGCAGGATCCAAAATCAACATACTAAGTTTTCTTTGCATTTCCATACACTAATAATGACCTGTACACTGAAAACTATATGACATTGATGAAAGAAATTAAAGATGATACAAATGAATGGAAAGATGTCCCATGCTCATGGATTGGAAGAATTAACATTGTTAAAATGTCCATACTGACCAAAATAATCTTCAGATTCAATACAATTGTTATCAAAATTCCAGTGGCGTTTTTCACAGAAATAGAACAAATAATCCTAAAATTTGTATGGAACCACAAAAGACCCTGAATAGTCAAAACAATCTTGAGGAAGAAGGACAAAGTTGGAGGCATCATGCTTCCTGATTTCAAACTATACAACAAAGCTATCGCAGTCCAAGGAGTATGGTATTGGCATAAAACAGACACATATATCATTGGAACCAAAAAAAAGAGGACAGCAGTAACCCCACACATATATGGTCAATTAATTTATGATAAAGAAGTCAAAACTGTACAACGAATGGTGTTGGGCAAACTAGACAGTCACGTGTAAAAGAATGAAACTGGATCACTATCTTACACCATACACAAAAATCAACTCAAAATGGATTAAAGACTTGAATGTAAGACCTGAAACATAAAACTCCTGGAAGAAAACAGGTGGTAGGCTTTTTGATATAAATCTTAGCTACAATTTTTTGCAAAACAACAAAAGCAAAAATAAGTAGGACTGCGTCGAACTAAAAAGCTTCTGAACAGCAAAGGAAAACATTAACAAAATGAAAAAGCAACTTACCAAATGGGAGACAATAGTTGCAAATCATATATCTAATAAGGGGTTAATATCCAAAACATATAATGAATTCACAAAACACAATAACAAGAAAACGATCTAATTTTAAAAAGGACAGAAGATCTAAATAGACATTTTTCCAAAGAAGACATCCAGATAGCCAACAGGTACAAAAAATACTCAAAATCACTAATCATTAGGGAACTGCAAATCAAAACCACACTGAGATATCATCTCATGATGGCCATTCTAACTTATTGAGTTATAGGACCCATGATGGCATCTTAGTATAATTTCTAACAGATAATAAGTTTAAAAATTTTATAAATGTAGGCTATCTGACAAACGGAAACTTGACTGCAAATTACTGTAGCATGTTATCAATCCTATAAATTTATGTTACTTGAAGAGTAAAATATTTGTATTTTAATAATAATATTCATGAGGTAAATTAACAACTGAATATTTTCTGTACATCCTCACACTCTGTGTTTAGCTGCCTGGAAACTATTCAACATCTACTTATGATTGTTTTTTAGCACCTTTTAATGCAAACATTACATAGGGTAACTGTTAAAATTTCTTTGGAGAGCAGAACTGACATTCTGGGTGGATAAAATAAGATTAAAGTACCTTAAAAAATACCCTAAATCTGTCATGTAAAGACGTTTCCTGTTAGCACCAAGAGCTGCAGATGGTCTCATCACCAAATATATCTACAATGTATGTTATGGGATTATGAAGTTGAATTTCTAAAGCTCTGACGATGTTCTCTGGTTACTACCACTTATAATATCTTAAGGTTGTTTACTTCTTTTTCTTAACACATTAGTACCAGGTTTCTCCTGGAATAAGAGAAGAGAAATGAGAGGTTTTTCATAGCTACTATAGATATAGGGAAGATGAACTTTGCAATTTAGTTAAAAACCGTAGTTGAAAAGTAACATTGAATTATCATCCAGCTATCTATTTAGACAAAATCTCTAGTATTAAGTCCCACAAATACTGAAATATACTTTAAAAATAAACATGGATAATTTTATCCCTTTGATTACAAGTGTAAAGGTATTTGTTCTATGGAAATGTATACATATAAAATGGTATACGTAATTTATGACATTACTTATAGTAAGTATATGAAAATATGATAATATATGCATATAAAGAAACTATTGTGTGTATGGAATAAGGTGTGGCATTGCCATTCAGCAACCCAACAAGCTTCCTCCAATTTTGACAAATTGAAACTTCTGAACTGCAGATAAGATGATATATTAACTTCTAAAAATTCAGATATTTAGTTCATGGATCTTGGTTACTTTTTCCTCTACAATTTGGCATAGATATTTTGTTCTAGAAGGCTCCAATGTAAGCAACACATTTCATTTTGGTACAAACTGTTACGAATGGCTTGGGAAAATACGTTATTCTATAACTTGAAGAGTGGAAAGTTTCACACTCTAGTTTAGACTTTCAGACTTTCTATTGAAACTTAGAATATTACATCTATTTTTAGAAAAGAACGTTGTGGAATCCACAAAGAATTCATTAATATATTTTGTTGAAAGCATGGGTGTCTCCTCCCTGCATACACTTGTCTGCCTCATTTCTAGGCATCACAATCCCATCTGATCCCTCTACTTGGATTAAGTACTCATAGGCTGCCCCCTGGAAAGTGAACAGGTGATTCTGAGGACAAGACAGGCAGTGGTCTGGAACCACATTATAATGAAAAATAAAAACATACTCCTCATCATGAGCAAAAAATGTTGCTGAATTATCGAAACACAGGCCCAGAAGATAGAATGGTATTAAGACCAATTAGTGGGAGGAGTTGTTGGATAATGGGGTTTTCTCGTGAAATGAAGGAACTTTTCAGGTAAGCAAGGACTCTGAATTAATCGTCTGTTACACAAAACTCTTACAGACAAGATAGAAAGCGGCACTTGATCTAGAAAATCTGTGAATTAAAATAATACTTTGATTGATCCTATCAGGTATATAATAAAAAAAATACCCTAGATACCAAACAGTTGCTTAGAAGTGGGGAAATAAGAATCCCATGGTTATTATCCAATTGGCAATTTAAAATCTCTAAGAGTTATGTATCAATTATTGAGATGGGATATACAACTCAATAATGAAACAACCCTGATGTGAACGTGTAATGATCTGACATGGGAGATCTTGATAGAGAAATTAAAATTTGTTCAAGTGTTACCCAACTTATAAATGTACATGTCTAGGATGTTGTTTAGTCTCAATTGTTCACCAGATTTTGGTGATATCACAGGTCAAAGCAAACAAAATTAACTTTATAAAACATATTAAAGAAGAAATACGATTTAAATTTGCTGCCTCTGAATTTGTTTGTAGAATTGATATAGAATGCTCTTATAGCTATGAGTAATTTATAAATTAATTTATAATTTTAAAATTATAAATTAATTAAAATTTATAATTATATATATTTATAATTTATATATATTTATATTTATAATTATAATTCAAAATTATATTTATAATTTATATATATTTATAATTTATAATTATATATAATTTATAATTATAATTAATTATAATTATAAATTAAATTAAAATTTATAAATTAACACAAATGTCCAGGCATTGGAGAAGTGTAACCTCAACTTTAAATCTACTGAAAGTACTATTAGAGACTTAATTTCATTTAAGTCCTTGATGAATCATATGGTACTAAGGCAACAGGTGATATTTAATGGTTCAGTAGCAGGAGCTAAGATTCCTGAAATATTTCAGTTGTGACATCTGCTTAAACCATTCAGTGTTTGCGTATTAATCACGTGATGCAGTTGGAATAACTGACATTTATAGACTCTAAGAACCATTCTGCTTGCGGACAGATAAAATTGGCTTAATTCTCCTTAGTTACTGAGAGTAACTGTGTCATCACAGGTGGTCGTGTAGATTAATAGACAGTATAAGAAACAAGAAGGTAGTTTGGTTTTTTCTTGTGATATTAAATTTTAAGTTATTGACTCACTTTCCCCTCATGTATTTACAAAATTTTTAAGGAAAAACTTGCCAAAGAAGAGACACACACACACATGCATGGGTAAATGTGCACACACACACACACACACACAGAGACAGATTAAATGTGGAATTTTTTAAAAGATAATAATGCATCTAAGAGGAGAAAAACAATTATGCTCCATAATTCCTCTGACAGCATCAATTCTGATAACAGTCACAAAGGCCAAAAAGATAGCATTTTAAATTACATATTTTCATAATCAGAGAAGGGAGAACAGGCTGGCTATTGAGAAAGACAATTCTGTTCCTAATTAACAAACAAAAAAAATGGACAACAGTAGTTTTACAGTAAATGTAGAATCAGAATTCAAAAGTTTATTTCCAACATTCACCTTGATAAACTCCAAGGGCTAAAACTACATTGTAAGTCTGTGATCAACCCCCTGCAAGGAGTTAGTGTAACAAATGTTAAGGTATTTATTTGGTATGGAGAGCTCTCAGGTAGACCTTTAATGACTCATTTGATTCAAGAGTAGCATTAGAATCCTTAAATGAATGTTCACAAAGCACTCATTTTGGATTGCAGACATCATATATCACTTATTGTCAAACAACACGTTCACTTTGGGAAGCCAGCGAAGCATGAGTTGTGACTACTTTGTGCTAATGAAAACTGAGAAGGCTGCCAGTGCTCTCCCCTGGATGGAAAGACCCTCTGCTTCCACAAGAGTTGGAAAGATGATACATATATATATATATATATATATATATATATATATATATATATATATACCTGCCTCAATCATATATCCTCCGATACCTGCACTCATGATTACTGAGATTTACAGTTGTGATGGGCTGAATTGTGCTCCCCCATTCATATGCTGAAGTCCTAACCCTAGTACCTCAGAATGTGACCTTATTTAGAGATAGGGTTTTTACCAAGTTAAAATGAGGTGATTATGGGCCCTAATCCAATATGACTGTTTTCCTTATAAAGAGAAATTTGGAGATGGACTCACATACAGGGGAAAAGCCATAGGAACATGAAAACGGCCATCTACAAGCCAAGGAGAGAGGCATGGAATAGGTCCTTCCCTCACAGCCCTCAGAAGAAACCAACCCTGCCTACACCTTCATCTTGGACTTCTAGCCTCCAATCTGTGTGGCTGTAAATGTCTGTTTAATCCACCCAGTTTGTGGTATTTTGTTATAGCAGCTCTGGGGACCTAATACCCCAGCAATGATTTAGGACATTTGACCATGCATCAGAATAACTCCAAAAACTAAAAGAAGCTGATGGAAAAATATAGCTTTCTTTTTATGACTCTTCATATTTAGTTGCCATTTTCTGCTGAATATGACTATACAGTTATAAACAAACATATACTTCTAAGCTGTTAACCAGACACAAATTCTTACATTTAAAATAATTTAAAAATATCCATAGGGAATATGTAAGAAAATTTTATTTTCATAACTGTATTTTCTAAAAAAAAACTTGATTTTTATTCTAAAGTTTTATTATGATTGTGTGTAAAAATATTTTTCAAGCTAATTTGCTTATCCTTTTGAATTTCCACTTTTTTTCTCATCAGAAAACATCCTTTACCTAAAGATCTTGATCTGTAGTGTATTTTATACTGTCATTAGGTAGAATGCTGAAATGCGATCACTGCTTTTAGTCTGATTTATGTGGAATTTACCAAACACTGAAGGTTTAATAAAGTTATAGCAGGCTTTTTTTATTCAGTGAATTTACTGACGTTTCTGACAATAAAAATATTTAAATTTGAATTCAAAGCTTTTTTATAGATGCCAAAATATATTCCTAGACTGAATTAAAAAATATACAATAAATTTAAAGTTAACCTTTATATATATCTATGTATTACAAAATACTTATTGATAGTAGAAGCAAAATGTTCTTATTAAAATAATCATTTTTACCAAAGTATAATCTGAAATCCTGAACTGAGGTTAAATATTTTAAAATAACTTTTTATCTCATTTTTTGGCTCAGCAAATCTATTGCTGTTTGATAGCTTATGCCTCTGCATTCAGAGTAGGACACACAAGCTGAATTCACATTGTAAGCAAAATGTTGTGTCTTTTTCTTTTTCTTTTGTAACAGTAATAATCATAGACTCATGAATATAAGAGATATTCTATATGTGTCTCTTTACATAGACGTGCCAGCCCCTGCTCTCATTCAGATGTTCATCCTCTGGCATCTGTAACCTGGATTACTAACATCTCATCCCCTTTTTAAAATTCAAAACTTCACCGAACATGAGAGTAAGTTACAGGCTTAATTTTCCTAATCCATATATAAATTATCTTCATGTTTAGAATTCTATTTAGCCAAAAAAGGGACACATAGGAAAATGAGTATACATCCTTCTTTGACTTATTCTTTCCTTGTCACTTATGGGTTTTTAGCATATATATAAAATCTTCCATTTGTCATTTAAGTGAAAGCTGAGTGATTTTACTGTATGATGTTTTTAGGCTTAAGTGGTTTGATGATAGGGCTATTAGTGGTAATAGTAACTAAAACGAAGCATGCAAAATCTGTCATACCATTCTAAAACATTGGATTCTGCCCCACCTCAAATACCCCCAATTTGTATACATTTTATGATTTTTAATCTACTGGGAGTCTTGTTTTCTTAGGCAGTAGTAATCTTGCTCACTAGGTAGCAAAAGGAAAGTCTTTCAATAGAGGAAAATTATTGGACAAGTGAGATTGGTGATTGTCATAAGAACTCATTGGCCACAAAAGGAGAGCCAGCAACTTGGGACGCGGCTGAGACCAAAGACCAAGCAATCTCAGCTGGCTTACAAAGACAGCTCTTCCTCAAAAACCGTTCGTAATGCAATACTCCCTAAATTAATAATCTCACTTTGATTAACAATGTAATCAAAGATTATATTGGAAGCTGGGATCTACCCTTCATCCATTTAAAATGAAATCTCAACTTTAGATTTATCATAAAAATCACTCAAGGAAATAATAATGTTCAAGATTTCATACACAGCTCAGTTTGAAAATTGTATGCAAATTGTTTACCCAAACGTTTTAAAGCCAAAGGTTTAGCTGTGGCAGAGATGACTAGCACTCCTCAAACACGTACTTCTCCTTTCTTGGTATAGAATTGTCTCTGGGAAACAGCTGCTCAACCAGCAACCAAATTTCCCAAGTCCTCACGGCCTTGACATTTTGGTAAAGGCTCTGGGTAGACGGACTGCCATGAATTTCTGAAACCACCTGTGACTTTTAGAATGCTATTATTTTCAGTATAGTCTATCTCTCCCTCTTGGAATCTTTAAGCAAAAATAATGCTAGTCCTGAATACTTTGTCTTCCTCAGTTGTCTAGCAGACACAAGAGCTACTCATCCATATGGTCAGGCTCTCTGAAGTCACCTGACCCACAGGTGCTGGCATGGATTCCCCTTTCTTGGCGACCATGCCCACTTTACAACAGAGGTGGCCAGATATGATTTTCTATTTTTATCATGACTGAGTATGCCTTTGGGTTCTTTATAAGATTGGCAAACTGTTTGTAAATTTAAAAAATCACAGAGTTACAACTTAGGTTAAATACAGGAGAAGAGGTTGCTTCCCACACAGAACGCTTACCCTTTGTCCCCACTACTCACCCTTCCACGTTCAGCCATGTCTCACATTTGCAGTTAGCTATGTGGCCTTTGTGTTTCTAGCTCACACTGTACAACAGATTTTAAACCTCTCATAAAATTCCCCTTTTTATTAAGTGTAAAAGTAATTCTCTGACAGAGGGGCTATAACAAAATTCACTTTATGTTTACCTCCCATGTGTAGCCAATGTGACAGTTTAAAAAATCCAATGTTTGCTTTGTTGTATGAAATAAAAATGCGATATGCCTCCAGTAACTTCATGTCATATACTGGGGAAAGTGTATTTGGAAGAGACTTGAACACGTGGAGGTGGGATAATGACGCTAGGCTTCTTCAGTATAGAAGATGGTCCAAGAAGTTCAGCTTAACAGGAGAAAAATGAGGAAACAGCCAGTTATCAGAGCCAACTTCTTAAGAATTCTGCTGTAGGTACTTTCTCTTCAGTGTAAACAGTGAATCCAAGTGAACCAAAGAGAATTGGTTTAAGCATCATTGTCCCTAAAAGTAAGAAAATTTCATGGATTGGATTTTAAAAGCCAGTGGAAACAAAATGAAAAATAAGACCTCACATTTGTGTTACCTTCTCACCTGCCTCTCACAGCAGCCTTTTGGAAAAGATGAGGTCATACTGTTTGATCCTATTTTAGAGGTAAGGAGGCTTTCACTCACAGAGGTGATGTGTGCAAGTTCTCAGAACTGAGACTTGGGTTAAGTCTCTCCTTCATTATTGCAGTCCCTGCTTCGTATATAATGATGCTGCTCGGATTAGGCAGGGCTGTTTAGTAGCGTGAAGAGACGGTGCTCTTTGTAGGGCATACGACATCCAAGAACAGGGTCAGTTGGCTTCCTATTGGCTTATTTTGTCTACTTTGGAGTTGTAAAATCTGTCAAATGATATTCAGAATTTTTATATTTTACTATAAAGTGAAATCAAGTGTATGCACACACACACGTATCAATGAAATAATATAATTTGAAAATTTAAGCTGAATACTTGCTATAACATTATCATCAGGGAGATATTCAGAATATTTAGGCACCTTTTATGGCACAGACAGTAGCGCATCAAAATAGAACACTGGCCAATCAGAATGGAAGTTGATCATAAACAGCCCGTTTGCATGTGTCTCAGTGGACAATCAACTCTAACTCTGAAGTATCCATAGACTGGGATACCTGGGGGCAAAGATAATAAATGTCGGCTTCTTCCTGCTCTGTGAAATCTGTGAAAAATGATTCATAGACCATGCTTCTGTTCAGTCTCTTATTTTTCAAAGTAAATAGTTCAAACTTTCACAAATTACTATATTCATCAAAATGTTATCTTATGTTAAAAATCACATGCTGAGGTTCAGACTCTTGCAAAACTGTGAATAAACTGGATCTCTCTCCTGGGCACTTTTTTTTTTTTTAACATCTGTATTGGAGTATAATTGCTTTATAATGGTGAGTTAGCTTCTGCTGTATAACAAAATGAATCAGCTATACATATATATATATTCCCATATCCCCTCCCTCTTGCGTCTCCCTCCCACCCTCCCTATCCCACCCCTCTAGGTGGTCACAAAGCACCGAGCTGATCTCACTGTGCTATGTGGCTGCTTCCCACCAGCTAGCTATTTTACATTTGGTAGTGTATATAAGTCCATGTCACTCTCTCACTTCATCCCAGCTTACCCTTCCCTCTCCCCGTGTCCTCAAGTCCATTCTCTACGTCTGCATCTTTATGCCTGTCCTGCCCCTAGGTTCTTCAGAACCATTTTCTTTATTTTCTATTTTTTAGATTCCATATATATGTATTAGCATACGATATTTGTTTTTCTCTTTCTGACTTACTTCACTCTGTATGACATTCCATCCACCTCACTACAAATAACTCAATTTTGTTTCATTCTATGGCTGAGTAATATTCCATTGTATATATGTGCCACATCTTCTTTATCCATTCATCTGTCGATGGACACTTAGGTTGCTTCCATGTCCTGGCTATTGTAAATAGTGCTGCAATGAACATTGTGGTACATGTCTCTTTTTGAATTATGGTTTTCTCAGGGTATATGCCCAGTATTCTCTATCCTGGAAAATGTTCCATGAGCACTTGAGAAGAAAGTGTATTCTGTTGTTTTTGGATGGAATGTCCTATAAATATCAGTTAAGTCCATCGTGTTTAATGTATCATTTAAAGCTTGTGTTTCCTTATTTATTTTCAGTTTGGATGATCTGTCCACTGGTGAAAGCGGGGTGTTAAAGTCCCCTACTATGATTGTGTTACTGTTGATTTCCCCTTTTATGGCTGTTAGCATTTGCCTTATGTATTGAGTTCTCTTATGTTGGTGCATAAATATTTACAATTGTTATATCTTATTCTTGGATTGATCCCTTGATCATTATGTAGTGTCCTTCTTTGTCTCTTGCAATAGTCTTTATTTTAAAGTCCACTTTGTCTGATATGAGAATTGCTACTCCAGCTTTCTTTTGATTTCCATTTGCATAGAATATCTTTTCCATCCCCTCACTTTCAGTCTGTATGTGTCCCTAGGTCTGAAGTGGGTCTCTTGTAGACAGCATATATATGTGTCTTGTTTTTGTATCCATTCAGCCAGTCTATGTCTTTTGGTGGGAGCATTTAATCCATTCACATTTAAGGTAGTTATCAGTATGTGTGTTCCTATTACCATATTAAAAATTATTTTGGGTTTGTTATTGTAAGTGTTTTCCTTCTATTGTGTTTCCTGCCTAGAGAAGTTTCTTTAGGATTTGTTGTAAAGCTGGTTTGGTGGTGCTGAATTCTCTTAGCTTTTGCTTCTCTGTAAAGGTTTTAATTTCTCCATCGAATCTGAATGAGCTCCTTGCTGGGTAGAGTAATCTTGGTTGTAGGTGTTTCTCTTTCATCACTTTAATTATGTCCTGTCACTCCCTTCTGGCTTGCAGAGTTTCTGCTGAAAGATCAGCTGTTAAACTTATGGGGATTCCCTTGTATGTTATTTGTTGTTTTTCCCTTGCTGCTTTTAATATTTTTCTTTGTATTTAACTTTTGATAGTTTGATTAATATGTGTCTTGGTGTGTTTCTCATTGGACTTATCCTATATGGGACTCTGTGCTTCCTGGACTTGATTGACTATTTCCTTTCCCATATTAGGGAAGTTTTCAACTATAAGCTCTTCAAATATTTTCTCAGTCCCTTTCTTTTTCTCTTCTTCTTCTGGGACCCTTATAATTTGAATGTTGGTGCATTTAATGTTGTCCCAGAGGTCTCTGAGACTCTTCAATTCTTTTCATCCTTTTTTCTTTATTCCACTCTGCAGTAGTTATTTCCACTCTTTTATCTTCCAGGTCACTTATCCATTCTTCTGTGTCATTTATTCTGCTACTGATTACTTCTAGAGAATTTTTAATTTCATTTATTGTGTTGTTCATCACTGTTTGTTTGCTCTTTAGTTCTTCTAGGTCCTTGTTCAATGTTTCTTGCATTTTCTCCATTCTCTTTCCAAGATTTTGGATCATCTTTACTATGATTATTCTGAATTCTTTTTCAGGTAGACTTCCTATTTCCTCTTCATTTGTTTGGTCTGTTGGGTTTTTACCTTGTTCCTTCATGTGCTGTGTCTCTATCTTCTCATTTTGCTTAACTTACTGTGTTTGGGGTCTTCTTTCTGCAGGCTGCAGGTTGGTAGTTCCCATTGTTTTTGGTGTCTTCCCCCAGTGTCTAAGTTTGGTTCAGTGGGTTGTGTAGGCTTCCTGATGGAGGGGACTGGTGCCAGTGTTCTGGTGGATGAGGCTGGATCTTGTCTTTCTGGTGGGCAGGACTGCATCCAGTGGTGTGTTTTCTGGTGTCTGTGAACTTATTATGATTTTAGGCAGCCTCTCTGCTAATGGGTGGGGTTGTGTTCCTGTCTTGCTAGTTTTTTGGCCTAGGGTGTCCAGCACTGTAGTTTGCTGGTTGTTGAGTGGAGCTGGGTCTTAGCGTGCAATGGAGATCTCTGGGTGAGCTTCTGCCGTTTGATATTACGTGGGGCCAGGAGGTCTCTGATGGTCCGATTTCCTGAACTTGGCTCTCCCACCTAAGAGGCTCAGGCCAGACACCTGCTGGAGTACCAAGACTTTGTCAGCCACCAGGCTCAGAAGAAAAGGGGGGAAAAAGAAAGAAAAAAAATGAAATAAAGTTATTAAAATAAAAGAATTATTAAAAATAAAAAAATAAAAAGAAAGAGAGAGCAACCAAACCAAAAAACAAATCCACCAGTGATAACAAGCGCTAAAAATTATACTAAAACAAACAAACAAAAAATGGACAGACAGAACCCTAGGACAAATGGTAAAAGCAAAGCTATACAGACAAAATCACACAAAGGAGCATACACATACACACAAAAGGAGAAAAAAAGGAAAAATATATATATATACACTAAAAAAACAAAAAGGGAAGAGAGCAACCAAATCAATAAACAAATCTACCAATGATAATAAGCTCTAAATACTAAACTAAGATAAACATAAAACCAGAAACAAATTAGATGCAGAAAGCAAACCCCAAGTCTACAGTTGCTTCCAAAGTCCACCGTGTCAATTTTGGGATGATTCATCGTCTGTTCAGGTAGTCCAGAGATGCAGTGTACATGAAGTTGATTGTGGGGATTTAATCTGCTGCTCCTGGAGCTACATGGAGAGATTTCCCTTTCTCTTCTTTGTTCGCACAGCTCCCGGGGCTCAGCTTTGGATTTGGCCCTGCCTCTGCGTGTAGGCCGCCTGAGGGCGTCTGTTCTTCACTCAAACAGGACGGGGTTAAAGGAGCCGCTGATTCGGGGGCTCTGGTTCACTCCAGCCGGGGGGAGGGAGGGGTACGGAATGTCGGGCCAGCCTGCAGCGGCAGAGGCCCAGCGTGACGTTGCACCAGCCCGAGGCGTGCCATGCGTTCTCCCAGGGACGTTGTCCCTGGATCACGGGACCCTGTCAGTGGCGGGCTGCACAGGGTCCCAGGAGGGGAGGTGTGGAGAGTGACCTGTGCTCGCACACAGGGTTCTTGGTGGCGGCAGCAGCAGCTTTAGCGTTTCATGCCCGTCTCTGGGGTCTGCGCTGATAGCCGCGGCTCGCGCCCTTCTCTGGAGCTCATTTAGGCAGTGCTCTGAATCCCCTCTCCTCGTGCACCCTGAAACAATGGTCTCTTGCCTCTTAGGCAGTTCCAGACATTTTCCCGGACTCCCTCCCGGCTAGCTGTGGTGCATTAGCCCCCTTCAAGCTGTGTTCACGCAGCCAACCCCAGTCGTCTCCTTGGATCTCTCCTGGGCAATTTGAATAACATGAGTCTGTTACTGGAGACTGATCCCTTCTCTGCTTAGCAAATCAGCAGGAGGCCCCACTGGACCCTGTTCCTGCCGTACACCCTTCAAATCCCTCAGCCACCCTTTGGACCCACTTTCTCTGCTTATGAATGATTCCATATGGTCACATGTTTCATACTTATGTAATATAATTTTATAATTATTTTATGAGCTTTTTGTCATAATTTCAAAAGAAACACTTTTTCCCCATATTATTTCTAGACTGAATTCTGTTTAAAAGTATCCTGAAACTTAATGATAAATCCGGTCCTTTCCATGCAACAAAACTTCCACCGTTACAGATAAGTGCAGAAAAGGACTTCCCTGGTGGTCTAGTGGTTAAGACTCTGCGCTCCCACTGTAGAGGACGCAGGTTTGATCCCTGGTCAGGGAACTAAGATCCCACGTGCTGCAGACAAAAACAACAACAACAAAAAAAACAAACAAGTGCAATAGCTATTTTTATTCTTTTCATCAGTATGACAACCCGCACAAATAGGAAGTACAGTAATAAACTGACGCAGACTTTAAGAGAAATTAACAGCCCTGGAAATAGTTGAGATAATTCCACGAGGTTTGTCAATACATATTTTCTGAAAAAAAATTTGGGGAAAGCTATTTGCATAATTTCCAGTAATATAATAAATTCCTAAGGGAAGTAGGTTTACTGTTAACATTTTATTCAAGTTTTGTACATTCAGAGTTGCAATTAATCTGTGGGGAGAGGGTGCTGAGATTATATTATTTCCAGGTTCAAATAATTGTCTGACCTATTTTTAGTAAATTTCTATAAACTAGATAGCAACTGATAAGGATACCTCCTTTTAGAAGAGGTATTTACTAACGGAAATGTAATATCCAGATTTATAGAGCTGGTTCTCCTGCCTTGCAATGACATATTTAAATCATGCTTTTATTTTCATGTGAAATTGAGGGAAAACTGAAAATTTGTGTCTTTGTTTAACTCCTGCTTTCAACTTTCCCAGACTTTCCCCCTGAGAATTAAATATACTTTTTAATATACATAACATGTAACCACTGAATATTTATTTAGATGATTTTTGTTTGTTATGAACTGAATTGTGCCCATCCCCATTCATATGTTGAAGTCCTTAACCCCCAATTTGACCGTATTTTGAGATAGGGCTTTACATGGAGGTATTTATGATTAAATGAGGTCATTTAAATGAGGTTAAATGTGGCCCTAATTCCACAGGAATTGTGTCCTCATAAGAAGTTTTCACAAGAAGAGGAAAAGACAACAGAAATCGCTCTCTCCATGAGCACACAGAGGAAAGACCTTGTGACTCTATTGCTTAGTAAAAGAGGGAGACATGGCATTGAACAATTGGCAGTGGCCACCGATTTCATGCATGCGCTCTGATGCTCTTGTGGATCTCCCAATAATTTTGGAGACTGTTTACACATGGTTGAAGAACTACAAGAACACTGATATGCAGGAGATCCAGACCACAGGTATTTGGTCATCACTAAAAACAGATTTACCAATGGGAATTTGCCAGTTTCTGTTTTTCAGAGCAGCTGTTTCCTTCTATGTGCTCAGTAACATTCAGTTTTGTTTACTGATTTGTCCTTTTGGATAGATCACTGTGTTAGCCACCGTGAAGAATTATAAAGAAAATCAGACTTCCAGACTTCGTATTGAAGACACACATATTTATCTGAAGATCTTCCACAAACCCCACTTGAATGAGTGTAGAAGAACAGAAAAGGTAGAAACTTGTAGTCAGAATAGGAGCAAATGGCAAAGAAAAGGTCTCAGTTAAATTTTAGGTAGTGGGGGTCTGGATGAGGAACTGTAAAACAAGGTATTGCTATTTTTTCTTTTAAATAAGATTTTAGGACTATTTACTTTTTCTCGTTAAAAATAGGGGTATTATTTTGATAAGGTAATTCTTTTTTTTTTTAAATAAAGAAATTATGAACACAAGTCTTGCTATCCCTGGCTCTTCTGGGGAAGAGGTGGGTTAGTATCCAGAGAACTGCAGTGGTCACTGTCACAGAAACAAAGACACTATCCTTTGCTGTGTGAGGGGTGCCCCTTGCTATATGCAACCCTGATAATATATCTTGGCACTGGCAACACGTCTCAAAGAGGCAACTGTCGCAGGTTAAAATTTACAGTCACAAACTCATATTTTTTGAAATGTAACTTAAACTTTCCCAAGAGTGTTTATTTCTGTTCAGGGGAAAACACTTAATATTGCCACTTCCAGGATCACTGTTTCAAAATAGTTGTTTTCAGGATACGTAGTTCAGTATACAAAAATACCTTTTTTTCCAGGTGATTTTCCCTTATCTAGGGGTTTCAAGGGGAACCGAACCCTGGGTACCACCAGCATGCAGGGATCTTGGTTATATCTCCCTACAAACAAGACCCTCCTCTTAGTTCCTTCTAGTAATGTCGATCTGCTAAGTCTTGACTATGTCTTTCATCCTTTCCCTGAAATATCTCACTGCTCAATATAGGGTTGCCAGATTTAGTAACTAAAAAATATAAAACGCCCTTGTAGTTACAAGATGGCAGCCCAGAGCTTGGCACTGTTACTACAGTGGTCTTTAGTGAAGTGGGAAATGGTCTCCTCTTCACTCTGGAACATAGTGATGAGGCCCCTGGGAAAAGCAGTGTTTGAGACTCTGGGCTTAATAACCATGAAGTTTTCGGAATAGCATGAGCCCTAGAAATTCACTGGGAGCAACGAAGCGCTCTTCCAGGAGACCAGCATCTACCTCAGACTCGAGCTCCTCTATTGTGACCTTGAACCTGCCAAAAGAATCACAGAGAAGGAATAAACAGAAATTGGGATCAAGATGACAAAGCAGAAGATGTGGCAGCATCCTCTGTGGTCAGTGAGGAAGTCTTGAGGAATAGAGTCATGAAAAAAAGCAAAGTGTAGGAAGGTTAAATCTCAATCTGATAGTGAAGGGGCTTTTAAATGTTTCAACGGTTTGGTTGTACTTTCTGAAGGAGGACAGTTTTCTGGATTTGGTAAAGGCACTGGAGTTCAACCTTCACAAGGACTGTCAAATGGAAAGAGCAGTAATTAGTGCCCCTTCCCTCAATAGTCCAAAGACTGGGACATGGACCAAGGTAGCCTTTGATTCTATTACTTCAAAAGGTGAGAAAAAGAGTTCAAATCCCAAAACTAATGGCCCTTTTTCCTGTCTTTATTGGGATAAAGCATACCAATGGAATGCTAGTAACAAGAAGTTGGCTGTGTTAAACTTTTTCTTTATGATTGGATAGTGAAGCATGTGACACAAACCCACTCTGATCTGGCACCTGTCTTTAAAGACTGTAAGAAATATTTAGCAGACATTAAACATGGGAACAGTGGCAGTAATAATGATCGAAATGGAACTAACAAAATGTTGGTTGAAACACAGTCTCTTTCCCTATTTGGTTGAAACAAATTACAACAAGAATCATCATTTTTGTTACATGACAGCAAAACTAAAGCTACATCTGAAAAGAAAGTGAAGTCTGTGTCTGAAAAGAAAATGGACCCATTGCTAGGAGCAATAGATGCTTTTGCAAGAAGATTGATGCCTCTGTTTTAGGCTTGTTAAGCTTTGGCCCCCTGACTGGATTTTCATTTTCCCTTGGCAAACCAGCTTTTTTGGCAAAAATATTCCACAAAGTAAACCAGTTTCTTCACCATTTTTCACTAAAATATTGGTGAGCCAAGCAGAAAATGGCAGAAATGAATGCAAAGGTAGAGATAAAGGAAGGGATGATGAACCGCCCAAAATAGTAATTACTCAAGTAAAAGGAGATGCTTTTTACTCCAAAAACTATAAACTATTTTATAAGAAAATGAATTTAAAGAGAAGGGTATAGATACCCTGCACTGAAACCTATAGCAAATCAGAAGCACAGCATTTAGTGCAGGCAGACACCAATTTAGGAACTATACTGCTGAATTATTTTTATTTTTTTTCCTCTGTGCGCGGGTCTCTCACTGTCGTGGCCTCTCCCGTTGCGGAGCACAGGCTCCGGACGCGCAGGCTCAGCGGCCATGGCTCACGGGCCCAGCCGCTCCGCGACATGTGGGATTTTCCCGGACCGGGGCACGAACCCGCGTCTCCCGCCCTGCATCGGCAGGCGGACTCTCAACCACTGCACCACCAGGGAAGCCCTCTTTAGTACTTTTTAAAACCCTACTTAGAGAATTCAACTTACCCAGCAAAGTAGACTAATGACCAATTGCAGCTAAATATAGCAAATAAATGCCAAATAATTTGCAAAGTAATAGGAAATGTGATCCAGTTGATAATGTGCAATAATAGAGCAGGAGTCATCCGAAAAGCATTTCCTTTATTACTTTCAAATGGGAACTTGTAGAGGAAAATAGCTTCTCATTTCTACCTTCTATTTTGGCTCAGTAGCGAAAGGTAATCAGAACACATAGGGATGGATCCTTTAAAGCTATGATTTCCTTAGATATTCATCAATAAATATTTATAATATTTATTTCAGTTAAGATCATGGGCTTTGGAGCCAGACTGCTTGGTTTTCAATCTCAAATCTGCAATTTACTAGCTGTGTTACCATGGGCAGGTTAAGTTTGCTTTCATTCATATGCAACAATAGCACTCCTCTTCTAGGTATGTTTGTGTGATCATATAGAGAGCACTTAGTACAATGCCAGGCATTTAATAAACATAAATTGAATAAATTCTGCCATAGACATTTAGCTTAAGCAACCCCACAGACACAGTTTATGAATAGAAGTAAATTTGGCCTTTAGTATAGTGTGTATCCTATAAGCATTTAAAAATTCAAAAGCAAAGACTGTATGGTATATAAGTTGATTTTAGAAAACACTCCTAATATTAAGACTCTCAATTTAGCTGTAAAGTCACTTCCAACACGGGGCATCAGTGGTTATTGTGCTGGAATAATCAGAGAGCTGCTTTTGTAAACTCTAATCTGAATTGTGGCTTTGAAATTCTAACAATCAAATTTAGTTCTAATGATTAAAATAAGTGTGCTTTAGAGAAACAGAACCCAGTGTAGGCTCTTAGAACAAAATATTAGCAATTGTGTTAGTGGTCATAGATGTGCCTGCCATCTGTGGTTAAGTGTTTTGATTAAGTCTATAATCTGAAAATGTGTTGTTTTACTCAGCTTGAGGCTTGTAGAGGAAGGAGTCCTATTGTATTCTGACTGCGCAATGCCATTTGGTGGGGATGCATGCACCCTGTTTACTCCCAGAATCATTAGACCACGGGAAAGTTTGCCAAGTTCCATCTATGCATGTGTAGCTTGAGGTCAAATCTGTTTTTCCTTAAAGTTCAATTTCCTTATAAAGACAACCCTGGCCTCCAGACATCCCCATGCAGTTTTCTTTGTGAAAAAGTAAAATTAAAAAAAAAAATCTAGCACATTCTGAAGTTCACCTGGGCTTCATTTCCATTGTTTTTTTTTTTTTTTGAGTTGTTCACATTGCAGAAGAAACACGTTTATATTCTTTCAAATGAGCAGAGACCATATTAAATAGATTATTATGGTGACTTTATAGATAGATATCAGGATTCAAGGATATGAAAATTAATGCTAATTTATTTTCATTTTTGAACAAGCAAGATTTGTTACCAGAAACACATAATTTAGATAAAATAAGCAGAAATTGGAGATTGTATTTATGCATACTTAAGGCTAAATGAAAACATTATGGATATAATGAGGAATGAATTATTATTCTCTAATACAAAGGTGCTTTATTTTGAAAATTAATGTCAATTCTGCTGAAACTTAATGCATCAAAAATTGCCGAATGTTTTCCTACTTTGTTAGGAATAAAATGGATTATTATTTTCAAGGGACAGAATGAGGTTTCGCAGGGGACAACATTGTTATTAAATCTCAGGGACAGCATAATATGCTGAATTCCGATTGGAACAAAATATTAGCCGTTCTTTTAGTGGTCATGGATGCACCTGATATATGTGGTTAAACATTCTGATTAAGTCTATCATCTGAAAATTTATTACTTTACTTAACTTGATATTTTATGTAAAAACCAAGACACTCTCAGTGTGCAAAATTTGCTCTTCCTCTGCAATAAGCCAGTTCTTTTAACTCATACTTAGATATTCAACATGCTTATGACCAATTTTCCACTTTCAATTTATCTTTCCTTTAATACCAACATCAAATTAATCATTGTAGGTGGTGTCTCTCAGTTCCATAAAAATTATTCTCTATGGCTTTGAGGTAAAGTGCACACTCTTTAAATCGAAATACCCAGCCCTTTACAACATGGCTCAATCTGGCTTTCTAGCTTATTCTTCTAAAATTTTCCTTTATGGACCCTCACTTTATTTCAGTCAAACTGTCCTAGTTGACCTCTTGTAAATTTCATTTCTCTAAGCTAGCATGGTGTTTGGAGCCCATGAATCAGAATCCCAGGGAGTGTTTTTATGGAGCAGGGGCTTATTAAAAATGCAGATTTCTTGGTCACACTCCAGATCTATTGAACCAGAATATCTGGGTGCAAGGCCCCCAAATCTGCATTTTGACAAGCATCTAGATGATTCTGATTCACATGAAGCATTTGTCTTCATCTTTCCAGCCACCCTATAGTAAGTATCATTTTCCTAGTATGTCGACCTATTGGGATTCTTGTATGTAATTATTTGAACCCTGTTCAAATCTCACCTCCTTCAAAAAGCCTTTTCCGATTCCCCAAGGAAGATGTTTTTTATTTTCTTTACCTTCATGTTGCTTATTGTTAAGACTCCTCTCATAAGACCTATATGCTATGTCTCTGGTCCTGGAACAACACTGAAAAAAGCATAAGAGCAGAAGATTTGAACTGATTTTTCTTGATCCATATATAAGAAATATATTTTACATCCAGACATAACACACACACACACACACACACACACACACACACACACCCCACACATACATCTACGTTGAAACAAATTTTACAAAACAATATTTATCTTTATTGTATTAAATGCCATTTGGTTATTCCCATTTTGTATTATATTGTATTGTACTCTATTATATTCTATCTATTTCATTATGAAATACTTAAAAATATCATGGCTCACCCATAGGCCACTATAAATGTTTTGAAAAATACAGATTTAAAGGGCTAGTTTGCACCCAGCAAAACACGTTGTAATGTTTTCCCAAGTGTTTAATTCCTTGAGAAATAATTAGGCTTGGTAAAAAACAGATTATTTTGAAACGATTAGATTATGGATTGGCAGAAATTAATATTCAAATGCAATGAGTTTAACTGGTTACATGATAATTTTGATTTGAGCTAGTTTCTGACAGTAATATTTGCCTGATCAAATAATTTTAAAAGGCTAGAGTAGTTTGAATTCATCAATAAAAAGATCATATTAAAAGACATAAAAATAGTTGGATTTCTCTGAAGACTCAGGTATTGCATCTGTCTCTTAGAGTCAGTTTTTCCCTTACATTTTCAAAAATAATCCCCTGTCCCTAATTAAACCTCAAAAGTTTATTTGACAGAATCTGAGCATATCTATTAAGGATGATGAGTTGCCTTGAGGATTTTAACTTGGTCATTTTACAATCCATAACTTAGCACAATGCTATTCATACACTAAATTATCAATAAATATTGATGAATAAATAACTTAATGAAGAAACTATGGATTAATATCTGAATTTCAATTGGCTGAATTCACAAAGCTATATTTTACTTAAGCCATTGCAACCCATTCTAGATTTAAAATTTTTACTTAGAAATAATTTTAGATATAAAGAAAAGTTACAGAGATAACATAGACAGTTTTCATGTACTTTTTACTTTGCTTCCCCTAGTGTTAACATCGCTGATAGACTGAATGTATCCCCTCATAATTCATTATGTTGAAATCCTAACTCCTAATATGATGGAATTAGGAAGCAGGTCTTTGGAAGGTTATTAGGTCATGAGGGTGGAACCCTCATGAATGGGGTTAGTGCCCTTATTAAATAAACCCAGAGAACTCCTTCACCCTTTTGCCATGTGAGCACACAGTGAGAGGACTACAGTCTGTGAGCCAGGAAGGGAGCTCTCACCAGGCACAGAATCTGCTGACACCTCGATCTTGAACTTCCTAGTCTCCAGAACTGAGAGAACTAAATTTCTATTGTTTATAAGCCACTGAGTCTATTGTATTCATCTTATGTATCATAGTACTTTTGGTCCAAATTAAGGAATCAACATTGGTACATTACTATTAACCAATTATTTAATCATTTTTCCACAAATTTCCAGAATCCAATCCAGGATAATACATTTCCTTTAGCTGTGATGTCTCCTTAGTCTCCTTCGGTCTGTGACAACTTCTCAGTCTTCCTTTATTTTTTATGATCTGACATTTTTGAGCAGTACTAGTCAGGTATTTTATATAATGTTTCTCATTAGGGTTTGTCTAATGTTCTTCTCATGAGGACTGGGTTTGTGGATTTTGGAAGAATACCACAGAAAAGAAGCACCCATCTCATCACATATATATATTTAGGAGTATATGGTATCAACATGATATCGATAATATTAACCTTGATCACTCGGTTAAGGTTGTGTTTGTCAGATTTCTCCAATGCATGGCTACTATTTTTTCCTGACTGTATCCTTTGGAAGTGCATGACTAGGTCCATTTCACATTCCAGGGGGTCGTTATTAAGCTCCACTCCTAGAGAGAGTAATATCTATATACAGTATTTGGAATTCTTTTGTAAAAAAAAACTATCCCTTTCTCCTCATTTATTTATTAAAATTATTTATTTATACCAGTATGTACTCATATATATTTATTTTATACTTTGGGTTATAAAACAATGCTATTGTTATTTATTTTATTGCTCAAATTCTTTGGCCACTAGAATTTCATTCAGATTGGCTCTTGTATCTATTTGATACCACCCCATCATTTTTTCTTTTGAATACTTCATTCCTTTGTGGCACTACGAGATACTCCAGGCTCATCTCATAGTTTCACTGCCTCAGTTCTAGAATCAGCAATATATTTAAGTAACTATTATATACTATAATAAAATTAATGACTTAACAAATTAAAGTAGGAAGAGAACAATTAAAAACCAGAAGAAATTAGTAAGTATAAACATAGAAATTAATGAATTTGGAAATAGAAAAATAGTAGATCTAATAAATAAATCTAAATGGAAATTATTTGAAAAATATTCATTTTGTTTATGGAAATACTTTGCTGAAAGAAAATTCATTTTGGAGGCTACCAGTGAAACAAACAAACCACTAGCTATCCTACCAACATAAAAATAAGACACAAATACACAGAATTAGAAATGACAAGTGGAAAATAACTATCAAAAAAGAGAAAATTTTTAAAATGATGAGACTAATTTGCACAACTTTGCAAGTAAATTTGAAACTCTAGATGAAATGGAGAAATTCCCAGAAAAGTACAACTTATCAAAATTGGCCTTGGGAAAGACAGAAAATCTAAACAGATTAATTACCGCAGAAAATATAGAGAAAGAAAAGCTCACCCACCCAATGAACGTTCAACACATACTAGGTCGAGATGGTTCTGTAGGGAAATTCTATCAGCTTGTTAATGATCAGATACTTTCAATACTGTTTGAATGATTTCAAATCAAGTAAAGGAAGGAAAACATTCAAATCATGTTTTTAAAAAATCCTGAGATAACTCATATATATTATGCACATTTTGTTGCAACTTATGCTTTTGATTTAACAATATTTTTGGATATTCCATGGGTTAGAGTGTATGAGTTCTAAATTATTCTTCTAATGTCTAGTTTCATGCTTAGTAGAGATATATAATAATTTATTCAGCTATTTCCATACTGAAGGGTATTCACATTGTTTCCAGTTTTTTGCCCTTGCAAGTAATGTTATATTAAGTATCCTTGTACACATATTGTTGGAGGCCACAGCTTAGGTTTTTGTAGCACTAAGCAGCAGATCAAGGTGATGAGATATAGAAATTATTTTAGGGAATAAATATGACACAAAACTGAATTCAAACACATATTCATGACAATTTCCTGGAAAATCAGTTTGTGCATTAATACTATGCTCCTGATAGTAGTTTATATAAGTAAGTGAATGTAATCAACATTTATCTAAATTTTTTGGTGCAAAAATCCACATCCATTCAAGAATGTAATTAATTTGTTTCCTCAATGCCATTTTCCATTGCAAAGCATTATCTCTTCCGGAGCATATTAGTCACTGAATTATTCAGAATTCAGAATTCAGAAAGAAGCAGAATAACAGTCATGCGTGCCTGTCTTCCTGTTAAATTATTTCAGTCAGTGAAAATCAAACAAAGAAAAGAAACACCCTGAGGCTATATTTTAAAATGGGAATTCTTCAAAGACATAATAAGACTTTTATTTCATAATCATTTTACTACTTGAGTAGTATTCCATTTCAAATGGACATTACCCTCTTCCATTATTATTTGGTTAGGTGTTTAGCGCATTGCAATTTCATAGTATTAAAAAATTGCTTTATTGTGGTATATTCACATTAATAATTAAAAACGTACCTATTCCATAAATGGAAAATTGTGTGACTCTGACAAGTTAAATATTCTGTTACTTAATGCAAAGTAGTTGACTTAATTTATATCTATGCATATATATGTGTATATATAAATATATGTGTATATATATATAGATTTTATATGTATGTGCATGTTTTTTTACTGCAATTCAGACATGTAGAGGAAAATGTGTTACATTATTTGGATAAAGCTGATCTCTGCTTCACAAATACAAATTTTTTAGCTGGAGAAAGAAGGAACTCATACATTCTGGTTTTTAAACCTAATCTGAGCTGATATTTTCAATAGTCACTTTGGTAATATTTTGTCTCTTAACATCATCATCATTCCTCTACATCTTCCTTTAGATAGTTTTGGGTATAAGTGAACAAGGGAACCTTAGTGGTAGAGAGGGAGATGGTAGTGGTCTCTTGTCTTTGAGATAGTCCTTAGATGTGTACTGTCTGGGGTCCACTGGTTTCTGGAATGATAACTTTGTATTATCTCTAATGTTTAATTGCTTGCAAAATCTAAAGCGAACATGACAAAAGACTCAGATCTGATAAAGTTCACTGGTGGTCACATGGTTGTTACTTTTTCTTTATATGTCTCTGTGTTTTTGACCTGATAAAAAAATAATTTAAAAACAACATGCAAGTCATCTGAAGTTAATTGTTCACTCTGATAGTAATTTGGGTTAAGATAGTTGGGCAAAGCAAGTGCAAAACAAGAAAGTAAAATTAACGGCTAAAGCAAAATTCAGGAATTTTGTTTTTTCATACTTTGCCACAGTTATCTGAAATAATAGAATCATGATTTTTCATGTGTTTTCTGCTGACTGTCCTTACACTTTAGGTTATTCCTAATTCAGTCTCCTTTTGATCTATGGCAACTAACCAGTGACAAAATATAAAATAAGACAAAGCCAGTCAAACTTGAATTCACAAGATGCCAAATATTGGAATGGAAATTTCACTGAATCAGCTAACAATTTCAAAAGATCTAAATTTTTGACACAGTGTAGTCAAGGAGTCACAGAGCTAGCTGAATTTTGCAATATTTATCTAAATATTTTTGTATGTTACTCATGCAAAAATTTACCCAAGCTCCCCAGAACTTAAAACTGTGTAGTTTCATGGAAAATTTAATCAAAATAATGGGGTGCAAATAAATCAAAATCTATTTTATGTCTTACAGTCTCAAATCATCAAATTTATTCACATCCTGTAAAATTTAAACACTGAGTGTTATTAAACCAATCACGTAAGATGCTTGGCTGAAAGAAGAGGGGCCAACTAAATGTTCATCATGAATTTGAGGTCCCTCATTAAATTGTGCCACCAAAATTTAATCCCATGTAAACCTAATTATCTAATGCTTATTTTCCTTTTTTTATTAGTTTGGTAGTTTCCAGCCGAGGTGTTATGAAATCTAGCAATAAAACAAAGGAAATCCATATTAACTATTCATAATATAGCTATGAAAGTGACTGAAAATGATTACTTACGTAGTAAACTTCATATTTTCTTTATTTTGGGGTTAGCTCTGTAAAAACTTTATGAAGGGGCTTCCCTGGTGGTGCAGTGGCTGGGAGTCCGCCTGCCAATGCAGGGAACGCGGGTTCATGCCCTGGTCCGGGAAGATCCCACATGCTGCGGAGCGTCTAGGCCTATAAGCCATGGCCGCTGAGCCTGCGCGTCCGGAGCCTGTGCTCCACAAAGGGAGAGGCCACAGCAGTGAGAGGCCCACGTGCCACAAAAACAAAAAAACAAACACACACAAAAAAAACTTTATGAAATATGTACTCTGATACAACCAAAAATAGAAGTAGGAATGCGGGGAGGCTGAATCATTTTTATTTATTTTATTAAAAAATGTTAATTGCCACACTGTATGTAAAGCCCAGGAGATAATATATTGAAGAGAAAATAAAGATATCTGGAGAAACCAGGCAAAATTATAGAAATGCTCGCATAGCCATTAACTTATAAAATCATGGTTGTAACCACCTCTAGAGCATATTGACAAATTCAAAAAGGAGTATTTTTAGATTTTTAAAAAATAAGCTATGGATGTCGCGGCATGTTATACTGTGAAAACAAAAAAATCTATTTTAAATGCTTGTGAATAGAAAGGATGCTTAAATATAAATGAATATTTTTCGAATAGAAGAAAAGCTATGTTAAAATTGGATGAAATTTATAAAGTCTTAGATAATTTTTGGTAGTGCTTTAACCATGTAGTCAACAGGGTAGACTAGGTGTTAACATGTCTTATGCTTCATACTTTTTCTACTTCTTCATGCTTATTCACTGACCATGTTTTAAAATATAAATACTAAATAGCAGTTTGTGGGCTGTCTGCTATCTGATTATTTGAACTCTTTAAAGAGAACTGGATCACTGGTAATATGACAACAATCCTTCTTTCTGTAAAACTAGAGTCATTTTGATTCCCTAGGCTTCCTTTTCCTATCCCTAAATGAAGAGTTGAAATACATTATCTCTGAGTCCCTTCAAATGTTCAGTTTCCATGAAAATCTGTGAACAGAAAGAAAGTTTCCAGGATTTCAATGTGCAAATGACAGATAAAGGGAGATGGGAAAATACAAAAAAGACCAAGTAACTTCCTTTCTAACAACTCATGTACCATCCAGGTCACGAAGGAGCAGATTATAGAGACAACCGCATTTCCAGTTGGGGGAAAAGATACTGTGCCAGAAAACACCAAGAATGGATTTTTCTGCTTTTAAAATAGTCCAAACATAGGTTAAGGCACAGGGGTGCTTGATAAGCATCCAGGTGAGCCTCTCAGCATCCTGGTTTTGCCTGATGAAGGGTTATTATTTATTAACTCCTTCCAAAGTCTCTTTTGTTGAGTAAGTAGAGTTGCGTGCATATTGTCAGACATACGAATCAGATGTCTAATCTCACTAAAGTCAAATAAAAAACCTAGTAGAGTGCTTCCACTTTCACCTCAGAGATATACAGAGCTGGAAAGAGCATCGCTTCTATCCTAACAAAATGAAAACCTAGGCAAACTACAAATTAATGACTTTTCTTGCACCCACCAGAGAAATAAAGTTGCAGGTTAGGCAGCTTACCTGAAATTTGTAGAGGCACCTGTAACGAGAAAGAAGATCCATGCATTTGCTTGCCTCAGATGGAATGCCATCTAATTTGGTAGAAAGATTAAGGTAGAATTTTTTAATGAACTGCTGAAGACTGAGTTTAGGCTAATGTGAGAGCACTAACAAAAGGAAAGTTTGAGTAGTTGTATTAATTTCATACAAAGTAGACTTTAGAACAATAAAGATTATCAAGGATAAGTAGGATACATTATGATACAGGGATCAATTCTCAAAGAAGGCATGACAATCCTAAAGGTGTATATTAAAATCTCCTATTATAGCTGTGTTTTTGTCTATCCAGCAAACTCATGTGGTTTTTTCCTTATGAAATTTCTTTACTATTGGATGCATAAATATCAGTAATTAAATCTCTGTTGTAAATCGTAGCTACTAGCACTAGAAAATATCCTTCTTTGCCTTTTTTAATGTTCTGATTGCTATCTCACCAGATTTAAAAATTTCCAACTTTGCTTTCTTTATATTTTCATGGTGGTATATATCTGTTAATCCTGTCATTTTAATCATTATGAATTTCTTGGTTGTAGGTATATCTCTAGTAAATAGCATATTTTTGGATTTTGCTTTGTTGACAAATTTGAATATCCTTTTCTTTTGATAGCTATGTTTTGCCAATTTATGTTTGCTGACAAAATTAATGTGTTTGGCTTTAGTTCTGCAATGTTGTATTTCATTATTTTATATGAGGAATATAAATATACTATATTTATATGATTATATATTCATATATATATATACATTTACATGTTTATATAAATATACTTTTTTTTTTTTTTTGCTGTACGCGGGCCTCTCACTGTTATGGACTCTCCTGTTGCGGAGCACAGGCTCCGGACGCACAGGCCCAGCGACCATGGCTCACGGGCCTAGCCACTCCGTGGCATGTGGGATCTTCCCGGACCGGGGCACGAACCGGTGTCCCCTGCATTGGCAGGTGGACTCTCAACCACTGCACCACCAGGGAAGCCCTATATAAATATACTTTTAAATGCAATTTCATATATTTGTTCTTACTTTTTGTTTTATCATATATTTAGAAAGGTTTGTTTTCTTGTCTTAATAACTCCCTGTATATTAATTCTTTTATACAGTACTCTTCATACCCACCCTCTTTTTAGAGACCATTAATCTGTTCCCCCCATGCAGGAGAAAAATGAGCTAGTATTATCTTCTACTCTTCTCCATCTCCAGTGGTCTAATCTCAAGGAACATACTTGAAATCACTGAGCTTGTTCTACATTTTATATACAGTCCCAATTATTACAACATTGTTGTAGTTGCACTGTTACTACCTTGTCAGAGAATATAACTATCATATACTCTTCCATCTCCCTGAAAATCATTATCTAGTCTTTGTTCTACAGGTAAATGTAGATTCTATGGCCATAACCAGTCCTTTATGCTAGTGCATTTCTGGTCATTTTTGTGTTTTAAAGCTTATTCTCAAGTAGATTATTATTCTCAAGTAGATTATTTGAAGCTTATTCTCAAGTAAATTCAGCAATAATATTTCCTATGTTATTTCATTTTCCTCATGGTTTGTCTATTTATACAAGATCAATTTGATCTGAAAAAAATTCTTTATTAATAATGTTTTTCTTAAAATCTTACACATGTTACTCCATTGCATTCTAGTATAAAACACTGATCGGGAAAGGCCTGCAATCTATTTATTTATTTATTTTTTCATTATAAGTGACTTGGTCTTTGTGCCTGGATTCTCCAAGTATTCTTTCCTTTAGTTTTCAGGTCAATAGTTTTATTAAAATATATTGCAACATTGGCTGTTCTGGGTCAATTCCCCCCAGTAGGTGGCATAACCTTTTAAATATAGTTTCAAGCTCTTTTATAAAGTTTAGGAATTTTTTTCTGAAACTGTAATGCTTAGTATTTATTCTGTACTATTGCTTTGATTTTCACTTTCAGTGACTCCTGGTGTACTTATATTAGATCTTTTTACCTGTCCTCTATCTAGCACTTTCTCTCAAATCCTTTCCATCTCTTTCATTACTTGTTTTTAAATTTTATTTCTATATTCTTTTTATCTTTTACATTAGTTGTTATTTTAATATGCTTTATTGTTCTTTCTAATTTGGTCTTCAAATCTATAGTTATTTTTTTTCTTTTAATTCTTTTATTTTCTTCCTTTTCAGTTCATCTTACATTCTCACTTATGAGTTTTTATAATTCTGGTTTATGTCGATCTTTTATTACTTCTAGCATTTCTTAACTTCTTTTAGCTTGATTTGACATTTTTGGTTAAATTATGTATTTGTTGCATGGGCATACCTTTCTAATGTACACTTATTTTATCGATTCATTAGTTTCTTTTTCTACAATAACTTTTTAAGTGATTCAACTAAGTTCATTCCTACTACTTATATTTAATTGGTTTTTTAAACTGAACTCTTAGGAAGGGATGGTGGATGAGGAAAGCACAGTTTCAAGACTTAGAGCTTCCTCTTCCATTGTTATATGTAAGTTCACAAATACGGCCTTATACTGAGATCTCTTACCTTTATCTGGGCTTTCTCTTTCCTCGCTTCCTGGTGTTTTTTTCTTGCTCAGTTTGGATTATATCTTCAGCAGTTTCTCCCCAAAGCAGGATTGTTTTTCTAGAATGGAGTTTCAATTGGTTAAGTTTCAGAGTTCATAAGGGGCCAACCAACCAATTTAACACCATCTGAACTTCCATGGGTGCCTTGTTCTTACCTGTGAATTTGAGCCTGCAAAAGTCCACATTGGTTTCAGCCACCAGCCTCAAATTGGTCTGCTGATTTTGGAGTTCTCCACCTCTTAGAGCCCCCAGAATGTCTAGTCCTCCTTCACTTCCTTCTACATAGTTAATATAGGAAATGGTCTTCTTGTTATCTTTCTTTTGTCCTCACCCACTTGCATATTGAAGTTACTGGGAATTCTTAGTTTTTCTGTAGATATTATCTGTGTATTTTCTGTTTTATTATCCTAATTGTTTTACATTTTGTGAGGGGAGATTTGAGGCAATTACAAAACTATACCACCATCACCATCTTTTTCACAATCATCTTCAGTACTTGTAAAACAGAATAAACTAGTAAAGAAAAACCTACAAAAAACGCAAATGAAATGCCTATTACTTTAACCTTAAGAGTACAAAGTACAAACAAAGGACCCCTCTTCAGTTCAGTATAAAAGGTCTCAAATCCTAAGATCACAATTTCGTATGACCTGAGAGTAGGATTCTAGAGAAGAAATTTAAATTAAAATGAATGAAAGCCCTGAAACATTTTTATGCTCTCAGTGATACAATTCACTTTCTGCATTGTTGGAAAGTGATCTCGATTGCTATTTTTCCCTGGAGCCATGTTGTCCTATACAGTAGCTACTACCTGCGGGCAGCTACTGAGCACTTGAACCATGTCTAGCATCAGATATAGAAGTGATAGTATTTTTGATATACTGGATTAAATTAAAATATTATAAAATTCATTTCAATTATTTCCTTTTACTTTTTTATTTATTTAAAATTTTTTAAATTTTATATTGAAGTATAGTTGATTAACAATGTTGTGTTTGTTTCAGGTGTACAGCAAAGTGATTCAGTTATACATACACATGTATCTATTTTTTTCAAATTCTTTTCCCATTTAGGTTATTACAGAGTGCTGAGCAGAGTTCCCTGTGTTATACAGTAGGTCCTTGTTGGTTATCTACCTTAAATATAGCAGTGTGTACGTGTCAATTCCAAACAAAATTCAGAACTATATATGTGGCTTGCATTTGTGACTCACATTAACTTTCCATTGGTTAGTACTGCTCTGGAGCATGAGAATCTTCATTTTCCTTTCTCCATCCTCTGTGTCCAACTGAATCTCAAGGTATTCTGTAGTATTATAAAACATAAGCAGAATAAACATTGGTATGAACTCATGTTTAGCTTAATATAGAAGAATATGGTTACATATAGAAATGTTTATTGCTATGTGTATATACATGGGTTAGTAGATATACAAATAATTTATGTAGATATTCTGCCCTCAAGGAGGTGGAGCATAACTCCTCACCTCTTAAGTGATGTAGCGTAGTGATTTCCTTCCACAAAGTACAGTATGGAAAAATAGCAAGAAGGAAGAGGGTGAGAGAGTGAGAGTAAAAGAGAGAGAGACAGAGGAACTTGTTTAAATTCTTAAAACCAGTGATGCTTGATTTCAACCCCACCATTATCCTTTCTAATTTAATGAACCAGTAAATTGCCACTTATATTTTGCTTAACTGTTCTAATTTATCTCTTCCAAATATAAAATTTGTATTTAACAGGATTCTCCAAAGAAACAGAACCTATAGGATATAGCTATAGACATAGATAGAGATAAGAGATTTGTTATAGGAATAGGCTCATGTGATTATGGGGGTTGAGAAGTCCCACAGTCTGCCACTGCAAGCTGAAGAACCAGAAAAGCCAGTGGTGTAATTCAGTCCTAGTCCAAGGGCCTGACGATCCAGGGAAGCCAATGGTCTAAGTCTAAGTTCAAAGTTCTGAGAAAGAGGGCCCAGTGGCATAAGTCCTGTTGTGAGTCCAAAGGCCTGAGAACCAGGAACAGTGGTGTCCAAGAATAGGAGAAGATGTATGTCTCAGCTCAAGCAGAGAAAGCGAGTTTTCACTTCCTTTCCACCTCTTTGCTCCATTCGGGCCCTCAACAGATTGGATGATGTCCACCAGCACTGGTGGGAGCACGCTTCTCTAGTCAGTCTACTGATTCAAATGCTAATCTCTTCCTGACACACTCGCAGACATACCTAGAAATAATGTTTTGCCAGTAATCTGGGCATCCCTTAGCCAAATAGACACATAAAATTAACAATCACAACATTTGAAAATATACCCTCTTCCCAGAAACCCTTCTTTACTCTTCACTCTCTAAGCTCTTGCCTAATTAACTAATTTCTTTCACCAATAAATATCTCAAATGAGTAGTCTAAACTTATTTTTTCATTCCCTGGTTACCATGGAACCTTTTGCTTCCATCCTGCCTGCTACTTTTTTTTCTTCTGTGACATTGGTATTTATGTCCCCATTTTCATTCTTCATAGTAGTAATTTGAAGCTTCTCTCTCTCTCTCTTTTTTTTTTTTACTTTATGAGTCAAACTAAAGGCTTGCCAATTTTATCGACTTTTAAAAGAACCAATTTTAGTTTTATTGATTTTTTCTCATTTTTTTCTATTTCCTATTTCTTTTATTTCTTCTTTAATCTTTAGTTTTTTCTTCCCTCAATTTGGGTTTAGTTTACATTATTTTGAATTCCTTAAGGATGAAATTTTAGTTATTAATTTTATTCTTTTTAAAATATAGGTGTTTAGAGCTATAAATTTCTCTCTAAGCATTACTTGAACCTTATCCTATAACTGTAGGTATGCTGTAACTTAATTTTTATTGATTTCATGGTCTTTTTTTTTTTTTTTTTGGCTGCAGCATGCAGGATCTTAGTTCCCTGACCAGGGATCAAACCCGTGCCCCCTGCATTGGGAGCATGGAGTCTTAACCACTGGACAGCCTGGGAAATCCTGATTTATTTTTAAATTTCTCTTGTGCTTTCTTATTTTACCCAATCTTTATTTAGAAGGGTGTTGCTTAATTTCCATATTCTTGTGATCTTCCAAAATTCCTTTCTATTTATTAACATCTAATTTTACTCCATTGTAATCACAAAACATATTTTGTATGATTTAAATTCCTTTGAATTTATCTAGCCTTGCTTAATGGCTGGATATATGGTCTATACTCAGAATATTCAATGTGCACTTGAGAAGAATGTATAGCCTGTTCCTGTTGGGTGAAGTGTACTATAGATGTCTGTTTAATATAGTCAGTATACAGTGTTGTTCAAGTCTTCTGTTCCTTTGCTAATTTTCTACCTAGTTGTTCTGTACATTATTGAAATTACATGGAAGTCTCCAGTTATTATTGTTGAATTTTTCTATTTCTCCCTTCAATTCTGTCAGATTTTGCTTTATTTGTTTTGGGACTCTGATGTTAGGAGCATATATGTCTTTATATTGATAATTGCTATATTTGATGTATTCAGATACAGCAGTTCTTGTTTGATTGACTCATCATTGTCTCTAGTAATAAATTTTGTTTTAAAGTCTTTAATTTTGTTACCATATGCATGGCATATCTTTTTCATCCTTTTCTTTCAACCAATTTATGTCTTTGAATCTAAAGTGTGTTTCGTATGAAGCAAATTCATTTCACACCCTAATGATTGGTTAATCTTCTAAAACCTCCACTGTCATTGTAACTCTCCTCTCTGAGGAGAGTTGCCCTGTTAATTACAGCAATGATTTTCCCCCGAGCACTGAGAGCACAGGTATTCCAAGAGCCCCCTACACACATATAGACACACACACACACACACACACACACACACACACACACCATGCAAACAGGGCTTTTGTCAACATATGATAGTTGACTGTTAACAAAAAAAATTTAAAAATGATAACTCTATGGTACTTGTTCTCAAACAAGAATGACCTGGTGAACTTGATACAAAGCCAACTTCCCTAGCTTTAGCTGAAGGATTCTTATATAGCAGGCTTATATGGGTCCCAACTATTTTCAGTGAAGCAAGTTGGTAATTACAATGCAGGTGGTCTTCAGACAATCACTTGAAAAAGCAGAAACCAATTCACAAGAGGATCAAAAAACTGGCACCAAATGCCTCATAAGTTGGCTAAGGCTACCTGTGTAACCTTGAAAGTAGCAGCTCTCCCAAGATTGTCCGTTGAATGTGTTTTGCTCATGCTGTACCTTGGCTGATTTATTCGCCTCCATCTGACATGCATTATTCTTCCTTTATGCTTGACTTCAGCCTACCCCTCCTTAAGCTCAGCTCAGATTTCACCTTCTTCATTTTTACTGACACCTAAGTTAGCCTACAATGATCTGAAGGATGAATTGGGCTAACTGCTATTATTTTCCTAAATAGCAGCAATAATTGCTTAGTTTAAAATTTTCTGATTTCATTACCTTAGTGAAGGGTTTGACTAGGACTGATATTTCCTCTCTAAAGAGCAGTGAACTCTTGCTGGACTTGTCAGCTGAACCTGGCCTTAGAATGCAGGGCATGGAGACAGTCCTGATGCAAAGATGTGTCTGGCAATGCAGAGCTCAAGAGTCAGGTGAGCAGTCCCTCTCAGGTGGCAACCTGGAGAAGTAGAGGCAAAGTCCAGATAGGAATCAGGAGTCCCAGAGGAGAGCAAATTCTGAGTTAAAGGAAGGAGCTATGCCTCCATCTGGACCATATGTCCCATTTTTGCAAAGGCTGGCTGGATTGGGTGCTGGTGAGGGTGCCATTAGAAGCATAGCCACAGAGAGAGAGAGAGAACTATAAATGATAAATTAAACTCTTTCATTCTTATTAAAAAGGATAAGAAAACCAAAAAGACCAACTTTGAAAGGCCACCATGTGTTATTCTTAGCTCACTCCTACAGAGACTATCTTTGACCTCAGGTTGGCTCCCTAGTGTCTTTCTTTGGTCTAATCTTCTGAGTTCCTCAAGGTATTAGAGGTTGGAGGGAAAAAATAAGGAGCAATCCTGTGCTCTGTTGATGGCTGCAAATAGGGTCAAATTAAATGTTTATCTCTTCCATTTCATATCTGAATTACTGACAACATAGAGTGTCACCAATCACATTGTACTAACTCAACATTAAAACATATTTAAGGATGATTTCTGTAATTAATATACAGAACATCTCCAAGTCAGAAAAGGAGCTGATTTATTTTTTCTCCTACAAAACTGCTTTTGGCGTCATTTAAAATTACCTAGACATATAAAGATAAAACATTTTAAAACCCTGGCTAGATATCAAAACTATTAATGTTTTTCTTAAATCACTTGACTCCATTTAATGCTTTTATATAATGTTCATAGGTCAGCATATATGTATATGTATGTATATACATATATGTTTATTTATCTGAAAGTATAAGCATAGTGAGACAAAATAGAAATATTACTATGTGTGTCCCTTTCCTCTTATACACTCCATTTCAACCTTTGCTTTTAATTATATTCTTTCTTAATAGCCAGTATACCTTGGGACAATATTTATATTTTCTTTAATATCATTGACATATTAAGTAATTGTAAAAATGGTACATCGAGTATATAGTTAAATGTGATCAGTAAACAAGTGACATATATATAGTAAATAAAGAACTTTTTATGGTAATCAAAGGGCATTAGATATAAGTAACAGTAGATAGAAAAACCTTATCTTAACACAGATATGTTTCATAAAATTAACTAAAAGCCTGTTTTATATAAATTCACACACATAACACCTCAGGGTGATAACAACTCCTCAAATTTTCAGAGAGTATGTTCAGGTTAAGATTGACAGAGAGGTTGTTTGCTTTTTCTGTTTCTTTTCATTCATTTATTTATTTGCTGGGCACATACCAGGTGATAAGTAAACAACACAAGCAAAGTCCCTATTCTCATGGAGCTTCTTTTCTACTGGAGGAAGGCAGCATGGAAACATGTAGGCAAATGTTAAAAATGATAACATTTCAAATGCTTTTCAGAGTTATAAAGAAAATAAAGGTGGGTAATGGAGTATGGGAATAATGGAGAATGCAGTATTTTAGGTATAGAGATAGAAAAGGCATCCTTGAGGAGGCGTATCTATTCCAAAACCTGATATATGCAAAGTAGTTAGGCATGTGGAAATTTGAGGGAACCTGCTCCAAGCAGAGGGACCCCAAGTTTGAAAAGGTAGGGGCAGGAACAAGATTGATCACCTGTGGAAGTGGAAGAAAATTAAGTAGCTGGGTTCTAGTGAAACAGGCTGTAAAGACGATGTAGGAAAAGTAGTCAGGGGCAGTATGGTGTAGGGCTCTGTGGGCTCTGGTAAAATTTGACTCTATTCTAAAAGTCAGGAGAAGCAATAGGAAGATTTTAGGCAGGAGAGTAAAATAATCTGATGATGAACCACGTGGACTAGAGAGCCGGCAGGGGACCTTCTGGTTTGGCTTTAACAGGTGCATCTGATCAGCTGTCCTAAATTCTCTCCCCATTTATCTTGTTTTAACTGCATCCAAAGCCAAGCAGGGGACTGTGGAAAGGCAACCTCTTTTGAAGAACATAATGGTTTAAAGGAATCTGTTTCTTTTGGAGAGTATTGAAGACCATAAAATGTTGGAATGTTGGTAGATTACCCATGAGAGAAGGATTGCCAAGGGGATTTAAAAATGTGTATCAGGAACAAAATGTTCCCTTATCCACAGGATAAAGAGTAGAAAAAGTGCAATCTCTCTTTTACTCTCTCTGTCTCATTACAACAACATTCTTCTTCTATTTTTTTTTTTTAGTTAGTATACTTTTTAATCAATAGAATTTGTACCGTTGTTGAAAAAGACATGCCACGTCTCAAGTGTTAGTCATGTATTTTATAATAAAAGTCAAACAAATGAGAAAAAACTAAAATTATATTTCTATCTCTTTCAATTTTCTTTTTCAATGATCTTTCAATAGATGATAATTCTCTTCTTTTGCTAGAGGTTCAAAAGGAAAAAAATTGATAGGACAGACAATCATTTCACTTCATTTTGGAAGAAATAAAACAGATTAAAGTGTTATTTATTACTGTCATGTCACTATTCCATAGAGCCCAAAATATCAATGGTAAAAATTATTATGTAAACACTTTTGCATATTTCCAAATAATTATGTAATATTTTTAGAATGTCATCAAATCAGTTAAATACCATTAGTAATAATGAAAATGCTTGAGGAATTCTTTACCTAACTATAAAGCATTTGGCTTTTAAAAGACATATTTGATCTCATTGCCTACCAAATCTGAACAATTAATATCTCCAGCTATCTCTTGAATATTTTCATAAAAATTGTGCTCATAAATATGACTTTTTAAGATTAATGGCTTTATTATTTTATAAAAATTATGTATGCTTGGGATAAATATTTAAGAAATACATAAAATGAGAAGAAGGTTTTTAAAAAACCATTCCATATATAACCAACTAGAAATAAAAATGGAAGATACGTGATTTCATCCAGAAACTCTCTCCCCCACACTCTTTCACTCACTATATCTATCTATCTATCTAACACCTATCTATCTATCATCTATCTGCACCTGCATATCTATATCTATATCGACACACACACACACACAGTATAAGAAATAATAGGTCGGGGTGGGGAGGAATCAAGATAGTAGAGCAGAAGGACGTGCTCTCACTTCCTCTTGCGAGAACACCAGAATCACTACTAGCTGCTGGACAATCATCGACAGGAAGACACTGGAACTCACCAAAAAAGACACCCCACATCCAAAGACAACGGAGAGGCCACAATGAGACGGTAGGAGGGGCGCAATCACAGTAAAATCAAATCCCATAACTGCTGGGTGGGTGACCAACAGACTGAAGAACACTTATACCACAGAAGTCCACCCACTGGAGTGAAGGTTCTGAGCCCCATGTCAGGCTTCCCAATCTGGGGGTCTGGCAACGGGAGGAGGAATTCCTAGAGAATCAGGCTTTGAAGCCTAGTGGGAATTGATTGCAGGACTTCAATAGGACTGGGAGAAACAGAGAGTCCACTCTTGGAGGGCACACACAAAGTGGTGTGTGCATTGGGACCCAGGGGAAGGAGCAGTGACCCCAGGGGAGACTGAACCAGACCTACCTGCTAGTGTTGGAGGGTCTCCTGCAGAGGCGGGGGGAGGGGGGCTGTGCTCACCATGGGGACAAGGACACTGGCAGCAGAAGTTCTGGGAAGTACTCTTTGGCGTGAGCCCTGACAGAGTCTGCCATTAGCCCCAAAAAAGACCCCAGGTGGGCTCCAGTGTTGGGTTGCCTCAGGCCAAACAACCAATAGGTAAGGAACACAGCCCCACCCATCAACAGTCAAGTGGATTAAAGTTTTACTAAACTCTTCCCACCAGAGCAACAGTCAGCTATACCTCCCACCCGTCCCTCCCATCAAGCCTCTTAGATAGCCTCATCCACCAGAGGGCAGACACAGAAGCAAGAAGAACTACAATCCTGCAGCCTGTGGAACAAACACCACATTCACACAGAAAGACAGACAAGATGAAAAGGCAGAGAGTTATGTACCAGATGAAGGAACAAGATAAAACCCCAGGAAAACAACTAAAGGAAGTGGAGATAAGCAACCTTCCAGAAAAAGAATTCAGAATAATGGTAGTGAAGATGATCCAGGACCTTGGAAAAACAATAAAGGCAAATATCGAGAAGATGCAAGAAATGTTTAACAAAGACCTAGAAGGATTAAAGAACAAACAAACAGAGATGAACAATACAATAACTGACATGAAAACTACACTAGAAGGAATCAATAGCAGAATAACTGAGGCAGAAGAACGGATAAGTGACCTGGAAGACAGAATGGTGGAATTCACTGCTGCAGAACAGAATAAAGAAAAAAGAATGAGAAGAAATGAAGACAGCCTAAGAGACCTCTGGGACAACATTAAGCACAACAACATTCACCTTATAGGGGTCCCAGAAGGAGAAGAGAGAGAGAAAGGACCAGAGAAAATATTTGAAGAGATTATAGTTAAAAACTTCCCTAACATGGGAAAAGAAATAGTCACCCAAGTCCAGGAAGGGCAGGGAGTCCCATATAGGATAAACACAAGGAGAAACACGTCGAGACACATACTAATCAAATTGACAAAAATTAAAGACTAAGAAAAATTATTGAAAGCAGCAAGGGAAAAACGACAAATAACATACAAGGGTACTCCTATAAGGTTAACAGCTGATTTCTCAGCAGAAACTCTACAAGCCAGAAGGGAGTGGCATGATATACTTAAAGAGATGAAAGGGAAGAAACTACAACCAAGATTACTCTACCCGGCAAGGATCTCATTCAGATTCGATGAAGAAATCAAAAGCTTTACAGACAAGCAAAGGCTAAGAGATTTCAGCCCCACCAAACCAGCTCTACAACAAATGCTAAAAGATCTTCTCTAAGTGGGAAACACAAGAGAAGAAAAGGACCTACAAAAACAAACTGAAAACAATTAAGAAAATGGTCATAGGAATATACATATCGATAGTTACCTTAAACGTGAACGGATTAAATGCTCAAACCCAAAGATACAGGCTTGCTGAATGGATACAAAAACAAGATCCCTATACATGCTGTCTACAAGAGACCCCCTTCAGACCTACAGACACATACAGACTGAAAGTGAAGGAGTGGAAAAAGATATTCCATGTAAATGGAAATCAAAAGAAAGCTGGAGTACTTACACTTATATCAGATAAAATAGGCTTTAAAATAAAGAACGTTACAAGAGACAAGGAAGAACACTACATAATGATCAAGGGATCAATCCAAGAAGAAAATATAACAATTATAAATATATATGCTCCCAACATAGGAGCACCTCAATACATACGGCAACTGCTAACAGCTCTAAAAGAGGAAATCGACAGTAACACAATAATCGTGGGGGACTTTAACACCTCACTTACACCAATGGACAGATCATCCAAAATGAAAATAAATAAGGAACAGAAGCTTTAAATGACACAATAGACCAGAAAGATTTAATTGATATTTATAGGACATTCCATCCAAAAAAAGCAGATTACACTTTCTTCTCAAGTGCACACGGAATATTCTCCAGGATAGATCACATCTTGGGTCACAAATCAAGCCTCAGTAAATTTAAGAAAAATGAAATTGTATCAAGCATCTTTTCTGACCACAACGCTATGAGATTAGAAATCAATTACAGGGAAAAAAACGTAAAAAGCACAAACACATGAAGGCTAAACAATACGTTACTATATAACCAAGAGATCACTGAAGAAATCAAAGAGGAAATCAAAAAATACCTAGAGGCAAATGACAATGTAAACACGATAATCCAAAACCTATGGGATTCAGAAAAAGCAGTTCTAAGATGGAAGTTTATAGCTATATAAGCCTACCTCAAGAAACAAGAAAAATCTCAAGTAAACAATCTAACCGTACACCTAAAGGAACTAGAGAAAGAAAAACAAACAAATCCCAAAGTTAGCAGAAGGAAAGAAATGATAAAGATCAGAGCAGCAATAAATGAAATAGAAACAAAGAAAACAATAGCAAAGATCAATAAAACTAAAAGCTGGTTCTTTGAGAAGATAAACAAAATTGATAAACCATTAGCCAGACTCATCAAGAAAAAGAGGGAGAGGACTCAAATCAATAAAGTTAGAAGTGAAAAAGGAGAAGTTACAACAGACACCGCAGGAATACAAAGCATCCTAAGAGACTACTACAAGCAACTCTATGCCAATAAAATGGACAACCTGGAAGAAATGGACAACTTCTTAGAAAGGTATAACCTTCCACGACTGAACCTGGAAGAAACAGAAAATATGAACAGAGCGATCACAAGTAATGAAATTGAAACTGTGATTAAAAATCTTCCAACAAAAAAAAGTCGAGGACCAGATGTCTTCACGGGTGAATTCTTTCAAACAGTCAGAGAAGAGCTAACACCCATACTTCTCAAAGTCTTCCAAAATAGAGCAGAGGGAGGAACACTCCCAAACTCATTCTACGAGGCAACTATCATACTGATACCAAAACCAGAAAAGATATTACAAAGAAAAAAATTACAGGCCAATATCACTGATGAATATAGATGCAAAAATCCTCAACAAAATACTAGCAAACAGAATCCAACAACACATTAAAAGTATCATACACCATGATCAAGTGGAATTTATCCCAGGGATGCAAGGATTCTTCAATATACGCAAATCAATCAATGTGATACACCATATTAACAAATTGAAGAATAAAAACCATATGATCATCTCAATAGATGCAGAAAAGGCTTTTGACAAAATTCAACACCGATTTATGATAAAAACTCTCCAGAAAGTGGGCATAGAGGGAACCTACCCCAACATAATAAAGGCCATATATGACAAACCCACAGCAAACATCATTCTTAATGGTGAAAAACTGATAGCATTTCCTCTAAGATCAGGAGCAAGACAGGATGTCCACTCTCACCACTATTATTCAACATAGTTTTGGAAGTCCTAGCCATGGCAATCAGAGAAGAAAAAGAAATAAAAGGAATATAAATTGGAAAAGAAGAAGTAAAACTGTCACTGTTTGCAGAGGACATGATACTATACATAGAGAATCCTAAAAATGCCACCAGAAAACTACTAGAGCTAATCAATGAATTTGGTAACGTTGCAGGATACAAAATTAATGCACAGAGATCAATTGCATTCCTGTATACTAATGATGAAAAATCTGAAAGTGAAATTATGGAAACACTCCCATTTACCATTGCAACAAAAAGAATAAAATATCTAGGAATAAACCTACCAAAGGGAACAAAAGACCTGTATGCAGAAAACTATAAGACACTGATGAAAGAAATTAAAGATGATACCAACAGATGGAGAGATATACCATGTTCTTGGATTGGAAGAATCAATATTGTGAAAATGACTATACTACACAAAGCAATCTACAGATTCAATGCAATCCCTATCAAATTACCAATAGCATTTTTTATGGAACTAGATCAAATCATCCCAAAATTTGTATGGAGACACAAAAGACCCCGAATAGCCAAAGCAGTTGTGAGGGAAAAAAACGGAGCTGGAGGAATCTGACTCCCTGACTTCAGAATATACTACAAATATACAGTAATCAAGGCAACATGGTACTGGCACAAGAACAGAAACATAGATCAATGGAACAAGATAGAAAACCCAGAGGTAAACCCATGCACCTATGGTCAACTAATCTATGACAAAGGAAGCAAAGATATACAATGGAGAAAAGACAGTCTCTTCAATAAGTGGTGCTGGGCAAACTGGACAGCTACATGTGAAAGAATGAAATTAGAACACTCCCTAACACCATACACAAAAATAAACTCAAAATGGATTCGAGACCTAAATGTAAGACCGGACACTATAAAACTCTTTAGGAAAACATAGGAAGAACACTCTTTGACATAAATCACAGCAAGATCTTTTTCGATACACCTCTTAGAGTAATGGAAATAAAAACAAAAATAAACAAGTGATACCTAATGAAACTTCAAAGCTTTTACACAACAAAGGAAACCTTAAACAAGACGAAAAGACAACCCTAAGAATGGGAGAAAATATTTGCAACCGAATCAACGGACAAAGGATTAATCTCCAAAATATGTAAACTGCTCATGCAGCTCAATACTAAAGAAACAAACAACCCAATCTAATAATGGGCAGGAGAGCTAAATAGACATTTCTCCGAAGAAGACATACAGATGGCCAAGAAGCACATGAAAAGCTGCTTAACATCACTAATTATTAGAGGAAGGCAAATCACAACTACAGTGAGGTATCACCTCACACCAGCTAGAATGGGCATCATCAGAAAATCTACAAACAACAAATGCTGGAGAGGGTGTGGAGAAAAGGGAACCCTCTTGCACTGTTGGTGGGAAAGTAAATTGATACAGCCGCTTTGGAGAACAGTATGGAGATTCCTTAAAAAACTAAAAATAGAATTACCATATGATCCAGCAATTCCACTACTGGGCATACACCCAGAGAAAACAATAATTCAAAAAGACACATGCACCCCAATGTTCTTTGCAGCACTATTTACAATAGCCAGGTCATGGAAGCAACCTAAATGCCCATCGACAGACGAATGGATAAAGAAAATGTGGTACATATATACAATGGAATATTACTCAGCCATAAGAAGGGACGAAATTGAATCATTTGTTGAGATGTTTTTGGATCTAGAGACTGTCATACAGAGTGAAGTAAGTCAGAAAGAGAAAAACAAATATTGTATTTTAACGCATGTATGTGGAACCTAGAAAAATTGTACAGATGAACCGTTTTGCAGGGCAGAAGTTGAGACACAGATGTAGAGAACAAACTTACGGACACCAAGGGGGGAATACCGTGGTGGGGTGGGGATGGTGGTGTACTGAATTGGGCAATTGGGATTGACATGTATACACTGATGTGTATAAAATTGGTGACTGATAAGAACCTGCAGTATCAAAAAACAAACAAACAAAAAAACTAATACTAAACTTTGTTTGGGTTATTTGTATGGAAATATGTTAATATAAATGTATCAGACATTACATGAAATTTCTAAAAATCTTATATGTTCTGGTATAATGTTATAAGTCATAATTCTAGGTATTACTTTAAAATGTATATCTCAGAAATAACTAAATTTCCTTGTCAATTGCATTATTATGAACTTTCATCAAATCTTTAACCGTGGTCATTTTAAAGTCTTTTGTCATTTACAAGTCTTTTGTCATTTACAGACAGTTCTGGGTGGACTCTGATGCTTTCGCAAAAATGTTCCTATAAAAGGGTTTCATCTTCAAGGAGTTCATGGAAAAGACTCTGACAAGTACAGGTTTCTGGTAACTGACTCTACTGCTGAACTGAATGAATAAGCATTTTCAGAACTCTCATGGAAAACTGATGAATTCATAAAAGTGCTAACAAAAGATCAAGATGAAAAAAATTAATTACACGGGACTGAGTGAACTGATGAGGATGGTTATAATTTTTGTGAATTTCTGTTTGAATAAAAAAGAAATCTCACAAGCACTCAGAGGCAAAAAGTGTACAAATTAATCTTCACTGCAAAGTAAAGGAGCTGTTACAGTGGAGGATTCCTGGACTGAATGTCAATGTTACGACATAGTGTGAGTGTGTTTCGTGTTTGGTAATTGCAATCATTGTTGCTTCTGTTGTGGTCATCCATTTACAATGCTTGGTGTCAGTTGATTTATCTCTTGTAAAAATAAAATACAGTGTGTGTGTGAGTTGTGAAAAAAAAAAGAAAGAATAGGCCGCATAAAATATAATGTATATTTTAAGGAAAATAGAATCACAAGATACATTCTGTTTTAATCAAAATATATTAAATTTTTCTTGAATTTAACCAAAGAAAAGTTAGTAAAGGAATTGTTAAACTTCAAATGATTTTTTTCTTCCAACAAAAGTTAACAAATCTTAGAAGATGCTTCTAAAGTTAATTAAAAGATTATGAAAAATTTAAAGGCTGTTGGCTCTTTTTTGTTTTGCGGTACACAGGCCTCTCACTGTTGTGGCCTCTCCCGTTGCGGAGCATAGGCTCCGGACGCGCAGGCTCAGCGGCCATGGCTCACGGGCCCAGCCGCTCCGCGGCATGTAGGATCTTCCCGGACCGGGGCACGAACCCGTGTCCCCTGCATCGGCAGGCGGACTCTCAACCACTGCGCCACCAGGGAAGCCCTGGTGGCTCTTTTTAAGCTACTCATATCAACAAAAGACAGAATCAGTTGACTACCCTGCTAAAAAGATGAGAAAATACCCCATTTAAGCTTCTCCCAATTTTCCTTCCCCACACCTCCTATTCTTTCTGACATTGATGTGTTTTAAATTTTACATTCTCTTGTGTAACCATAATTTCCATAATTGTTTAGTTTTGCACTAATCTAAAGTACACCATGAATCCACTTTACTATGGCTTCTCCATTTCAGAGTTCTTTATTAGATTCATCTTTTATTTGGTTTTCTTTCATTGTCGGTTTCCTTTGTTTGCTTCCATGTTCCGAAGAACTACTCATACGTGCTGCTTTCCCTGAGTTCTTGAAAGTTTCTGAATGTTTTTCTGTTTTCTTCACAGTTGAGAAAACTTAGCTAAATTTACCAGTTGGTTAGTATTTGCTACCATTCATCCATTTACTCAACATTATTAATTAAGCTCCTGCTATGTACCAGGTATTGAAGACACACAGTGAACAACATTGCACAAACAACACAGCCAGTGCTCCAGACCTTATGAAGCTCACGCTCCATTGTGGGTAGCAATACAGGCAAATACATGAATTTTATATTGTGGTGTATGTTGTGGAGAAGAAAGGCGGGGTGATGGGATAATGTCTGTGCCTTTTTAAGCGTTATGGTTATGTAGTGCCTCCCTGGAGATGATATTTGAGTTGAGATAATAATGACAAAATGAGCCAGTCATGTGGAATCAGTTGGAAAGCATTCCAGGCAAAAGAAACAGAAGAAAAGTAAGTGCATGGACCCTATGATAGAAAAAAAAAAATGCTTTCTGAAGATTTCGAAGGGCAGAGAGAAGGCCTTTTTTGGCTGGAAAGTAGTGAATGGGGCAGAGGCCGTTGTTAGGAGATGATTCAAAAAGGTGGGGAGAGTGGACCATGTCAGGGCTCATAGGACAACATGAGAAATTTGGGATTTTTCTAATTGCAATGGGAAATCCACATTCTACTCCAGACACTGCCTCCTTTGTCTATGCCTCTTCTGGCAAACTTTTTGAAAGGGTAAATTTCTTACATAATGTTATTTCCTTCATCTGCTCCTTTCAGGTTTCTGTCATCACTGCTCTAAGACCTTGCTGACAAAATTATCACTTATATTTGGAAATGGTGGTTATCAGGGTCTGGGGGCTGGGAGATATGGGGAGATGTTAGTCAAAGGGTACAAACTTGTAGTTAGAAGATGAATAAGTTTTGGGGATCTAATACACAGCATTGTGACTATAGTTAACAGTATACTGCATTGTATACTGAAAGTTGCTAAGAGACCAGACTTAAATGTCCTCACCACAAAAGGAAAAGATAATTATGTGATGTGATGGAAATGTTAGCTAATGCTACGTGGTGGTCATATTGCAATATATGTGTATCGAATCAACACCTTAAACTTTTATAGTGTTATATGTCAATTATATATTAATTAAAAAAAGAAAAAAGGAAGGAAAACTGGCAACCATCTTATGAAAACAAAACAAAACAAAGTTAGAAATGGCAATTAGATTGCTTCATCTAGTGGTCACTTCTCTGCTCTTAGCTTTCTTAATCTTTCAGTGATTTCATTTGATTAGCTGACCCCTTCCTCCTTTTTCTGTTGGTATGTATGACATGGCATTTCATAGTTTTCCTTTGATCTTACTGAGCACTCCTTAGTTTTCTTCTTTGTGTATTTATACACTGTTTCTGTGTGATGTCTTACAGTCACATGACTTTGATATCATCTATGTAACAATATCTCCCAAATCTCATTGTCCTGGCCTTCCCCAGAACTCCAGTTTCATGTATCAACTGCTCACTTGGCATCTCCTCTTGGATGTTGTAATATGTATCTCAAACATAACATGGCCAAAATCAAACTCTTATTAGCCAATCCCAAATAAGTGATCTCATGGACTTCCCTATCTCAGTCAGTGGTACCCTCATCCACCCAATTGCTCAAATATATAAATGTCTCAGCATTCTTGATTATTCCATTCTTCAGCAAATACTGTCATTTTATGTCTAAAATGCACCCCCAGTCAGAACAATTCCCTCCAAGATGACCAGCCTCAATTTTATTTTCATGTACAGTTCAGAGATTAGTTCAGAGATTATAGAAATTCTATGGGTTTGAACAATTCTTGGAGTAAGGGTAAAAGTTGGGAAATAAATGTTAGTTCCTTTAGCCATTTAGAATTGCATTTAATTACTTGTAACAGCCAACAAAAGTGCTTCAACAATTTAGGGGTTCATTCTCTTGTGGGAAAACAATTTAAAAGTAGGCTCTTCTGAAACCATTAATGTTCCAGATTTCCTCTTTTTGCCTTGCCATTCTTTATGTATTTCACCTTTGAGGGTGCCTTGTGATTACAAGATGGCTGCTGCAACTCAGGCCATCTTGTTCACTTTTCAGGAATAAATTAGGGGAAGAGAGGTGGAGAAAAAGGCACTTCTAGTTGAGTAAGCTTCTTTGAAATCTCTTTAAAGATTTCAGAAGACTTACCTAGTGACTTTTACTTTGCTATTCTAACTTCAAGGGAGCTCACCACCACCTTAAATAAAAACATGTTTGTCCTACAAAAGAAGGTAAGAAGCGTGGATATTGGGTAAACTGATAGTAGTCCCTGCCACAGTTTCTTTCCCTTCTCTTTCCACAAAGCATGTATTTTCCTCCATTTAATATCTAACATCAACTCTCCAGGAGAAATATTTTAAAACAAAAAACATTGCTTTAAAATTAAAAAAATGGCTTGTTGGTCTTTTAATTCCATTTGTTTGCTCACTAATATTATATCATAAAATGTTAACTCTGAGAGAACGTTAAAAATGACCATAATAATGTGAGCTTTTCAAAGTGTGGTGAAGATCAGTGCCAGTTCCTGGACGATAGTGTTGTTTCTTGTCAATTATATATAAAAATTAAGTGTTTTTTATAGCAATTTTGTAGAAATTGGATTGATGAATTATATTCCTGATCCTTTAATAATTTTGAAAAATGGCTTATAATTTGTTTTTCTTTTTTTTCACTTCTTTAGTCATTTACTTTTATTGTTTTTTCCATATTATTAATTTATGACATGTAGGATATTTTAAAATAAATAGAAATAAATATATTGACAGATAGTCTCTCCTTTTAGTTTTTAGACAAGAAAAGTAAAGTTTATAGGGCTGAGAGATAATCCTAGAATTACTATTCAATAATCATAAAACACATTTTACCATACTATCATCAGTACTTAATAACAATGTTAAGCTATAAACTCAAAATCTTAACCAGTAACCTCAATATCTAAGCATTGCATCTTGGTAGCTTGTCAAAAGTTTCATCACACTGGAATTCTTTATTTACTAATTCAATTGTAGTGGAAAGGTGTAACCTAATGGCTGCTGGAAGCCCTGGGTCCTAGGATTGATATTCTAGGGTGGGGATAGAAAGATTTGAGCTAGGTAATTTTGGTCTAAAATTTTTGCGCAAAAATTACACTAACCTCTCAAAAATATGCAGTTAATTTGTTCCAGAATAATATCAAACTATGAGGAAAAAAATTTACTGTTATTAACTATCTCCTTACATTTCCATTGAAGTCAATTGATTAATGTGGACATAGCAAGTCTTCAAAAAGTACAGAGTAGTAACTGGAACCAATCTTTAAGGGATTTATAACATGATTATAAGTCAAGAACAGTTTTACTGTCTTAGGTTTAAAATCTGATGCTCTAGGAATAGGAAATCCAATTATTAAACATTCTCTAATCTGTCTAATTTGCTTTAAATTATTTCATAAACCCAGCCATATTTTTTAATTCTTCTGTTTCTTCTCTTCTAGTGCATCCAAATTGGTAGCATGTTGGGATTAGACACATTATTTATAACAAAAATGTCTGCTTGAGCTTGGGATTGTTTATTAGCTCTGAAGCTAATACATAGCATGACAACCCCTTCTACCTGTTTTTTAATTTGTTGCACAATGTTTGTTTACTTGTCAACAGAAGCCCTAGCACCCTTGACAAGTCTAAGAAATATGTTTCACAGAAATTATAAAAGAAGTATCAGGCAGCCCAGTCATGCTCTGAGCAATCTGCTCAGAAAAACACAGAAGCCAGAGAACAGCAAGTAGGAAGCCAGACTAGACTAAGAGAAGGAGTATGAGGATTAAAAGATTAATGGTACAGAGACACAGACACCACCCATTCATTACTTAACAGGCTTAGAATCATAGTAGATCCTCAATATATGTCTGTTCAAGGAATTATAATTTAAAAAGTCAAGGACAGAACTTAGGCATGGGTGGTGGACAAGATCAACCCTAAGAGAAAGTATTGAATAATTTTACTTACTGCACTACAAATTCACTGAGATCAAAGACAATATCAGTTCATTTTTACATCCATTGTACCTACCACAAATTATCATCAATGTATGGAATGAATGATTAAATGATCTATGGTAGCTGCAATAAAGGTAGATACAGAGAAACACTAAAGTCAAGATAGGATTGAGGTGGATTTATAAACAAAATGGAAGTGAAGACATGGTTGTAATTTCAACATACGAGAGCATAAGAAGAAATGGAGAGTGAGGATACCAGGAACAGGTAGAGGCAGAGATGAGGAGAGGTAAATGTAGAGGGGTCTGCGTGTATGTGTGTTTACATGTGTTAATGGAAACAATGAGAGTAGAGGAAAGATTGAAAACGCATAAGTGGGATGGGGTAACTGAAAAAGTAAGGACCACAAATTTACAAAACTATATCCTTCCTGTTTCCTTCTCAAATTAGAACAAAGAGAATAGTAATTAAAAAACATAGTAAAACAGCTTGAAAATGAATTATCCAATACTATATGCAGATATGATTAAGATGCAAAGCTTCCAATTTAATTGATTACTTGATGTTCAAACAGATAATTTTGTAATAAGAAAAGGGAGTGAGATGTTATATCTAAAGAGAGATACTTATTTGTAATAAGTTAAACCAACCAATAATCAAGTCCTTCTGAATTTTCCAACCAAACTCCTTGAAATCATGGACAACAATTGCAATCAGTTTATAGGAATATGTTTTATACAAGCATGTCTTTAAGCGTGTCATTAAACTCAATCATATTCAATTAAGTTTTCTAACGTCCTATCTTTCTTTTTTTTTTTTTTTTTGTGGTACGCGGGCTCTCACTGCTGCGGCCTCTCCCGTTGCGTAGCACAGGCTCCGGACGTGCAGGCTCAGCGGCCATGGCTCACGGGCCCAGCTGCTCCACGGCATGTAGGATCCTCCCGGACCGGGGCACGAATCCATGTCCCCTGCATCGGCAGGCGGACTCTCAACCACTGCGCCACCAGGGAAGCCCGGTCCTATCTTTCTTAATGAGCCAAGGAAGAGTGGCTGGATCAGGCATTTTTATCTGATGGAATCTTTTAAGAATGGAGGTAGGTATACTTCTAGATGTTGTACTTCAGTTATAAATATGCGATTCTCAGTGTCAATCAAGGCTGGTCAGAGTTCCTCACCTGAAGTGTTCTTTGAATATTTATTACTGCTTGATACAGGTCTACTGTGTCCTTCTACTCATCTACCTTAGAGATATCAAATGTCACCAAGACAGGCATAAGTCCCAGCAGATCAGATCTACCAACACCTAGGACTTATTGCTGATGTCCACAATCTAAGATACCTCTAAGCAAACATCTCACTTACAGTACAACCTGCCCAGGTGACATTTTTCTAACCAATGACTCTTTTATTTTTCTATAACCAACAATTCTTCCACATTTCTTTCTCAAATCCCTGACAACTTCAATCCATATTCAATCTCATTTTCCCAATTATGATGTCTTTCCAAGACACGGACCATCATAACTCTGTAGAAATTTCTGAGACCCCCCTTTTAAGATAGTCTTGTCTATGAGACTCTTACAGTGTTCTAGCACAAGAAAATGGCCACCTGTGTTTTTTCTCTTCCACTGCTACTGGTACTAACACTGGTACCAGTTACTACTACTGCTGTCTTTCCACCACGTACTATGACTACTTCTACTACTATTACTTTTACTGCCACCACTATAGCCGCTTACTACTACTACTGACTCTGCTACTGATGCTACTGATTTGTGAAACCTCTATTGCGAGCCAGTTGTGGTGCTAAGCTCTTTACTCAGGACAACCTTGTAAAACAGACATTTTATTCATTCATATTTTATAGATGATGTTATCAAAACTAAAATGAGGTCATGTAATCTGCTATTAAATGTCAGTGTGTGGATTTAAAAACAGGCCTCCTTAGCTCCAAATCTTGGATTGTTTCTATTCTACGAAGAACAGAATGACTATATTTACCTAGGAAATCACCAAGAAACCAAGATCCCTTAATTTGGAATCTGGAAAAGCTTAAGTGTACATGCTGGGATTGACTTGGCTAGTTGGAAGGCAAGAAGAAGTGACTTTCTGGGTATAGGACATTTTGTCCGTTCTTACACTCTAGTTTACCTGTGGGTTATTGAGAATGAGAAGCTCAGTTTGGGGACTAGGTGTTAGGTACATACTGCTCTCTAAGTAGATGTCAAAAGATGGAAAAGTTCAATGAATTTCACTAAGACTCATTGTAATCCATGGAGAATTATCTCAGGTTTAACAAAGGTAAGTGTCTACTAAAGTTCCAAAGGGCATTAATTCATGAAAAGAAATTATCCACTTTATGCCTGCTTGCTTTAATTATATCAAAATTGAAGCATTTGAAGTTCATTGTGTTCACTATTATGTATGGATCTGTGAAGCCCCACATTATAAAGAATAACTTCATTTATGGTCTGAGGTCAAGAAGATGGGAAGAAAGAGTTAGGTTGGAAACCCATATTTTTAGCTTTAGCCAACATAGTCTTTCTGGTTAAAAAGAAAAAGAAAAAAAAAAAAAGAAAGGAAACAGTAAAATTAGGAGGTGCACAGTGAAAGACTTTAAAAGATATTCCTTTCTGACGCAAAAATGAAATCAAATGAAATGAACACTGTTCAGTGTAGGAAAGTACTATACATAGCATATATTTAATAAATGTTTGGTAAATAGTTTTACATTTGGCAAATATATCTAAGCTCTTTCAGCAAATGACGTTTTTAGACCTCTCATATACTATCATCTGATTTTTAGAATACAGTGTTTACAACTTTAAAATTAACCGTGTGGTAATTTCAAAAAAGCTTTTGGAATAATTTAGTGAATGCAAATATCTTTGCTATTACATTCTAGGAGCTGATTGTTTAGAAACATGAATTAGGTTTTTTAAAACTTATGTAAATTGTTATCACATACAACACAAATAAACAATATTTGCAAGCAGTAGAAATCCCTTTTGAAAAGAAGAGATTTCACTGAAATTTGGCTTTTTAAACCTTTATGAAAAATCTTTATTTGGATCTCAGAGGCTCTGCCACTATATAATGCGATAAAAAAAAAGCAATATAAAAAATACGCAGGAAAAATGTTAAACATGTAAACAAATGCATGAATTAATGCACAATTTCTTATATTCTCCGCAGACCTCAATAACCTGCAGTGTCAAGTTCCAGAAATGTTAATGTGAGTGTGGTTACAAGTATTATTATTTCTGGGGGGTAAGATTATACCTTTATTGAAAATAAGGTCCTCCATATAACCTCCTGCTTACTTTCCCTGCATGAGGCCACTGCTTTTTAAATTGCTTTTCAGCTCCTGCTGTTGCTCCCATAGGTGATTCTGTAAAAAATACATCAAACTTTTAGAGAATTTGAGGGCTCCACATGTTAGGTGAAGTTGAGCTTGGAAAAGCTGCAACAGTATTGGGGAATTCATACTGGGTAGTGTCTGAGGCACAACCAGTGGGCCTGAATGGTGCCCACCATTTCCTAAGGGTGTTTCTTCCTAAAGCCTGAATATATTCCCTTCAGTTTACATTATTGCTTAAAATTCCACCAATTTGGGCATATACCCAGAGAAAACCATAATTCAAAAAGACACATGCACCCCAATGTTCATTGCAGCACTATTTACAATAGCCAGGTCATGGAAGCAAGCTAAGTGTCCATTGACAGACGAATGAATAAAGAAGATTGTGGTGCATATATACAATGGAATATTACTCAGCCATAGAAAGGAATGAAATTGGGTTATTTGCAGAGGCGTGAATGGACCTAGAGACTGTCATACAGAGAGAAGTAAGTCAGAAAGAGAAAAACAAATATCGTATAATAATGCATATATGTGGAATCTAGAAAAATGGTACAGATGAACCAGTTTGCAGGGCAGAAATAGAGACACAGATGTAGAGAACAAATATATGGACACCAAGAGGGGAAAGTGTGTGGTGGTGGTGGTGGGATGAATTGGGAGATTGGGATTGACATGTATACACTAATATGTATAAAATAGATAACTAATAAGAGCCTCCAGTATAAAAAAAATTAAATTAATTAAAAAAAATATAAAATAAAAAGGAAAAGAATTCCACCAATACATTTGAGTTATAAATACAAATACTTCTGGGAAATGTATGGAGTGTTAGAGAAATGAGCTCAATCAGATTGGTTTTTTTGCTAGGAACTAAAGTGAGATCCCACTCTGGGACTAGGAGTTTGTACAGAAAGCAGGTGGAGTGACTATGCAGGATTCCCTTCAGCAAGAAGCCCTGACACAGCAGGATGGAATGTTCTAAGGTTCTGCAGAAAAAAAAGGTGCATGGGTACCTACAGGAAGTTTACAAAGGCTTTATCCTGAGCCTGGGAAAGGAGTGACAGAAGCAGAAGTCCAGTTGTCAAGGTTTAGGGAAGAATAGGGATTAGAGGCAATTAGGGCATGAGTGTTATCCAGGGAATTTGTAAAGAAAGAAAATAAATTGCAAAGCAACTGAAAACGGTAGTGAAATTGAACTTTTTCCCCTTACTCCTAAATTACTCATTCCCGGCTCTCAGGAATTACACATATTAACAGTCTCACTATGTTTCAGTGTTTTTAATGGTAAAAAGAAAAAGCCCCTTGCTGAGGAGAATGGGAACCTAATCATTATTGTATGTGCATTTTAAATTCCAAAAAACAAACTCTTTAGAGTTCTCATCAGAAAATGCCTCAGAATGGCAAATAATTTGTACTTCATGATCTACCCTTATTTTGAGATAAATCTGCAGTCTCTCATTATTGTTAATCAGATAGAATGTTTGTAGTTCTGGGAACACATAGGGAGGTCTCATGTCTTTAGGATCTGCTCAAAACCTCCAGCCCCTGCCCTCACTCCCCCCCATACCCTCAACCCAACTTGGGTTGGATTTCCTAGACTAGGTGATAGGGAAATAGTGTCTCATTTTTTAAGACAACAGACAACAGCTCATTTTTCAGCCTTTTATGACTCTCCCAGGATGATTTGGCTATTCCCTCCATCACACCCCTATATATCTTGTTTCTTCTCTTGTCATATCTCAAATATTTCTTTGCTCTTCCCTGTTTTCCATATCTTTCTTCCCCTATTAGAGGGTAAATCCCTTAGAACAAATGATCGTATGTTTGTCTTTGCAATCTCAGGGCCTATCGAAGTAAATTCTTCCCCCAAAATGGGTGAATGAGCGAATGCATGCATGGATCCTTCAGTGAATGAAGCAGCAGCCCGGCAATTCCCCTTTGGGATGTAACCCATTCATCAGTTGGAGCTGCTTACCTGCCAGGAATTACTCAGAACTATGGCTTTGGTTCCTGTGCTGGTTTCCTTTTCTCAAATATCAAGATAATTTTAAATACTCAGATGTGAAGATTGTAGGCAATCTAAGGGTAAAATTAAATCCTTTTATTTTTGTAATCCTGTGATGATTCAAGAAATTCTCCCTTCCATAATAAACATGAACTAGCAAAAAATAAAATAAGACCCTGTTCACTCTGGCTACATAACTACATATGTAGCTGGGAAACAAAGAAAGGGGAGGGATCCCAAGCCAGGAGTGATGGTTAGAGATAAATAAAGATGATGTATTTCCAGTAAAACAACTTACAAACCTGCTAGAGATTTTAAACAAAATAAAGATGAAAGCTTTCTTCTGGATTGCTATTAGCCACATCAGATTCTCTAGATGATTTGAAACTTCCAATGAAAAGCAACTCAAAATTTATGCAGTGCACTCCTTCTCTTCAGAACTGTTGTTTTGCAGAATTAAAGGAGAAATATGACCTTGATTGCATTCCTGGAGGCCATGCCTAATCTGATTTATTCCCAGTAGAGCTGAACAAGGAAGAGTTGGTGCAGTCTGCTGGCCAGGTCTGTCACCACAATACTTTCTTCAAAAGGTTTTTCCATCTGGAAAATGCATAATTCAGCTTCACTGGCATAAGTACATCATATGTAGGAAATAGAAGAACAATGATATTAACTGAACAAGCTTCAAAATAAATATGGACTATTTGAAAAGGAATGCTAACCAGTTGCTGAAAAGTGAACAGTTCTAAATGGCTTTCATTTTGATGTTCTGGACCATCCATTTCAGTCTGTTTTTATTTTTGGAGTAGAATTTACTTATTTTTCAATGTAGGGAGTATAAAGAGAAAGAAGAGTTAAGTGTAGAATGTAAAAGAACATATCCAGAGGAAGGGAGCCCTGAAATAAAGGAATTCTGGAATTGGAATATTTGATTTTTTTTTCCATGAAGAATTTTACTCATAAGAATTCTGTCACAAGCAATGGAAAAACAGTGATAATAAGCTCAATGATAGTGTTGAGAGTGAAATGCTTAACTTGTATGGTGTCGGAACAGCCAGCTTTAGCAGCACCAATGATATCCTGAAAAGTTGGTCACTGTCACATGTGGAACTAAAATTGTTACCAGTTGACACCTCTGACCATTGGTTTTCATGTTCATTTTGCACAAGTCTTTTAGCCTCTCCGTAAATGCACCAAATATCAGGCACACATTCCCAAATATATAAACACACTTCATCAGGCACAAAGACACTTCTCCCAGCTAATATTCATCATTATTATCACCATCATCATCGAAAAGAATATTTATTTATTGAGAACCGTCAACATTTCATCATTTCTAAGATGAACGATTTTTTTTTCATATTTTAACATCTCTGGTGTCAGAATGTGTTTTTCAATCAATGTTGTCTTATAATTGTTATCAGTCAAATAATTACTACAGCATAGCTGTTTTACGTGACATTTTTGGAAATATGAAGAAATAGTCAAAATATGTATAATGAGTGTTGTCAACTTGAGCTAACCCTCTAGGTACAATGATGAAATCTTTTAAGAAATGCTGTATGACCCATGATCATGAAGACATTGAAAAGAATATCTTGTGGAAAAATACAAAAATCAATGAATTTAATTCTAATTAATTAATTTTAATAAATTCAAAATGTTCTGAATACTTTAAGCAAGTTATTTTATTTGTGTTGAACTTTTCATTTATGTAAAGAGTGATATACGATAAAAATAAGGAATTGGCTCACATAATTATTGAGACCAAGACATTCCTAGATCTGCAGTCAGTAAGTTGAACATCCAGGAGAGTAGATATTTCCAATCTGAATTCTAGTTTGAAGATCTAAGAACCAGGGGAATTAATGACAAGTTTCAGTCTGAAAGCCAGCAGAAGGCTCAGTATCCAAGAAGGGCCCGTGGTTCAGTCTGAATCCTGGAAAGCTAGAAAACAATGTTCCAGCTTAAACAGACAAGGGGATGGTTCCCTCTTATTCACAGGAGGGTCAGCCTTTTTGTTCTATTCAGGCATTCAACTGCTTGAAGGAGGTCCACCCACATTAGGGAGGGCAATCTGCTTTACTCAGTCTACCAATTCAAATGTTAATCTTATCCCCAAACACCCTCACAGGCATACCCAGAATAATGTTTGACAAATATCTGGGTAACCCATGGCTCAGTCAAGTTGATTTAGACATCACAGGTCTTCCCCTTGTCAACTTGGCACCTATATGCATCTCCTTAAGCCATGCTTAATCTCCAAATAAAGGCAATAACAAGGTCTTAATTCCACTAATGTGATACAACTCTCTTGCGTACAACTGCAAATGTACTACCTCTTTCCCCAGAAGAGGACCTAAAGTCCTTGAGTGATGTTTACTCTTCTCTTTGATGTCCTGGAACTTAAATACTGTGATGTAAAATTAATAGAACTTAAATACTATGATATTACATATATATATATAATTTTATTATAACATATTTTATATAAAATACACAAACAAATGTATTCATAAAATAAGGAGGAAATATTCATGAAAATTATAATCCTAATTTCTGCTACTGGTCACATAGCCACAGCTGGTATTTATAACTATCTTCTTCCACTACCCATTTTGTATTCTCTTTGCCTCAAAAAGCTCTTCAACTGGTTTTTATTCTTTGCTTGGTGGGGGGACCCAAACTTTCATTCTTGAAGGGTCCAGGACATTAGTAGTCCTGCCTGAATTGGGTTGTTGTAGTTTTCCATTGATCTTAATCTCAGAGCATGGTGATGCTAAGGGACACCCTAGGGGATCTCCTGTATCCAGACATACTATTCCTCACCTCTACTGTAGTCATCCAGTTTCTTCAGAGTAGTCACACTCAATCCCCCCAGACAGCACAGTAACTCTCTTCTTTGATTCAGAGACATAAAGAGCCCAAAATTCAGTGGCAGTTTTAACTTCCTGTTCAGTGGCATCACTACTGTATCTTCTAAGGGAAGCATTCCTCCCTTTGGAAATAAGACCTCTGGGCCAGCAGAGTCTTGGAAACAGGAAGCAAAAACTTTGCTAGTGGATCACTAGCAAGTAGTGCCACTCCCATTTCCACTACTTAATTCCTAGACTCATGAATTCTAGCTAGGGAAGGAACAGCACCATATATTGAACACTGGTTGAGAGCATAGACAGCCTTCTGGAGAGCCTTGTCTCAACCTTGCAAGTTATTGCCACCTAGCTGGTACTGCAACTGTCTTCAAAAAGCCATTCCACAATTCTATTGAGCCAGCTGTTTCAGAATGGTAGGGAACATTGTAAGACCAGTGAATTCTATGAACATGGACCTGTTGACACACTTGTTTTCCTGTGAAGTGTTCCTCAATCAGAAATAATATTGTATGGAATACCATGATGGTGGATAGCCTTATACATGGTATTCCATGTATGTCTATGGATGATAGTTTTGGCAAAATCATAGTGTGCAGGGAAAGCAAATCTATATCTAGAGTAACTATTCCAATAAGAACAAAACACGGTCTCTTCCATGATGAAAGCAGTCCAATGTAATCAATCTGCCACCAGGTAACTGGCTGATATGTGGAATGGTACCATATCAGGGACTCAGTGTTTGTCTCTGCTGTGGGCAGATTGGGCATTCAGTGATGGCCATAGCAAGGATGACCTTGGTGAGTGGAAGTCCTTGTTGCTGTGCCCATGCATAAATTCTATCCCTGCCACCATAGCCACTTTGCTCATGAGCCCATTTGTTGATGACAAGTGTGGCTGAGCAAAGAGACTGACTGGTATCCACAAAATGGGTCACCATCCCATCCACTTGATTATTAAAATCCCCTTCTGTTGAGGTCACCCTTTGGTGAGTATTCACAGGGGGCACAAATATATTCACATTTTTTTTGCCCTATTCAGAGTTGTCTATTCATATAATACCTCTTTCCCAAATTTCTTTCCAACCAATTTTTCAATCATTTTCTTTCCAAGTCCATGACCATTCAACCAAAGTATTGGCCACAGCCCATGAATTGCTATATAACCACATGTCTGGTCATTTCTCCTTTCATGTAAAGTGAAAAACCTGGTGCGTTACTCAAAGTTCTGCCCACTGGGAGAATTTCTTTTCACCACTGTCCTTCAGGGATATCTGACTAAGAGGCTGTAGTGCTGCAGCTATCCACTTTTGGGTGGTGCCTACATATTGTTCAGAACCATATCTAAACCAGGCTCAAGACTCTCCTCCCCTGTCAGCTAATCATAGGAAACTCCCCAGTAGGCCATCGGTGCAGTCTGGGAGAGAGAACGCAGCATAGCAGCAGCTTGAACCATGAGTATTTGCGCTACGTCTTCATGTGTCTTTGAGACTTGCTTGGACCTGGCCACACATATACCACTTTCATTTGATGGTGGAGTACTGCTGTGCACGTCCAGCTTTATGGTTTGCTGTGTAAGAAAACACCCAGTTCAGGATGGGCAGGTCAGGTTGTTTGGTTAACTTGGAGACCCGTGGTTAAGCATTCAGCCTCTACTAAGGCCCAGTAGCAGGCCAAGGGCTCATTCTCATAAGAGGAACAGTTATTTATAGAAGATGGCAGTTTTTTGCTCTAAAATCCTGAGGCCCTGCACTGAAATTTATCTACAGGACCTGCCGAAGGCTACAAACAGCATCCCTATTTGCCGCCAATACTGCAGGCAGAATTGGGTCTGCTGGGTCATATGGCCCAAGTGACAGAACAGCTTGCAACAACTGCCTGGATCTGTTGCAGATCTTTCACTTGTTCTAGGCCTCACCTAAAACTAGGAGCTTCACTCATTAAATGGGCCAGAGTAACACAACCAAATGAGGAATATGTTGTCTCCAAAATCCAAAGAGCTTCGCTAGGCATTGTGCGTTTTTTTGATTGTAGAAGAGGCTAAAGCAACAACTTATTGTCTACATGCCCACACCACTGGACCCCTGGAAAACCCTTGAAATTTGGTCAGATTTATTTCTCAGCCAATGACATACCAATAAGTCTTACCAATAAGTCTAAGGTAGTCATGTCTTCTTGCTCACTGGTTCCAATCAGAATATGTAATGGACCAGTGTGTTATCTTGTGGAAGGGAAAAGTGATCAAGATCCCTGGAAGCTAAATTATTACATAGGGCTGGAGAGTTGACAGTTTCCTGAGGTAGGACAGGGAAAGTGTGCTGCTGATCTTGCCAGCTGCAAGGAAACTGATTTTGGTGCCTTTTGGACAAATATGGAGAAAAAGGCGTTTGCTAGATCAATAGCTGCACACTGGGTACCAGTGAATGTGTTAATTTGCTCAAGCAATGAAATCACATCTGATACAGTAGATGTAATTGGAATCATCACGTGGTTAAGCTTACAATAATCCACTGTCATTCTCTAACCTCCATCTGTCTTGTGTACAAGCCAAATAGACTAGTTGAACAGGGATGTGGTGGGAATCACCATCGCTGAGTCTTTCAGGTTCTCGATAGTGGCTCTAATCGCTGTAATCCCTCCAGCAATGCAGTATTGCTTTTGGTTTACTATTTTCCCAGGTAGAGGCAGTTCTAGTGGCTCCCACCTGGCCTTTCCCACCATGATAGCCACAGGTAAAGAATCAATGTGGGAATTCTGCTAGCTGTTGAGTATATATATTCCAGTTATGAATTCTGGAACTGGAAAACATCCACAGGATGGGTTCAGAGACCCACTGGGCCCACTGTGAGACAGACTTGAGCTAAAACTCCATTGATCGCCTGACATCCATAAGTGCTTACTCGGACTGGTGGACCACAATGACATTTTGAGTCCTGGAATTAATGTCAGTTCAGAGCCAGTATCCAGTAGTCTCTGAAAGGCTTGATTATGTCCTTTCCTCATAGCAGTTACTCTGGTAAAAGGCCGCATGTCCTTGGGTGAAAAGCTGGGATAACAGTTAAGAGTATGAATTTTTGGCAGTGTACTAAGGTCCTTCCTCAAGGGGAGCTCACCACCTCCCCTACTTTCAAAGGGTTCTGGGTTTATAAACCCACTTAAATCTGGGAATTGATTTAGGGGCCATGACATTCTTGGGACAGTTGTTCATCACTTTGGCCTACATATAGTTTTCCAATAGTGTTTCTCACAGCTGCTCAGAGAGCTTCTGAAAATGCAGATATCAGGGCCTCCTTACTAGAGATTCAGATTTGGTACATCTGTGGTGAGGCCCAGGAACCTCAATTTTGAATAAGTACTCCAGGTGGTGCTGAGGCTAAGCTTTTATACACACTGGCTAAACAATTAACAAATAATTATTTGATGATTCAACACACAAACAGCACTTTGGAATCAGGTTTATGGTATTGAGAACCAACCAATTAGGTTTCCCCAGACATGGAAGGCATTTACAATCCACCCTAACTTGTAACACTGTAACTGTTGTTGAACCCAAGCTTGTGTGCCCAATGCACAGTGAGACCAAACAAACCAAAATGTTGGAGGTTGGAGCACAGAAAGTGTATCACAGTGGATGAGCAAGGAGAACGGGTTGCTAGTATTCAAATGACTAGAACTCCCCAATGGTTTTGGGGGGAGAGTTTTTAATGGCAAAATTTGGGGGGGAGAGCTGCAGGGTGTGTAACCTTCAACTGACTGGTTGGTGGTGAGGTAACAGGTTGGTGTCCTAGAAATCTCAATCATCAGCCTTATGGTTCCAACCAGTCTGGACCCCACATGCTTGTGCTCAGCCTGAAGTTGCCATCCTCTGGCTGGGTGGGGGCCTTTGTTCTTGTAGAAGAACTCGGAGATATATTGTTATGTATGTCTCTTGAGGAGGAACCAGGACACTGCTTTATCCCTGCACTATTGTTTCTTGACCACTCCTCCTTAGTTTCTGCATTCCCTCCCTTCCCTAGTTAGTAACGGTTTGAATCTGCCCTTTGGAATTCAGGGAAAGTCTAGGAGACTGAAGCCTTTTTCCTACAAATGAGAAACATGGCATACAGAAAGGGTTTTGTACCCAGGAGGGCCCCAAAGAGTCCTGCTCAGTTTCATAATTATTAAAATAACCAATATAAATATTTACTAAATATTTTAATGTAAACAATTGTGATATACAAATTACAGTAATAATAATAATTGACACTATTAACTTCTGTCTAACTGCTTAATGTAAATTACCCATCAGCTTCCTTTCCTTTCTCATCCTCACCCCGAATCCAAACCCCAACACTAACCCTAACCCTAATGCTAATCTTAATCCCATCAAATCCTCCAAACCAACTTCCAGCCTATACCCGTCATACTTATGAATCTTTTCTAAAACTCGTGCTTGGACATTTGCTTCTGGTTCTTCAAACTTCATTTTGAACACTTGGTCGAAATTGCACGAAATGAAAATAAAACATTTTTTTCAAAATAAGTATTATTAAGAAAGTCATCCCTAGAATTGGAAATAAGATGCTTTCAGAAAGGCCAAAAGACTACTTTAGAGAGAAAAATAGAATGAATATCACAGATGTTTTATTGATGTATTGAAAAATATATTTAAAAGTTATGTTGTATTTATGATGTATAAAATATGTTTGAAAATAAACTATAAATATGTACTACTGAAACTTCCAGATACACCAAACTTTAGACATAATTGGAAAATAAATATGCCGATGCAGTTTTCATACCCACTTGTATTACTTACTCAAAAGATTCTGTCTTGGATCATCTTTAAAACTCTAAGGCAAATTTCCTGCAGTTTACTTTGTGCCTCAATTTTTTATTTCTGTAAAGTGGAGAAAATAATCTTCCTTGTCTTGCAAAATTGTGATAATTAAATACATTAATACACATAAAGCTCTTGGAGCAGTGCTTTGCACATAACACAAGCTCAAAATGTATTACCTATTACTTTTTACAATTATAAATTTATGGCACCTACATCTTTTGAAGTTCTCATTGAGGAAAATCTTCCTTTATAAATAAGTAAGATAGGGCTTCCCTGGTGGTGCAGTGGTTGAGAGTCCGCCTGCCGATGCAGGGGACACGGGTTTGTGCCCCGGTCCGGGAGGATCCCACATGCCGCAGAGCAGCTGGGCCCGTGGGCCATGGCCACTAAGCCTGCACGTCTGGAGCCTGTGCTCCACAACGGGAGAGGCCACAACAGTGAGAGGCCCACGTACCGCAAAAAAAAAAAAAAAATAAGGAGAGAGAGTTCAAGATGGTAGCATAGGAGGCCCATCCTCACTTCTTCTCATGGACACAAAAAATTTACAGCTACACATGGAATAATTTTCCCCTGAAAAGGACTTGAGAACTAGATGAAAAGCACCTGCACAACAAAAGATAAAAAAGATGTATTGTATGGAGACAGTAAGAGCGGCAGAGAATCAGTCTCTCGTCTAGGACTCCACGCCAGGTTCAATGTCCCACAACTGGGAAGGGGTCCCCAAAATACGGACTTTCCTTCAAGGAGTGAAGGGTCTGTGCCCTACATCAGGCACCTTGACCCCTGGGTCCAACACTAGAAAAATGAGCCCTCCAAATGCCTGGTTTTGAAAATCAATAGGGATTAAATCAAGGGGAGCCATAGAACTGTGGGGAATGGGGAACACAGTCTTGAAAAGCTCATGTGAGAACTCACTTGCCCTGAGATCCAACACAAAAGCAACAGTTTGAAAAGTGAGGGAGACCCACCTACAAATCCTAAAGCAGCTGCTGGAAAGGGGGGAAACTGCAGTGATATTCTCTGGGGATGGCAACACTGGCATGCATCATTTTTGCAACCTCATTCTAACTTGCCTGTGACGGAGCTGGTGGGTGCCATTTTTGGTGCCCTCCCTCTAGCCTGCTAGCACTGGTGGGCAGGTCCCATGTCCCATCCATCTCACACAGCAGCTGAGAACCTGCTCTAAAAGGTCTCCCACACAGACTCAGTTACCCTGACATCCAGAACAAAAGCAACAGTTTGAAAAGTGCCTAAACCAGAAGTGAGGGGGACCCACTTGCTAATCCTAAAACAGCTGTTAGAAAGGAAGGAAGCTCCAGTGATTTTCTCTGGGGACATAAATGTTGAGTGGGTGCCATTTTTGCAATTTCATTCTAAATTGCTGGTGATGGAGCTGAGGCCCCCATTTTTGGTACTCTCCCACTAGCACCAATGGGCTTGTCCCAAGCCCCACCTGCCCTGCACAACCAAGTTGGTTGAGTGCCCTGGGCCCAGCCTATCTTGTGCAGCAGCTGTGGCCCCACCATACTTTTCAAGGGTGCTCAAGGGATGACCTTTGAGTGCTGGGCTCTGGAGACTAGGAGAGATTGTGCTTCTGGGCCCCACATATCACAAGACCCCACAAGACCCCATGAGACCACATCTTCAAGACTGGGAGAGGTAGCTGTTTTGCCTAGTACATACAGACAAACACAGAATCAGGCAATATGAGGAGACAGAGAATAAGACACCAAAGAACAAGACAAATCACCAGAAAAAGACCTTAATGAAATGGAGATAAGCAAGCTACCAGATAAGGAGTTCAAAATAATGGTCATAAAGATGTTCACCAGGCTGGGAAGAAGAATAGATGAACACAATGAGAACTTCAACAAAGAGATGGAAAATAAAGAAAGTACCAAACAGAGGTTATAATTAAAATGAAAATTATACTAGAGGGGTTCGAGAGCAGAATAGATGAAGTAGAAGCACAAATCAGTGAGCTGGAAGACAAAACAATGGATCTCATCCACACATAGTGGCAATATTTTAACAAAAAGAGTTTTAAAAACTAAGGATACCTTAAGGGCCTCTAGGATAACATCAAGCAGACTGTCATTAACAGTATAGAAGGAGAAAGAGAGAGAAGGGGTCTGAAAAATTATATAAAGAAATGGCAAAAAGTTTTCCTAACCTGGGAAAGGAAACAGATATCCAGGTCCAGGAAGCACAGAGTTCCAAACAGGATCAGCCCAAGGAGAACCACGTCAAGACACATTATAATTAAAATCATCAGAGTTAAGGATAAAGAGAGAATCTTAAAAGCAGCTAGAGAAAAACAATTTAATACTTACAAGGGAAACCCCATAAGACTGTCAACAGATTTTTCAGTAGAAACTTTCTAGGTCAGAAGGTAGTGGCATGATATATTCAATGTGCTGAAAGGAAAAAACTTACAACCAAGAATACTCCACCTGCCAGGGTTATCATTTAGAATTTAGAATTGAAGGAGAGATGAAGAGAAGTAAATCTAAAGAGATCCCAGAGAAGTAAAATCTAAAGAAGTTTATCACCACTAAACTGGCCTTATAAAAAATGTTAAAGGAATTTAAGTGGAAAAGAAAAGGCCATAACTAGAAAATACATAAAAGAAAAATTCTCACTAGTAAAGGCAAATATATAGTAAAGGTAGTAGATCAACCACTTATAAAATGAAATCAACTATAACTACAATAACTAGTTAAGGGATACACAACATAAAAAGATGTAAATTATGATGCCCAAAACACAAAATCTGGGGGAGAGTGAGGGAGTAAAAATGTAGAGCAGAGGCAGACTACTATATATATAGGTTGTTGTATATGAACCTCATGGTAACCACAAACCAAAAGCATGTAATAGACACACACACACACAAATAAATCAATAAAGAGAAAGCAATCCAAACATGACACTAAAGAGTGTCATAAAACCATAAGGAAAGAGAGCAAAAAAGAAGAAAAGAACAGAGGAGAACTACCAAAAGAAATAAAAAAAGCAATTAACAGAATGGTAATAAGTACATGCTAATCAATAATTACTTTAAATATAAAGGGATTAAATTATCCAATAAAAAACATAGGGTGGCTGAATGGATTTTTAAAAAGTCCCATATATATGCTACCCATAAGAGACACACTTCAGATCTAAAGACACACAGAGACTCAAAGTGAAGAGATAGAAAAAGATTATGCAAGTGGAAACAAAAAGAAAGGTGAGGTAGCAATACTTATATCAGACAAAATAGACTTTAAAACAAAGACTATAGCAAAAGACAAATAAAGGTATTACATAGTGATAAAGGGGTCAATCCAAAAGAATAAAACAGTTGTAAATATTTATGTACCAACATAAAAGAACTTAAGTAAATAAACTAAATATTAAGAGATATAAAGGAAGAAATTGGCAGCAAAACAATAATAATAGGGGATTTAGCACCCTACTTACATCAATGAATAGGCCATCTAGACAGAAAATCAAGAAAACATGGGCTTTAAATGATACATTTGACCAAAGGGCTTAATAGATATATACAGAATATTCTATCCCCAAAGAGCAATTCACATTCTTTTCAAGTGCACATAAAACATTCCCCAGGAGAGATCACATATTATGTCACAAAACAAATGTTAATAAATTTAAGAAGATTGAAATCGTATCAAGCATCTTTTCTGACCACACTGGTATAAAGTGGTATCAAAACAAAAGCAGTTCTAAGAGGAAAGTTCATAGCAATACACATCTACTCAAGAAACAAAAAAATTTTCAAATAAAAAAAATTAATTTTAAACCTAAAGGAACTAGGGAAAGAACAAACAAAACCCAAAGTAATTAGAAGGAAGAAAATAATAAAGATCAGAGTAGTAACAAGTGAAATAGACTAAAAAACAATAGAAAAGATCAATGAAACTAAGAGGTGATTCTTTGAAAAGATAAATAAAATTGATAAAACTTTAGCCAGACTCATCATAAAAAATAAGGTGGACCAGGGCTTCCCTCGTGGCGCAGTGGTTGAGAGTCCACCTGCCGATGCAGGGGACATGGGTTTGTGCCCTTGTCTGGGAAGATCCCACATGCCGTGGAGTGGCTGGGCCCGTGAGCCATGGCCGCTGAGCCTGCGCATCTGGAGCCTGTGCTCTGCAACGGGAGAGGCCACAACAGTGAGAGGCCTGCGTACCGCAAAAAAAAAAAAAAAAAAAAAAAATGTGGACCAAAATAAATATAATCAGAAATGAAAAAGAAGTTACAACCAATACAGAAATACAAAAGATAGCAAGGAACAACTATAAACAATCATATGCAAACAAATTGGACAATCTAGAATAAATGGACAAATTCCTAGAAGCATAAAATCTTCTAAAACTGAACCATGAAGAAACAGAAAATCTGAATAGACCAATTACTAGCAACAAAATTGAATCAGGAATCAAAAAACTTATGACAAACAAAATTCCAGGACCAGATGGCTTCCCCCATGAATTCTTCCAAACGTTTAAAACAAAATAATAGCTATTCTTCTCAAACTATTCCAAAATATGAAGAGGAAGGTATGCTTCCAAACACATTATTTGAGGCCAGCATTACCCTGATATGAAAACCAGACACAGATGCTACAAAATAAGAAAATTACAGGCCAACAATGATCACAAATGCAAAAACCCTCAACAAAATATTAGCAAACCTAATTCAACAATACATTAAAAGGATCACATACCATAATCAAGTGGGAATTATTCCAGGGATGCAAAGATGGTTCAACACTTGCAAATCAATCAATGTGATACATCACATTAACAAAACAAAGAATAAAAATCATATGATCATTTCAATAGATGCAGAAAAAGCATTTGACAAAATTCAACATCTATTTATGATATTAACTCTCAACAAGGTGGATATTGAGGAAATGTACCTTAACATAATAAAGACCATATATGACAGACCCACAGGTAACATCATATTCAACAGTGAAAAGCTGGAAGTTTTTCCTCTAAGATCAGGAATAAGACAAGAACACCTACTCTCACCACTTTTATTCAACATATTGGAAGTCCTAGCCACAGAAATTAGGCAAGAAAAAGAAATAAAAGGCATTCAAATTGGAAAGAAAGAAGTAAAACTGTCACTATTTGCAGATGACATGATACCAATATATAGAAATCCTAAAGGTGCCACCAAAAAACTACTAGAACTAATAAATGAATATAGTAATGTTGCAGGATACAAAATTAATACACAGAAATTTATTGCATTTCTGTAAACTAATAACAAATTATCAGAAAGAGAAATTAAGAAAACAATCCCATTTACAATTGCATTGAAAAGAATAAAGTACTTAGGAAGAAATTTAACCAAGGTGGTGAAAGACCTATACTCTGCAAACTACAAGACATTGATGAAAGAAACTGAAGACGACACAAATAAATGGAAGGATATTCCATGCCCATGGATTGGAAGAATTAATGTTGTTAAAATGTCCATACTGCCCAAAGCAATGTACAAATTCAATGCAATTCCTATCAAAATACTCATGGTATTTTTTCACAGAACTAGAACAAATAATTCTAAAATGTGTATAAAGGCACAAAAGACCCTGAATGGCTAAAACGATCTTGAGAAAGAAGAACAAAACTAAAGGTATTGTGCTCCCTGAATTTAAACTATACTGCAAAGCTGCAGTCATCAAAACCGTGTGGTACTGGCACAAAAATAGACACATAAATCGATAGGAAAAAATAAAGTTCAGAAATAAACCCACACTGGTGTGGTCAATTAATCTATGACAAAGGAAGGAAGACTATACAATGGTGAAAAGACAGTCTTTTCAATAAATTGTGTTGGGAAAACTGGACAGCTACACCTAAAAGAATGAAATGGTACCATTTTCTCAAACAAACAAAAATGAACTCAAAATGGATTAAAGACTTGAATGTAAGACCTGAAGCCATAAAACCTTTAGGAAAAAACATAGGCATTATGTTCTTTGACATCAGTCCTAGCATTTTTTTGTTTTTGATGTGTCCTCAGGCAAGGGAAACAAAAGCAAGAATAAACACATGGGACTATATCAAACTAAAAAGGTTTGCACAGCAAAGGAAACCATCAACAAAACCAAAAGGCCACCTACTGAGTGGGAGAATATATTTGCAAATGATGTATTCAATAAGAGGTTGATATCCAGAATATAATATATAAAGAACTTATATGACTCGATATAAAAAAATCAAATAATTCAATTAAAAAATGGGCAGAAGACCTGAACAGACTATTTTCTAAAGAAGACATACAGATGGCCAGCAGGCACATGAAAAGATGCTCAACATCATTAATTATCAGGGAAACGCAAATCAAAACCACAATGAGATGTCACTTCATACCTGTTAGAATGACTACCATCCAAAAGACAAGCAATAACAAGTGTTGGTGAGGATGTGGAGAAAAAAGAATCCTCGTGCATTGCTGGTGGAAATGCAAAATTGTACAGCCACTATGGAAAACAATACAGAGGTTCCTCAAAAAATTAAAAGTAGAACTACCATACAATACAGCAATTCCACTCCTGGCATTATTTACAATAGCCAAGTTATGATAGCAACTTAAGTGCCCATCAATAGATGAATAGATAAAGGAGATGTGATATATATATATATATATATATATATATATATCACTTATTTGTGGAGCCTAAAAAACAAAACAAATGAACAAACATAACAAAACAGACATAGATACAGAGAACAAACAGGTGATTGCCAAAGGGGAAGGGGGTAGGTGCATGAGTGAAAGTTAAGAGAAATTAAGAGGTACAAAACTCCAGTTACAAAGTAAATGAGTCACAGGATGAAATGTACATTGTGGGGAATATTGTCAATAATAACTTAATATCTTTGTATGATGACAGATGGTAACTAGACTTATTGTGGTGATCCTTTCATAATGTATAAAAATAGAGAAATTTTGTATACCTGAGACTAATATATTTTAAGTCAATTATAATTCAATAAAAATTAAATTTCAGAATTTGGAATAAAAAAGAAGTTAGTAAAAGAAAAACAAGTAAAAAATTAATATATGGAAAACAGAAGGAGAAAGATAAAAGAATTAATTTAGAAAAAAATTCAAATTGAAACCTAAATCCAGAAATTACTTCTTTTACAAAAGTAACAGGTCTATATAAATGAGAGAAGACATAAATATAAATAATATTGGGACTATGGATGAGATTGAAATAGTAAAAATTTATTATGATAGTAGGAAATTTTAATTGAAAATTTCATTTTTAAAGAATACATTAAAAATTAAATAAAATTAAGGAGAAAGAGGAAATCCAAATGAGACAATAAACATAGTTGAAATAGAAAAAAAAATTTTAGTAGCAGAACATTTAAAATCATGATTCAGAAACTCATCAAAGTATTAAATATTCAGAACGTGTTGAGCAAAGAAATCTATTCCAGTTTGTTTAAATACTTCTCATATTTACTTGAACATAAAACTTGGGGTACCAGTTACAAATGTTATCATTATTCATGTATTCTAATGAACCCATCTCGGGCATTGCTGCTCTGAAAGAATATAACTGTATTGAATTAGCAATGATGTACAGGTCATAAGCTTGGAAGATATAATAGACTCTACTGGCCATCTACAACTAAATGTTCTAAGTCCCCTTCCCTTGAAGTTCCCAGAAGGATTGAGCACCTTTTTACTCATAGTGGTGCTCAAACAGTGACAATTATGTTGACTCTCTCCCTCCTTCCTTCTTTCACTCTCTCAAGTCCCTCACTACTATAAATAGGATCAGTTATCAAATGACCTGTCTGTATACAAACTCTTGTCTCAGGCTCTGGTTTCTGGGGAATCTAAGCTAAGTCAATATTAGATAGGTCCTTATATAAGATAAGGACCTATCTAATATATGCTATATACTCTATATGGAATATAATATAGGTAACAAATCTTGTGCTTTCTACCTTTTGAGCTTAGTACACAAGCTATGAGTAATTGTGTATGAAACAAAACTCACATTCTACATCTGATAGGGAGGGAAGAATAAAGAAGGTTTTTTTTCATATTTAACACAAGCCCACCTTATTTCAAGGTTTATTTGAATTTGACTTATAAGTGAATTATCACTATCATTTCCACCTTTACTTAATAAGATCTTCAGTGATCTTGACCTTTGGTAAACAAGGTATAAATTTTACAACAAAAAGATAATTGCATGGACAACAAGAATTGTGCTCATTGATATTGCTGATAACAGAATTGGTGTGTCTATATGGTATAGTCTTTTCATTTTCTTTTAAAACCCATTGTGTCCTTTGGTAGGTATGTTTGTTGAGACATTAGGGCACTTAGGTTATTTTGATTTGTCAAAAGATTTTCAAAATTTGTTTTAAAGAATAAAAGAGAAATTTATATCATAAAAGAAAAATAAATGAAATTCAATAGTTCAATAAATAAAATCCCTTGCCATCAGTAAAATAAATGGGAAGTAAACGAAATTCAACAAATTCAATAAACGAAATTCTTTGTCATCAGGAAAAAAGAGAAAATTAGACGGAAACAATCCACTTTCCAAAATGAAGCACGTTTCACTGGCTCAAAATGAAGAAGGTTTTAATCCACATTTACACTTGACCATTTTATTAAGAATAAGATAAATGAAGGCCTTTTGCTTTTAAGCAAACGATTGACCTTAAAATATATCAAATTTAAGTATTGCCCTCGTTAATCAAATAAGAAAGCCAGCATCTCATGGCTTGGATTATCCTTGTATTTGGCAGAGCCACTGGAGACGGGCCCCAGATTGACTTTAGTTGGTATGGCACATGTGGATCACTGAGTGATTCATTTCCAGATGGAAATATGTGCTCTACAGTTCTAAGATGAAGCAATCATGGAGAAAATTTTTCTGAAATTGGGAAGGTCATCGTGTCTGGCTTGAAATGAAACCATCACAGAGCATAGTCATATAGCAAAAATAAAATCAAAGCCGCCCTGGTAGTTATCATCCTCTATAAACATTTCACCTTCTACTTACATTTATTACAGGCAAAGGAGTATGTTTTTATGAAACTGAGAAGTAATGGCAATGTCTTGTAAGCAACAGCATTTTATTTTTTTCCTTTTTATTAGATAAAATTCAACACTTCAAATGTCAAACTATTGGAAAGTATAAAAAAATTTTCCTTTGAAGAAATAACAACCTTGATTACTTCAAGCATACATAAATGTCAAAGGCCACAGCATACATTATAAACATATACAGAAAAAGCAGTCAGGAAAAGTTACAGTAAGTTGTCACACAAGGAAGGGAAAATAAAAAAATATTCCTCTGATTGAAACAATTCACATTCTGCTTTATATTGTAATTATTTGTGTACCTATCTTATTTCTGAACAATAATAAGAGGACAAAGTGAGCATTTTGTTGTTACCTAGATTACCTCCTCTAGTGTCAACACAGTACATTCTCCAAAATGTTTTTTAAAATAAATTTAAATTTAAAAAATCAAAGCTCTTTGAAGAAATCACACATAAGAAATAATATGAATCTATGGTTAATTACATGTTTGGAAAAATGTGTTCTGATGTGTTCCCATTTCCATTTGGGAAAGTCAAGGCTATAAATCTAGCACTCAAGTAATAATAAGACAAGAAGCAGAGGATGAAGATGAGAAACTGATCCTGACTACCATCAAACACGGCATTACATCGTGTGGTATATGGACTGGCATGTGCTGTGTGGTGTGAAGCACCAGAAGGGAACCTACGCTCAGAAATACGTGTACTCTCAGGTAGAAATCAAAGGTTGGCATATTTTCAGTCTTTCACACTCCAGCCTCAGCCCCAAATATCTGGGTTCTAACCCACGGTGGGAGAAAGGTCAGAGATCCCTCCTTTCCAGTCAGGTCAATTGTTTTTTTGTTTAGTTTGTTTGGCTTTGATTACCTGTATGATACATAATCTCCGGTGGAAAATAAAATTCATCAAGAATTTCATAGCACTGTACACCCATGCTTTTAAAAAATTAATGTAAAATTGTCTTTCCTTATAGTGGATTTAAGAAAAATGTTACAAAAGCAACGAGAAAAACTCCTGGAATAGACAGTTATGTTTTGCCAAGGAGACTTCAAATCAGGACTCTCAACCAGGCACAGGCTAGTGAATCCTGCAAGACAGAGAACGTGTGAAAATAGCAAAGTCAAACTTCAGGGTACTTCAGCGAGTAATTGAACAACAGTACGTCTTGAATCTACTATTTTTGGCAGTTTTTGTGTTTGTCCTAGGATAACTTTAAGTACTGAGCTCTGTTTTGTCAGAATGAATATGACCAGATTAATTATGAAAAAATTCTTTATTGTCTTAAAATAAAAAAGAACCTGAGTGTAGCTGAACTAAAAAGTTGGTAAGGGTCTTTAAGAGAAAAGACTCATGAATACCGTTTGCAAAGTCAATATTTCCCTCGTTTTTCCCTTTCACTGGTGTTTTACTGAAAAGCTCATGATTTGATGGAATGGAAAAGAGAACATTCTGACAGACTTTTAAAATTAAAGGAGGAAAAATTTTCCAGAGAATCCCATCCCATTTAAACTCTTCTGGCTCTGTGAACAGAAGTGTCACTGCTATTCAAAGTGACAAATTACAGTTAGAATTATTCAACCTAAAACAAAATGACTTTATAAATACATAAATTGGCTTTCAGCCAATGTCTTGATGATTATAATAATATATCCACAATGAGGATGATCACTTTTGTTCTGTGATCCAGGAATTGTCCTCAATAGACAACACGTCCTTCTATAAAATCTTGTTAGGTATTGGTATGCTGCAGACAAACAAACAAAAACAACAAAATAAGGCACAGATACTGTTTTCAAAATATTATTATTTTTTGCTTGATATAAGCAAAATCAAGACTACTTTGTGTGGTTAACCAATTATACATGATCATTAAAAGACTTGTGACTTCTTTGATGATCTTTGGGTCATATTGCTATTCCACATTCCACAGTGTTCCTTCTAGCTTAATTATATAAAAGTAGACAAAATATTCCAGTAAGATGCGAACTAACATCCAACTACAAACACGAAACACATGTGTTTGCAGGGTAAGTAAGGAAAGGGCACATTGGTTAATAATCAGGTGGGGACTAAGTCCAAACTGCAAAGGCACCGCCGGGTCTGCCAGTCTGAAGGCAGCATGAGGGTTGGTACTCAGAGCATGTTTTCCCTCCCAGCCGTCCATTACGGGGGCTCACTTAGTTCCCTGCTTCTCAGTCGGCTCACCCATAAAATGGGGAAGAATTTACCAGCCTTATATGTTTAGGGGTCTTCAAAACTTCATGAAAGAACTCAAACATTGAATGAATATATCGAACCCGACATGATAAATATAACCGCCTGCCCTTTTACCTTCAAATTCAGGCTTATTTTGGGGGGAGACTCTAAATGAGAATTGTTGAAAATTAGTTTAAAATGTGGTATTCATTCAATTATATTTATTGGGTATATAATCTGTCATGTTAGGAGTTCTGCTTCACCTGCTTCTTGGCATTTATGATGTTAATATTGTGAGCACAGCTATGTGGGCAACTGTACACTTACAATGTCTTACCTGTATCCATTGTCAGTGCACAAGGAAGATGGCACACAACATGCCAACAATAGTATTTAGATACCACAGTGTTATGTACTAGTCATCATTACATAAATGATTTTGTTTTATTCTTGCAATAATCCCTTGCAGTAGGAAAGCCAGGTGTAATATTAAATTCATCTTACTGATAAAGAAAGTGAGCCTCAGAGAAGTTGAGGTTTGTCCAAGGCAAGAGGGTTAGTAAGTGGGAGAGCACAAATATGAGCATATTTGTTGTAACTACAATTTTCCTGTGTTTAAGTTAGCCCAGGTTTAAGGCCTTAAAAATTATAATAAACAGAAAGATAATCATATCATAAGGAAACAGACATTAAAATTTTTAAGTTTGATTGGCCCTTGTGGTTTTTCAAATTTTTAATTGCTATGTGTCACTGGATCATATTATTGATAACAATGAGAAAGATTCAAAAGGATGGACTAAATTCTATAAAACGAATATATCACCGAGTTTATAGCTTACTTGAACCTATCTGGAGAGTTTCTGTAGAGCAAATATCTGATTATCTGGGATGAAAGTTAGCCCTGTCCCCGTGTGTAGTACAAGGGCTGGGAAGTACTTGAGAAGAGGTTCAGAAAAAGATAACAAGGGGCAGAGGAATGGCTCTATTTCAGGGTTTTCCTGCCAGAGGTGGTAACATTGGGGGAAGCAAGCCTGTTCTTCACAGATGGGATTGAACAATTAATAATATGGAGCAAAGTGAGGAAAGATTGAGGCTAAGGAGGAATCAAAGAAAGAAAACTCACTGGTACCTTATTTTTATCTTTGGTGTACATAGGCACACATGTTTTGAAACTCAGGAAATATTACTTTAGTCACTGGGCACACTAATAGACTCAGAAATCCTGGCCAGAAAGTATATTCTGACTGGTCTGTTCTTTGTTAGATGTAGTCTTCCTCACAGACTTAGATGCTTTATCAAAGTAGGGCTTTAGGTTTCTTTGTTAAATGTATATGCCACTTATTTGCATTCCATGTTATTTTTTCATATTCTAATCACTAGCAGATTCAGAAAGTTACCTAAATATGAGACAGTTCTACAAATTCTTCTCAAGTTTCCAAGGACCTTGTGTTTGCAGAAAAAGCCATTCAGGTAGTTTTTGTTTGGATGGGATAATGTTCTAAGTCTTGCAAATAATCCATTAGTTGCTCATTATCCTCATTAATCTTTGACTATTTAGACATTTGTAATGAAAAGAAATATTTTATGGACATCCAATATTATTGTTGGATGATACAGTCAGAACAATTCATTCTTTTTAAGATGTAAAATAATATCTGTTCAGAACAGCCAATGACCTAATTTTTAAACCATTAGATAATTTTTTCTATAATAAAAATAATTGGATTGTTTACTCATTATTGAGCACATAAGCTGATTATTAAAAGATTATTCAGGGACTTCCCTGGTGCTCCAGTGGTTAAGAATCCACTCTGCCACAACAGGGGTGTGGGTTCCATCCCTGGTTGGGGATAAGATCCCACATGCATGGGTTATGGTCAAAAAAATAGATTTTTCATGTTTGAAAATATTCTCCCATTGGAAAACTTAAAACTGGATTGAAATCAAGATGAACTCCATACTCAAACTTATAATTCAGTTGCTTTGATCTACAGGTATTCCCTAATTTTCCTTGTTCTGTTTAAAAATTTTGAACATGTAGACATTTAAGGTAGAAACTTCAGCAATTCAGAAGTTTGTCAACATTTTATATATAAGCCTCATTTTGGAAAGGATCTAAAAATCTTTAATGAGCTTTCTGTTTTTTCAGCAAAGAAATAAAGATGCTATTAAACCTCTCTTACACGCCTTATCCCCACATCCATGCCTTCTAGCCTCGCTGCTGTCACAGCTATGTAACACTGTACCTCGACATGTAAACTTTCCCTGAGCACTTTTTTTAAAAAATTAATTTATTTATTATTTTTTAACATCTTTAATGGAGTATAACTGCTTTACAATGGTGTGTTAGTTTCTGCTTTATAACAAAGTGAATCAGCTATACATATACATGCATCCTCATATCTCTTCCCTCTTGTGTCTCCCTCCCTCCCATTCTCCCTATCCCACCCCTCTAGCTGTTCACAAAGCACCGACCTGATCTCCCTGTGCTATACGGCTGCTTCCCACTAGCTATTGGTTTTACATTTGGTAGTGTATATATGTCCATGCCACTGTCTCACTTTGTCACAGCTTACCCTTCCCCCACCCCATGTCCTCAAGTCCATTATCTAGTAGGTCTGCGTCTTTACTCCCATCCTGCCTCTAGGTTCTTCATGACCATCGTTTTTGTTTTTTTGTTTTTTTTTAGATTATATACATATGTGTTAGCATATGGTATTTTTTTTTCTCTTTCGGACTTACTTCACTCTGTGTGACAGACTCTAGGTCCATCCACCTCACTACAAATAACTCAATTTCATTTCTTTTTATGGCTGAGTAATATTTCATTGTATATGTGTGTCACATCTTCTTTATCCATTCATCTGTCGATGGACACTAAGGTTGCTTCTATGTCCTGGCTATTGTAAATAGAGCTGCAATGAACATGTGGTACATGACTCTTTTTGAATTATGGTTTTCTCAGGGTATATGCCCAGTAGTGAGATTGCTGGGTTGCATGGTAGTTCTATTTTTAGTTTCTCAAAGAACATCCATATTGTTATCCATAGTGGCTTTATCAGTTTACATTCCCACCAGCAGTGAAAGAGGGTTCCCTTTTCTCCACACCCACTCCAGCATTTATTGCTTCTAGATTTTTTGATGATGGCCATTCTGATTGGTGTGAGATGATATCTCATTGTAGTTTTGATTGGAATTTCTCTAATAATTAGTGATGTTGAGCATTCTTTCATGTGTTTGTTGGAAATCTGTATATCTTCTTTGGAGAAATGTCTATTTAGGTCTTCTGCCCATTTTTGGATTTGGTTGCTTGTTTTTTTGATGTTGAGCTGCATGAGCTGTTTGTAATTTTGGAGATTAATCCTTTGTCAGTTGCTTTGTTTGCAAATATTTTCTCCCATTCTGAGGGTTATCTTTTCATCTTGTTTATGGTTTCTTTTTCTGTGCAACATTTTAAGTTTCATTAAGTCCCAGTTGTTTATTTTTGTTCTTATTTCCATTTCTCTAGGAAGTGGGTCAAAAAGGATCTTGCTGTGATTTATGTCATAGAGTGTTCTTCCTATGTTTTCCTCTAAGAGTTTGATAGTGTCTGGCCTTACATTTAGACCTTTAATCCATTTTGACTTTATTTTTGTGTATGGTGTTAGGGAGTGTTCTAATTTCATTCTTTTACATGTAGCTCTCTAGTTTTCCCAGCAACACTTTTTGAAGAGGCTGTCTTTTCTCCATTGTATATTCTTGCATCCTTTATCAAAGATAAGGTGACCATATGTGCGTGGGTTTGTCTCTGGGCTTTCTATCCTGTTCCATTGATCTATACTTCTGTTTTTGTGCCAGTACCATACTGTCTTGATTACTGTAGCTTTGTAGTATAGTCTGAAGTCAGGGAGCCTGATTCCTCAAACTCTGTTCTTCTTCTGAAGATTGCTTTGACTATTCGGGGTCTTTTGTGTTTCCATACAAATTGTGAAATTTTTTGTTCTAGTTCTGTGAAAAACGCCAGTGGTAGTTTGATAGGGATTGCATTGAATCTGTGGATTGCCTTGGGTAGTATAGTCATTTTCACAATGTTTTTTCTTCCAATACAAGAACATGATATATCTCTTCATCTATTTGTATCATCTTTACTTTCTTTCATCAGTGTCTTATACTTTTCTGCATACAGGTCTTTGGTCTCCTTCAGTAGGTTTATTCCTCGGTATTTTATTCTTTGTGTTGCAATGGTAAATGGGAGTGTTTCCTTAATTTCATTTTCAGATTTTTCATCATTAGTGTATAGGAATGCAAGAGGTTACTGTGCATTAATTTTCGTCCTGCTAATTTACCAAATTCATTGATTAGCTGTAGTAGTTTTCTGATAGCATTTTTAGGATTCTCTATGTATAGTATTATGTCATCTGCAAAGAGTGACAGCTTTACTTCTTCTTTTGTGATTTGGATTCCTTTTATTTCTTTTTCTTCTCTGGTTGCTGTGGCTAAAACTTCCAAAACAATGTTGAATAATAGTGGTGAGAGTGGGCATCCTTGTCTTGTTCCTGATCTTAGTGGAAATGGTTTCAGTTTTCACAATTGAGGACGATGTTGGCTGTGGGTTTGTTGTCTATCGCCTTTATTATGTTGAGGTAAGTTCCTTCTGTGACTAATATCTGGAGGGCTTTTTCATAAATGGGGGTTGAATTTTGTTGAAAGCTTTTTCTGCATCTATTGAGATTATCATATGATTTTTATTCTTCAATTTGTTAATATGGTGTATCAGATTGATTGATTTGAGTATATTGAAGAATCCTTGCATTCCTGGGATAAACTACACTGATCATGTTGTATGATTTTTTTAATGTGCTGTTAAATTCTGTTTGCTAGTATTTTGTTGAGGATTTTTGCATCTATGTTAATCAGTGATATTGGCCTGTAGTTTTCTTTCTTTGTGAAATCTTTGTCTGGTTTTGGGATCAGGGTGGTGGTGGCCTTGTAGAATGAGTTTGGGAGTGTTCCTCCCTCTGCTGTGTTTTGGAAGAGTTTGAAGAGGATAGGTGTTAGCTCTTCTCTAAATGTTTGGTAGAATTTGCCTGTGAAGCCATCTGGTCCTGAGCTTTTGTTTGTTGGAAGATTCTTAATCACAGTTTCAATTTCAGTGCCTGTGATTGGTCTGTTTATATTTTCTATTTCTTCCTGGTTCAGTTCGGAAGGTTGTGCTTTTCTAAGAATTTGTCCATTTCTTCCAGGTTGTCCATTTTATGGCATATAGTTGCTTGTAGTAATCTCTCATGATCCTTTGTATTTCTGCTGTGTCAGTTGTTACTTCTCCTTTTTCATTTCTAATTCTATTGACTTGAGTCTTCTCCCTTTTTTTCTTGATGAGTCTGGCTAATGGTTTACCAATTTTGTTTATCTTCTCAAAGAACCAGCTTTAAGTTTTACTGATCATTGTTATTGTTTCCTTCATTTCTTTTTCATTTATTTCTGATCTAATTGGTGTGATTTCTTTCCTTCTGCTAACTTTGGGGTTTCTTTGTTCTTCTTTCCCTAATTGCTTTAGGTGTAAGGTTAGGTTGTTTATTTGAGATTTCTTGTTTCTTAAGGTAGGATTTTATTGCTATAAACTTCCCTCTTAGAACTGCTTTTGCTGCATCCCATAGGATTTGGGTCATTGTGTTTTCATTGTCATTTGTTTCTAGGTATTTTTTGATTTCCTCTTTGATTTCTTCAGTGATCTCTTGGTTATTTAGTAATGTGTTGTTTAGCCTCCAGGTGTTTGTATTTTTTACAGATAATTCCTTTAATTGATATCTAGTCTCATAGTGTTGTGGTCGGAAAAGATACTTGATACGAATTTACTTTTCTTAAATGTACCCAGGCTTGATTTGTAACCCAAGGTATGGTCTTTCCTGGAGAATGTTTCATGAGTACTTGAGAAGAAAGTGTATACTGTTTTTTGGGGATGGAATGTCCTATAAATATCAATTAAGTCCATCTTGTTTAATGTGTCATTTAAAGCTTGTGTTTCCTTATTTATTTTCAGTTTGGATGATCTGTCCATTGGTGAAAGTGGGGTGTTAAAGTCCCTACTATGATTGTGTTACTGTTGATTTCCCCTTTTATGACTGTTCATATTTGCCTTATGTATTGACATGCTCCTACATTGGGTGCATAAATATTTACAATTGTTATATGTTCTTCTTAGATTGATCCCTTGATCATTATGTAGTGTCCTTCTTTGTCTCTTGTAATACTCTTTATTTTAAAGTCTATTTTGTCTGATATGAGAATTGCTACTTCAGCTTTCTTTTGATTTCCTTTTGCATGGAATATCTTTTTCCATCCCCTCACTTTAAGACTGTATGTGTCCATGGGTCTGAAGTGGGTCTGTTGTAGACAGCATATATATCTGTCTTGTTTTTGTATCCATTCAGCCAGTCTATATCTTTTGGTTGGTGCATTTAATCCATTTACATTTAAGGTAATGATCAATATGTATGCTCCTATTACGATTTTCTTAATTTTGGGGGTTTTTTATTGTAGGTCTTTTCCTTCTCTTCTGTTTCCTGCCTAGAGAACTTCCTTTACCATTTGCTGTAAGGCTGGTTTGGTGGTGCTGAATTCTCTTAGCTTTTGCATGTCTGCAAAGGTTTTAATTTCTCCATCAAATCTGAATCAGAACTTTGCTGGGTAGAGTAATCTCTGTTGTAGGTTTTTCCCTTTCATCACTTTAAATATGTCCTGCCACTCCCTTCTGGCTTGCAGAGTTTCTGTTGAAAGATCAGCTGTTAACCTTATGGGGATTCCCTTGTATGTCATTTGTTGTTTTTACCTTGCTGCTTTTAATATTTTTTCTTTGTATTTAATTTTTGATAGTTTGATTAATATGTGTTTTGGCATGTTTCTCCTTGGATTTATCCTGTATGGGACTCTCTGTGCTTCCTGGACTTGATTAACTGTTTCCTTTCCCATATTAGGGAAGTTTTCAACTCTAATCTCTTCGAATATTTTCTCAGTCCCTTTCTTTTTCTCTTCGTCTTGGACCCATATAATTTGAATGTTGGTGTGTTTAATGTTGTCCCAGATGTCTCTGAGACTGTCCTCAATTCTTTTCATTCTTTTTTCTTTATTCTGCTCTGCAGTAGCTATTTCCACTATTTTTTCTTCCAGGTCACTTATCCATTCTTCTGCCTCAGTTATTCTGCTATTGATTCCTTCTAGAGAATTTTTAATTTCACTTATTGTGTTGTTCATCATTTTTTGTTTGCTCTTTATTTCTTCTAGGTCCTTGTTAAACGTTTCTTGTATGTTCTCCACTCTATTTCCAAGATTTTGGATCATCATTGCTATCATTATTCTGAATTCTTTTTCAGGTAGACTACCTATTTCCTCTTCATTCGTTAGACCTGATGGGTTTTAACCTTGCTCCTTCATCAGCTGTGTTTTTCTCTGCCTTCTCATTTTGCTTAACTTACTGTGTTTGGGGTCTCCTTTTTACAGGTTGCATGTTCATAGTTCCCATTGTTTTTGGTGCCTGCCCCCAGTGGCTAAGGTTGGTTCAGTGGGTTATGTAGGCTTCCTGTTGGAGGGGACTAGTGCCTGTGTGCTGGTGGATGAGGCTGGATCTTGTCTTTCTGGTGGGCTGGAACTCGTCCGGTGGTGTGTTTTTGGGTGTCTGTGACCTTATTATGATTTTAGGCAGCCTCTCTGCTAATGGGTGGGTTTGTGTTCCTGTCTTGCTAGTTGTTTTGGCATAGGGTTTCCAGTACTGTAGCTTGCTGGTCGTTGATTGGAGGTGGGTCTTGGCGTTGAGATGGAGATCTCTGGGATATTTTTGCCATTTCATTTGACATGGAGCTGGATGGTCTCTGGTGGTCCAATGTCCTGAACTCAGCTCTCCCACCTCAGAGAAACAGCCCTGATACCTGACCGGAGCACCAAGACCCTGTCATCCACATGGCTCAGAATAAAAGGGAGAAAAAAAGAAACAGAATAAAATAAAATACAATAAAGTTATTAAAGTAAAAAATAATTATTAACAATAAGAAATATTTTTTAAGTAATAAGAAAAAGAAGAAAAAAAGAGAGAAGAGAGCAACCAAACCAAAAAACAAATCCACCAATGGTAACAAGTGCTAAAGAACTATATATATAAAAAAAAATGGATAGACAGAACCGCAGGACAAATGGTAAAAGCAAAAGCAAAGCTATACAGACAAAATCACACACAGAAGCATACACATACACATTCACAAAAGAGAAAAAGAGTAAAAATATATATATATCTTTGCTCCCAAAGTCCACCACCTCAATTTGGGATGATTCCTTGTCTATTCAGGTATTCCAGAGATGCAGGGTACATCAAGTTGATAGTGGAGATTTAGTCCGCTGCTCCTGAGGCTGCTGGGAGGATTTCCCTTTCTATTCTTTGTTCGCACAGCTCCCGGGGTTCAGCTTTGGATTTGGACCCCGTCTCTGTATGTAGGCTGCCTGAGGGCGTCTGTTCTTCTCTCAGACAGGACGGGGTTAAAGGAGCCGCTGATTCGGGGGCTCTGGCTCACTCAGGCCGGGGTGGGGGAGGGAGGGGCACGGCGTGAGGGGCGAGCCTGCGGCGGCAGAGGCCAGCATAATGTTGCAGCAGCCTGAGGTGCGCCACGCATTCTCCCGGGGAAGTTGTCCCTGGATCCCAGGACCCTGGCAGTGGCGGGCTGCACAGGCTCCCGGGAGGGGAGGTGTGGACAGTGACCTGTGCTCACACACAGGCTTCTTGGTGGTGGCAGCAGCAGCCTTAGCGTCTCATGCCCATCTCTGGGGTCCGCGCTGTTAGCTGTGGCTCGCGCCCATCTCTGGAGCTCGTTTAGGTGGCGCTCTTAATCCCCTCTCCTTGCGCATCCCGAAACAATGGTCTCTTGCCTCTTCGGCAGGTCCAGAGTTTTTCCTGGACTCCCTCCCGGCCAGTCGTGGTGCACTGATCCCCTGCAGGCTGTGTTCACACCGCCAACCCCAGTCCTCTCCCTGCCCTCCGACAGAAGCCTGAGCCCCAGCTCCCAGCCCCGCCCGCCCCGGCAGGTGCACAGACAAGCCTCTCGGGCTGGTGAGTGCTGGTCAGCACCGATCCTCTGTGCGGGAATCTCTCCGCTTTGCCCTCCGCACCCCTGTGGCTGAGCTCTCTTCCGTGGCTCCAAAGCTTCCCCCCTCTGCCACCCGCCGTCTCCACCCACGAAGGGGCTCCTAGTGTGTGGAAACCTTTCCTCCTTCACGGCTCCCTCCCACTGGTGCAGGTCCCGTCCCTATTCTTTTGTCTCTGTTTATTCTTTTTTCTTGTGCCCTACCCAGGTACGTGGGGGAGTTTCTTGCCTTTTGGGAGGTCTGAGGTCTTCTGCCAGTGTTCAGTAGGTGTTCTGTAAGAGTTGTTCCACATGTAGATGTATTTCTGATGTATTTGTGGGGAGGAAGGTGATCTCCACATCTTACTCTTCTGCCATCTTGAAGCTCCTCCCATGAGCACTTGTTTGACATCAGTTCTGACTACTCGATAAATCACTTTTAAAAACACCAAAGCCCAGATCACCACCCCCACCAATTATCAGAATCCTTGAGTGGGATGAAGGTATCATTTTGTTTAGAAACTTCCCCACATAATTTTAAAAGCCAACCAGGCTTGGTAATCCACTGGTCAACATTTCCCACCCAGTTTAGCAGTGAAAAAATTGTTCTCCACCATCACACCCCTGGGCAGGGCCCAGCACACTTCTGGGCACATATAGGTTTTGGCTCAAAAGAAACCATTTACCCTGTGACCATTCTTTTGACCCGAAAAGAGCAAACTGCTCAACTACCAACTTAGTAATTTGGTGTCTTTAACCTAGAGAACAGCAAATGCTTTTTTTTTTTTTAATATATATCTAATGCCAAATTCTCATAAGAGGGTCTAATCACAGCACTGTTGTCTCTATCCCACCCTTTTATTTTTTAAGGAAATGCAGATGATAAAGTAAAAAAAAGTCAGCTTTTGGAATGGACAGATGTGAGCAGAAACCTCAACTCTACCACTCATGGGCAGCATAAATGCCCAGGTAAACGGCTTCATTGTGTTGAATTTCAGCCACCATAGATGTAATGTAGGAATAAATATCCCATCTACAGGGTTGATTCAAGGGTGAAATAAGAATATATGTATGAAATAACTGGCACATTAGTTTTCTAGAAGTAATGTTCCATTCTTCTAAAGGATCTTATACTTTAAAACCACAGTTTTGACATCAGGAATTTCTAGAAGCATAGAGCTTCTGTGGCAGTGCCTTGGGGGACACGGTTGGGACAAGAGAGAGGTGCCAGGAGAAAGAGCTCTGACCCCATAAAGTCAGGTTCCACCAGAGGAGCTCCACTTTGATCTATTTTATTCAGTAGCCTTTGACATCAGATGTCATATAATGAAAGAATTCTGTCAAAGGAAAAAAATGCATAAAAGCCCCTGATTTAAGTTATTATGGTAGCCACCACTTGTGTTTTACGTCCACATAATTCACTACAAAAGCACATGTAGATTTATTTGTATCATCAACTATAATATTGGTTTTATTTTGTTTTTACATATTTAACAAAGAACAGTTTGGTAATTCTGTACTTGGACCACAATAAAAGGTGAATTTCAGGAAAAAAAATCTTGCTAAGGTTTATCATATAGTAATAAACCAGATGATAAATGATTAAAATACCATGTCTGATTAAGCCAAAGTACCCAACACTGAAGTCAAAAGTAGAAGATTCATATTTTAGATGTGGATATAGAACATAACAAATGTTGCATTAGAAAGGGTTTTAAGAAAGCAATGGAACTTAGTCAATACCAGTAAGAAAATGATTAAGGTAGCTTAGGCAAAATGATCTTATAGAACATGTAAGCTTTCCCTTATTTCAATTATAATGAGAATTAATGGGACCAACAGCAGTCTGGAATTTCTATAGATATCAGTCTTTTTAGTTGTTCATTGTTTCCCAAAATAGCAGAGGATACATGACCTTCTTGCTGTTCTTAATTTAGCAAACCTAATCACATTATTATAAACATAGTTTCTTATCATATCCATCCAAATTTCTGGAAAATATTAAGATTTATTGTCAAAATAATGAAAACAAAAGAAGTTGTGTCTTTGCATATTTTCTGTTAGGCATTTCCTGTTGCTTTCTGCATATTTTTTATTGCAATCATAGTTACAGCTGAACCTCTTTAATATTCTCTCTCTCTCTCTTTCTCTCATTTGTGGATGTGGCATTAAGTGGCTAAAATTACCAGGTAAAGTTCATCCCTAAATTCTTTAATGGCTCACGCACAGTGTTTTCTTCCTTGGAACATAGATCACTGGAGTCTTTTGAAATCCATTTTGCATGTAGTACAAGATGGCATGTAAGAACAAAGGCCATAAAATGGACAATTTAGCCAGAGGCAAGAAACAGCTAATGAAAATGCCAAATGAAAACCTTGGTAGTTGAAATTTATTTGGTGTTTTGAAGGCTACACAACTTGGGTTCCTGCAATTCTACATACATTATCAGTGTTCATGGCTATAATATGTGTATTCTTTAGTCTTTAGTGTGTTCTTTAGTTTTCAGAGTAACTTTTCAATAAAATTAATAAGGAAGTGAGATACTCCTGGGATCACACTATCTCTCTAATTCAATTTACTTCCTGGAAGTGAAAAAAATTACAGGCAACTTCTAGCAATTTTGTCCAAACAATGTTAGCAGATTAATCTACCTTACAGATTTACAACCATTTTGTTTGTGTAACAAACATTGCCAAACAGGAATCAGGATAATGCTTTTAGACATTGTAAAATCAAGACAGCATATGATACAAATAACTGTTATTAACTTCATGTTGACCAGACACATATTCTCTTGGAAAACCAGCAAAGCTTGCCCCTTAATTAATTTTTTTTGATGAAACGAAAAAGTGAAACTTTAGTTATCTGAAAACTATTTTGAGATTAGTTTACAGTTCTCTTAAAATTTTTTATAGGGCTTACTGTGTGCTAGCTAGATATGGTACTAGGCCTGGAGATAGAACAAAGGATAAGATGTAATCTCTCCTTTGAGGAAATATCATAAGTATGTCAAAAATTGGGTCAGAACAATGTGAAAATTGCAATAATGGACTTCGACACAAGGTACAGTAATGGAGGGCATAAGAAAGGACTGATTCGTTCTGGAGAACAACCACATAAGGTTCCATAGAGAAGGGGGACTGAGCTTAGTTTGAAGGATATAAAGGAGACGTGAGAAACAAGATGGCCAGGAAATAACGGGTAGACAAATTACTTTGCTCAGAGTGAAGAGAGACAATAAAACACTGAGGAGAGGGGTAGTATAATGAAATATTTGAAGAAATGTAAATATGTCACAATTACAGGGGAGTGAAGTTTGATACTACACATGGCAAGAATTAAAGTCACATATGTAGGAAGGTTCTTGCATGCCATGTAAGACATTTTTTGGATACCAGTGTTATACAAACTTTTTAGTTTTTACACATACAATTTGTTAAAAAAAAAAAGCACTCGTTCAATATCTGTATGTCTATTTATTTATTTAATTGTCTGTGACCTCCATAAGGGCAGTTTTAAAAAACATCTGTCTTACTTATTGATACCTTTCAAGTGTCCATAACAGTACCTGGCACAAGAGGGCTCAATAAATAGCCGTTCAGTGAATGAGGCACATTACTAAACACAAATAAAAATAGAATTTTCAAGAGGGTGTGCTAAAGATGAAATAAAATGGAGTTTGAAGGGTTTTGCTAATTGGGATAGCTTTATATTATCATTAGCTGATATCTCTAGGTACGGAACATACTTTGAGGTTCATCTATAATAATGGTAGATGTTAATCAGTATATTTAATAATCTTCTTGATAATTTTGAACTTTTTTGCCAACCATCTTCTCAACTCTTATTAGGTCACCCTTCTCTTTACCTTGTGATGTGGCTGGGAGAAAGCTTGTGTGAAGGGAAGAAGATGTCTCAGCTCTGTAATTTTTTAATTGCTCTCTTTGCTTACATTACTGTCTTCAATTAATGGTTTCTTTGGGGGAATGTTCTTAAGCAACTCGCTCATTTTCTGAGATTTAGTCAAAACTAAATAATATAAATGATACATTCACTTGCTGATTCATATAAACTGCAGTACATTGCAATACTTTGAAAGTAAATGAAAGAGTGAGGGTGTCATCATAAACTGCACTGGGGCACCCAACTCTTGCTTCTGAATTCTTTATGTGACCATTTATTATCAGTGGAACTGAAGGAGGGCACCAGGGCCCACCTGTATATTACATATCAACAGAGTGTAGTGAATTTATTTTTCTTAATACAGTGTAATGAATGCAAAAAATTCAATATTTTCTTCCTTCACTCCAAAAGATTGTCTTTTCCCCCCTGAGGTACATACACCCCTCTTTGGAGACCATGGTTGTGGAAATAGAAACCAAAGTAAAACACTAAGCACAGAAATGACACACTTAGACTTGAATTGGAAGAACCGCTCTGTAGCCCAGTTTCCTAGACAACTTTAAGTAAATATTTTAATTCTGTCATTTTGGATAGATAGAAAGCTTTCTAATATGTACTTTAGACTCTTTTTTTTTTTGATTTGTTAATCACTATCTTTACAGGACTTAATTTTTTCTTTATGACATTATTACTATTATACCGTGGCATGATACAGAGAGGTCTTTAAATCTACTCAGTTTTTTAAAACCGTGAGTCTCTATATTAAGTGACTCCACATTATTATTATTATTTTGAAATTCCTATTATTGATTTTCAGAAAACTTTAGCCTCTTCTCCTTCGTCTAGTTATTATTATAAGTCCTTCTTGACTCATCCAATTTAATTTATATTCAGAGAGCATGAAACCCAGATTACCAGGCTTAGTAAAATTGTACCTAAAATAAGGCAAACACTTTCTGAATTCAGGCCTGAAGGATGCTCCTCTAAGCAAACTTAATATGTGACTTAATCTGTGGACTTGATGTTCTCTACACTTTTCAGACGCTTTTTTATTTTATTTTTTGTCTCAATTTTTAGGTTGTAGGACATATTCCAGATAAATTTAAATGCCAGGTCCCCGCGTTCTGGACAAAGAAAGCATGACTCTACCTGTTCCCCCTCGTGTTTTCATGGTTTCTCTTTATAAAGACTTGTTAACATCTCTTTTTTATTATCAGGACATTTGCACACTTCTAAACTTGCTGATTGGATCTCTAGAGAGATTTGAGTAGATAAAAACAGGGAAACATTGGCCCTGATGTGAAAATTGAGGACTGCCAAAAAGCAAGATGAAGAGGAAGCAAGGAAAGAGTGGGTAAAGAGGGTAAATGCAAACAACTCCTAGGACTTAATTCTGAGTGGGAGACTCTCACGAGCGAGAGTGAATCCTGTGTGAAGTCGTAGTTCAGATGAATAAGAAGAGGTACCTGGGGTGATTGGCAAATAGAGAAGAGATATGTCTCAGCCACCAAGTCAGAGAGAGGGGACATAGCCACTGTCTGGGACACAGTACAGTAAATCCCCTACATACGAACCTTCAAGTTGTGAACGTTCAAAGATGTGAACATACATTTGCATGTCCAGTCACATAAGTTAGTTCACGTGTCTGGCGCACATTGTCACGTGTGTGCATCCTCTACAAGTGGTTGTGCTTTTGTGTACTTTACTGCACAGTACTGTATAGAGTACAGTAGTGCAGTACTTTTATTTCAAGCCCAGGATGTCCGGAAGCAAGCGTAAAAGCAGGTGTGATGTAGCTGGTACTACTTTACTTTTCAAGGTATTGTCCTGTAAGATTAAAAATGTTTTATTTTTTGTGTTTCTTTGTTTTTTTATGTATTATTTGTGAAAAAAGTATTATAAACCTATTACAGTGCAGTACTATATAGCTGATTATGTTAGTTGGGTACCTAGGCTAACTTTGTTGGACTTAACGAACAAATGGGACTTAATGGACACGGTCTCGGAACGGAACTCATTTGTATGTAGGGGACTTACTGTAGTGACACGTTGGCAGTGCCCAGAGCTGGGCAACCATTGCTTGGGGGGGTGGGGTTTGAACTGATTCTCAAATAAATGAATTTAAGATAAATCAAACTGTCTCTTCCATATGCTGTTGGGTACCTAGTGAATCAAGATTTTATTTATTCTACTGACTGTAAGGTTATTCATCTATCTTCTGTGAAAATTTTCATAAATATGGAAAAGTACTGAAAGTAATACAAATATACATATGCATCTGCTCAGAATTAACACATATTACTATCTTATCCTATTTGTTTCAAAGTTTTGTTAAGGAATAAAACATCAGAGTTTAACTTCTCTTTGAATTGCTTTCCAGCCTCAGAATTGAGACATTGGGCTTCCTGCTAATAAGGGCAATTTGGAGTTTGAGAAATTAGCTGGAAAAAAAAATGGATATAACTGTATTTTCATACCAAACTCTGAGTTATGCTGCACATAGGACAAAGGGAAGTATTACCGATTTCTTTTACTATAGATTTTTCTATTTCATCATATAATAGTGCTTTAAATGTCCCATTAGATATCCATTAGCTCTGCTTGATGGTTAGCAGTACATTTGTTTTGGCACATACATCATGGGTAAGGAGTTTCTAAAGTCCTGTTTAATGGATTCACATAGTTTAAATTCCTGACAAGGGAGTGCCTGGACTGAGCCACCAAGAGGAGAAATAAAAGGATTAAAACCTCCTAGCTGCTGCTCTTTTTCACTTAAGGAAACACAGAATACCAGATGCAGGTATTTTGGAAGCAAAGTGTGCCTGTGAACAAATTATTTTTCTTTCCCATATTATACTTTCTCTCAGATCACTTTCTTTTCCTTCCTGAGGCAGGAAGGTCCCACGTTGAGTTCTCAGGCAGCAGACATGAGACGAGGTTTGTGTGCAGGGGTTATTGAGTAATGCCTTGGGATTACTCCTGTAAGGGCATGAGGGAGCCAGGCGTGGGCAGAGGGAGGGTTGAGCTGTGATGCAGATTCAAAAGAGGTCTTAGCTGGCTCCACTGGGCTCATGGGAGCAGGTATGGCTCTTCACAGTTGTCATTATTTGAGGAGGAAGGTAAAGGCTGCTCCTGGCCTTCAGCCAGGCAGTTCCTCATGGTCTAGGAAAACTTCTAGAGAGGGCTTCATGTTTGTACCATCAGCAGGCAACACTGAGGGCCTCAGTCCTGGAGAGGGAATCTGGGCAGCTCACCATGCCTGGGTCCAGCCTGTGCATGCAACATATGGAGGGTAGCACAGAGCAGATGTTATGGCACACATATTATTAATAAGTAAAATAGCCACTCATTTCATGAGAGACAGCTATCTAAATTAATGCAATTTGGTTTCTTTGGAAATAAATATTTTATTTGTGGTAGTAAAACTGTGTAGACTATATGACCATTTTTTCTAACCATTACTTTGTAGTTAAACCACTTAAGAACGATTTCAAAGGAGGCGTGCAAAAGAAAAGCCATGCTCACTCCCTGAGAGGAAACAACAATATAATTTGACAGATGAAATACACAGATAGAGAACACTTTGGGAGCAATTATATAACCTTGCATGAGGAAATACATAATAATGTTCTAGGAATAAAAATGCTAGTGAAACTTAGGTTGGAGGAGTTTCCAGAATGGATCGGTATCTGAATTTCTGGAGAAATATCATTAATAAAAGCTCCAGTTGAATTTTTTCTTTTGCATTTTTCCCAAGACATTGTTTTTAGCAGGTAAAAGGTAGCTATTGCCACATTATATACTAACTTCTTTTTTTAGGTACCTAGGTTATCGAAAGTTATAAAACAAAAAATGGAGGACAGATGAATTAGTTTCCAAAATGTTTTAGTCCAGTAAAACATCATATAAAGGACCTTGTAACACTATGACTTTGCTGACAATCTAGATTAAGTCATTTCCCCATATAGTCCTCCCTTCCCTATAACTCAAAAGACATAAAACAAAGCTATCATTCTTGTGTTTATATGAGAACAGAGAGTGTCATCCAGTTCCGCTAGAACTCAGTATTCTGGTGGAAATGCGTGGACCCTGTCATTTACCATATCTCTCAGAAGTACAGATGTTGGTCTCTATGTGATGGCTTACGATGCTAAATCTTCCTTAAGTTTAGAAAGAGAACAACTCAATTTAAAAGTGCTAATATTCAGGATTTCATGAGTACTAATAGAGGCTGATTTACTTATTGATCAGTTGCCTGTAATTATATGACTTTTATGTGAAATGTCTGAATACAAGCGTTATATAGTACAGGCATACCTTGTTTTATTGTGCTTCACTTTATCAGGCTTCACAGATACTGTGTTTTTCACAAATTGAAGGTTTATGGCAACCCCACGTCCAGCAGCATTTATTCACTTCATATATGACACACTGTGTCATATTTTGTTAATTCCTGCAATATTTCAAACTTTTTCATTTTATTATATTTGTCATGGTCATCTGTGATCAACGATGATGATCAGTGATGTTACCACTGTCATTGTTTTGGGGTGTCGTGAACCACACCCATATAAGATGTTGAACTTAATTGATAAATGTGTGTGTTCTGATTGCTCCACTGACTGGCCATTTCTCCACCTCTCTCCCTCTCCTTGGGCCTTCCTATTCCCTGAGACACAGCAACATTGAAATTATTCCAATTAAAGACCCTTCTATGGTCTCTAAGTGTTTGAGTGAAAGGAAGATTCACATGTCTCTTACTTTAAATCAAAAGCTAGAAATGATTAAGCTTAGTAAGGAAGGCATTTCAAAAACTGAGATATACTGTTAGCTAGGCCTCTTTCACCAGTTAATCAAGTTGTGAATGCAAAGAAAAAGTTATTGAAGGCAATGAAAAATGCTACTCCAGTGAACTCATGAATGATAAGAAAGTGAAACAGCCATATTGATGATATGAAGAAAGTTTTAATGGTCTGGGTAGAAGATCAAACCAGCCGCAACATTCCCTTAAGCCAAAGCCTAATCCAGAGCAAGACCCTAACTCTCTTCAATTCTATGAAGGATGAGAGAGGTGAGGAAGCGTCAGAAGAAAAGTTTGAACCCAGAAGAGGTTGATTCATGAGGTTTAAGGAAAGAATCCGTCTCCATAACATAAACGTGCAAGGTGAAGCAGCTGATGTAGAAGCTGCAGCAAGTTATCCAGAAGATCTAGCTAAGATCATTAATGCAGGTGGCTATACCAAACCACAAATTTTCAATGTAGATGAAACAGCCTTATATTGAAAGAAGATGCCATCTAGGACTTTCATAGCTAGAGAGGAGAAGTCAATGCTTGGTTTCAAATCTTCAAAGGACAGGCTGACTCTCTTGTTAGAGGCTCATGCAGCTGGTGACTTGAAGTTGAAGCCAATGATGATTTTTCCTTTTAAAAATCCTAGGGCCCTTAACAATTATGCTAAATCTACTCTACCTGTGCTCTATAAATGGAACTACAAAACCTGGATGACAACACATAGGTTTACAACATGATTTACTGAATATTTTAAGCCCACTATTGAGACTTACTGCTCAGGAAAAAAGATTTATTTCAAAATATTACTGCCCACTGACGATGCACCTGGTCACCCAAGAGCTCTGGTGGAGGTGTACAACAAGATTTATGTTGTTTTCATGTCTGCTAATACTACATCCATGAAGCAAGGAGTAATTTTGACTTTCAAGTCTTTTATTCAAGAGATATATTTTGTAATGTTATAACTATCAGAGATAATGATTCTTCTGATGGATGTGCGCAAAGTCAATTGAAAACGTTCTAGAAAGGCTTCAACATTCTAGGTGCCACTAAGAAGATTTGTGATGCATGGGAAGAGATTAAAATATCAACATTAACAGGAATTTGGAAGAAGTTGATTTCAACCCTCCAAGATGACTTTGAGTGGGTCAAGATTTCAGTGGAGGAAGTAATTAAGGAGGTGGTGGAAACAGCAAGAGAACTAGAATTCAAAGTGGAGCTTAAAGATGTGACTGAATTGCTGCAGTCTCATGATAAAATTTGAATGGATGACAAGCTGCTCTTACAGATGAGCAAAGAAAGTGATTTTTTGACATGGAATCTACTCCTGGTGAAGATAGTGTGAAGACTGTTGAAATGACAACAAAGGATTTAGAATATTACACAGACTTAGTTGATAAAGCAGCGGCAGGGTTTGAGAAGACTTACTCCAATTTTGAAAGAAGTTCTTCTGTGGGTAAATACAATCAAACAACATTGCATGATACAGAGAAATCATTCATGGAAAGAAGAGTCAATCAATGTGACAAACTTTGCTGTGATATTATTTTAAGAAATTGCCCCAGTCGCCCCTACCTTTAGCAACCACCACCGTGATCAGTCAGCAGCCATCAATATCCAAGTAAGACCCTCCACCAGCAAAAAGATTATGACTTTCAGAGGGCTCAGGAGGTGGTTAGCATTTTTTAGCAATAAAGTAGTTTTAAATTGAGGTATGTACATGGTTATTTTAAACATAATCCTATTGCATACTTATGTTACAGTATAGTGTAAACATAACTTTTATATGCACAGGGAAATCAAAAATGTTGTGTGACTTGCTTTACTGAGTTTGTCTGGAACCAAACTTGCAAAATCTGTGTCTTTCAGGACACAGGCAAGAATAGATTTTGTTCTTAAATTTCATTTGAAACTTAAAAGTTTATAGGAAAATTTACCTGCTAAGCACAATTTTTAATAAAATAAAGAAAGTTACAAATGAGAGGTAGTCCCAAGCTAGTGCACAGATGTCTAACTCTATTTCATTAGACCTAACTTTGCATCGATGGTTTTTCTAAGTCCTGATCCCTTGGGAGATGTGGGTTTCAGAAGTGATACGGAACTCTGGTGGCAAAGTAGGGCCTCAGGAAGAGGACAAAGAAGGGGCAGAACCTTGGACACCCGGGATCTCACTGTAGAGAGAAAAAGTTCTACAATGGGGAGGAGGAGAGGTGAGTAGTAAAGGATAGATTCTGTTTAACTAATTAATGCTGTTTTTATCTACAGGTTGAGTTTCCATATGTTAAGGATTACTTTGGATGGTATTTCAAGACAATGCTTTAAATAAATAGTGCTTCATTTCAATTTGATATTTTTTACTTGCCCATGGTAGTTTTACATTTTTAAAAACTTTTTAGTCTTTATTTTTGCTTTCTCTTAACTTAACTTTATTGCCTAGGCAACATTATTGCAACAGTAAAGGATATCAAATAGGAGAAAAATTTACTCACATTGTCCTCATGCTGACATATCAACAGTTCTCATTTTTCTTTTTTCTAGTTTGTCCATACCTAAATATTGTTGTAACCAAAGCAGAGATACTTCCATGCTATGGTCTTTTTCATATGACATTGTATCTTGTTTCATGATTCTTCATCATTTCCACTTTACCACTCAAACTGGCCTTCTAGATTCCATGTTGGATGCCCAAGCTTGTAAACCTCTGACCTGTTGTCGAATTCCATGCAGCTTCCTTTAGAGGTGAGACCATGAGTGCCACCTCTGAGAGCATGCATCTCTGTAGATGTCTTCTCCAATGAGAAAGAAACAACCTCCCATTCTCCTCTTGAAAGTGCAAGGAAACGGTACCTTCTCACACGCTACTTTTGGTCTGCTTGTACTTTTAGGTATCATTTGAATTTAAGGGTAATTTCATGTTTTACTATTGAAACACATCTCAGCAGATTCTCATAGTGTGTTGCCTGGCATGGAGTAGGCACTCAGCAGATGTTTACTGAATGGACAATATTGCTCATACAGAATCACAGATCAATTACTTTAGCAAAAGAAAGTTCTCATAATGTGTTTCCAAAAAAAAAAAATCATGTGCTTACTCAGAAAAACTCCTAAAAATAATAGAGTTCATAATCTTTTAAAGTATACATTTTAAAGAATGATGCTATTCATTGTCCCAATTGTTTTATAGAAGTCTTTGTTCTTTTAAGCTTTCCAATAACCCTGTGATACTGGTATTGATATTCTGATCTTACAGATAAATAAGGCTAAGAGAAGTTAAGAAAGTTAAGAAACTTGTCCAAGATCACACAATTAATAAATAAGTGTTGGAGCCAAGATTGGACACTGCCCTTCTGATTTCAGTCTAGCTCCTGTAATATATTTCCAGTATCCACAGTCAGCTTATCAGTTTCAGATAGCATAAAGATCAGAATACTATGGAAAAGAAGGATTAGGAACTATGAAGTGGAGATGTCAGCAACAGTGATTTGTTGACAGGATGTCCCTAATTCTATCAGTACCTTAGTGGCTGACACAAGTTAACCCTGGACTTCTGAATTGGATTGCAGGTGTGGAATTGAACTCTTGAGGACTTCCAGTAATTTGAAAGTGTTCAAGCCTGGTGCCAGTTACCTAATTTCTCAGAAAACTACACAGAAGATGACAGTTCTGTATCATTCTGGTATAGAAAGTGGAGAGAGAACATTGTGTGTACTGCCATAAGAATTCGTAGCAAGTTTGAAATACAATACAATCAAGCAAAAATAAAAAAAAGTGAAATTAATCACTCTACTACAACTTCTTAACAAGAAAAGAATGAGAGATTGAATGTAATCCTTGATTATATGTAGAAATAAGTTAAAAAAATATATTTATCTCACACTTTAACTTGATGACTTGTATATTCTTGAATGAACATCTAATTACTTATGAAATTATGACTATATTATACTCATTGATTTTGAACAAATTATATTGACCTATTTACATATCAACCAAAAATGCAACCTTAAAATAAAAAAAAAATATTTCTTAGAATTTCAATTTTTAGAAAATATTGGCTGTTGGTAGTTATAATTTAATTTTTGTAACATTAACACTACTATTAATAACGGAGGATTTATTTTTAACCACATATGGTTCTAAGCATCCATTAGGTAATTGTTGCCCTCTTCAAATCACTGGGGTATTTTATTTATTTTTTTAAAAGGACTTCAAATGCTTGGCTTTTTTTTTTTTATTAATTAATTAATTTATTTATTTTTGGCTGTGTTGGGTCTTCATTTCTGTGCGAGGGCTTTCTCTAGTTGTGGCAAGCGGGGGACACTCTTCATCACAGTGCGTGGGCCTCTCACTATCGCGGCCTCTCTTGTAGCAGAGCACAGGCTCCAGACGCACAGGCTCAGCAGTTGTGGCTCATGGGCCTAGTCGCTCTCCAGCATGTGGGATCTTCCCAGACCAGGGCTTGAACCTGTGTCCCCTGCATTAGCAGGCAGATTCTCAACCACTGTGCCACCAGGGAAGCCCAAAGGCTCCAGACGCGCAGGCTCAGTAGTTGTGGCTCACGGGCCTAGTTGCTCCGCGGCATGTGGGATCTTCCCAGACTAGGGCTCAAATCCGTGTCCCCTGCATTGGCAGGCAGATTCTCAACCACTGTGCCACCAGGGAAAGCCCCCTGAGGTATTTAAAAAAAAACATTATCTAGACATTCCTAAAAATACTCCAAGAAATATTATTCCACTTCATAGACATAGCACATCTGTCAAAAATATTGAATGTCTGGACACTATAGCAACATTCTATTTTAGAGTCAGGAATCAATTTAGTAAATAGAATCTTATAATGTGATACAATAATTGCAAGGGATAGAAATGTTCTGGGAAGATAAAACCATAAGTGACAAAATGAGAAAATTTTAAGTGAAACTGAATGTTACTTTTGATGTAAAATCAGTTTATTTGGTGTCATTCAAAATACATTTTAATGTGCTGTTCGATTCTGTTTGCTAGTATTTGTTGAGGAGTTTTGCATCAATGTTCATCAGTGATATTGGTCTGTAGTTTCCTTTCTTTGTTACATACTTTTCTGGTTTTGGTATCAGGGTGATGGTGGCTTCGTAGAATGAGTTTGGGAGTGTTCTTACCTCTGCTATATTTTGGAAGAGTTTGAGAAAGATAGGTGTTAGCTCTTCTCGAAATGTTTGATAGAATTCACCTGTGAAGCCATCTGGTCCTGGGATGTTGTTTGCTGGAAGACTTTTAATCACAGTTTCAATTTCAGTATTTGTGATTGGTTTGTTTATACTTTCTATTTCTTCCTGGTTTGGTCTTGGAAGGTTGTGCTTTTCTAAGAATTTGTCAATTTCTTCAGGTTGTCCATTTTATTGGCATATAGTTGCTTGTAGAAATCCCTCATGATTCTTTGCATTTCTGCATTGTCAGTTGTTACTTCTCCTTTTTCATTTCTAACTCTGTTGATTTGAGTCTTCTAATTAAAAGGATCATACACCATGGTCAAGAGGGGTTTATCCCAGGAATGCAAGGATTCTTCAATATAGGCAAATCAATCAATGTGATACACCATATTAACAAACTGAAGGAAAAAAACCATATGATAATCTCAACAGACACAGAAAATGATTTTGACAAAATTCAACACCTATTTATGATAAAAACTCTCCAGAAAAAGGCATAGAGAGAACTTACCTCAACATAATAAAGGCCATAAATGACAAACCCACAGCAAACATCATTCTCAGCGCTGAACAACTGAAACCAGTTCCTCTAAAATCAGGAAGAAGACAAGGATGCCCACTCTTACCACTATTATGCAATAGAGTTTTGGAAGTTTTAGCCACAGCAATCAGAGAAGAAAAATAAATAAAAGGAATCAAATCTGAAAAGAAGAAATAAAGCTGTCACTGCTTGCAGATGACATGATACTATACATACAGAATCCTAAAGATGCTACCAGAAGACTACTAGAGCAAATCAATGAATATGGTAAAGTAACAGTATACAAAATGAATGCACAGAAATCTCTTGCATTCCTATACACTAATGATGAAAAATTTGAAAGAGAAATTAAGGAAATACTCCCATTTACCACTGCAACAAAAAGAATAATATACCTAGGAAAATACCTACCTAAGGAGACAAAAACCTGTGTGCAGAAAACTATAAGAAACTGATGAAAGGAATAAAAGATAATATAAACAGATGTAGAGATATACAATGTTCTTGGATTGGAAGAATCAATATTGCGAAAATGACTATGCTACCCAAAGCAATCTAAAGATTCAATGCAATCCCGATCAAACAACCACTGGCATTTTTAGAGAACTAGAACAAAAAATTTCACAATTTCTATGGAAACACTAAAGACCCTGAATAGTCAAAGCAATCTTGAGAAAGAAAAACGGTGCTGGAGGAATCAGGCTCCCTAACTTCAGACTATACTAGAAAGCTATGGTAATCAAGACAGTATGGTACTGGCACAAAAACAGAAAAGTAGGTCAATGGAACAGGATAGAAATCCCAGAGACAAAACCCACGCATATATGGTCACCTTATCTTTGATATAGGAGGCAATAATACATTGGAGAAAAGACAGCCTCTTCAATAATTGGTGCTGGGAAAACTGGACAGCTACATGTAAAAGAATGAAATTAGAATGCTTCCTAACACCATACACAAAAAGAAACTCAAAATAGATTAAAGACCTAAATGTAAGGTCGGACACTATAAAAATCTTAGAGAAAAACATAGGCATAACACTCTATGACATACATCACAGCAAGATCCTTTTTGGCCCACCTCCTAGAGAAATGAAAATAAGAACAAAAATAAACAAATGGGACCTAATGAAACTTAAAAGCTTTTGCACAGCAAAGGACACCATAAACAAGATAAAAAGACAACCTTCAGAATGGGAGAAAATATTTGCAAATTAAACAAATGACAAAGGATTAATCTCCAAAATATATAAGCAGGTCATGCAGCTGAATATAAAAAATCAAACAACACAATCCAAAATTGGCGGAAGACCTAAGTAGACATTTCTCCAAAGAAGATATACAGACAGCCAACAAACACACGAAAGAATGCTCAACCTCACTAATTGTTAGAGAAATGCAAATCAAAACTACAATGAAGTATCACTTCACACCAGTCAGAATGGCCATGATAAAAAAAACAATCTACAAACAATAAATGCTGGAGAAGGTGTGGAGAAAAGGGAACCCTCTTGCACTGTTGGTGGGAAAGTAAATTGATACAGCCACTATGAAGAACAGTATGGAGGTTCCTTAAAAAACTACAAATAAAACTACCATATGACCCAGCAGTCCCACTACTGGGCATATACCCTGAGAAAAACCATAATTCAAACAGAGTCATGTATCACAATGTTCACTGAAGCTCTATTTACAATAGCCAGGACATGGAAGCAACCTAAGTGTCCATCAACAGATGAATGGATAAAGAAGATGTGACACAAAGGAATATTACTCCACCATAAAAAGAAATGAAACTGAGTTATTTGTAGTGAGGTGGATGGACCTAGAGTCTATCATACAGAGAGAAGTAAGAAAGAGAAAAACAAATACTGTATGCTAACACATATATATATGGAATTTAAAAGGAAAAACAATGGTTATGAAGAACCTAGGGGCAGGACAGGAAAAATGACGCAGATGTAGAGAATGGAATTGAGGGCATGGGGAGGGGGAAGGGTAGGTTGGGAGGAAGTGAGAGAGTGGCATGGATTAATATATACAACCAAATGTTAAATAGATAGCTAGTGGGAAGCAGCCGCATAGCACAGGGAGATCAGCTCAGTGCTTTGTGACCACCTAGAGGGGTGGGATAGGGAGGGTAAGAGGGAGATGTAAGAAGGAGGAGATATGGGGATATATGTATATGTATAGCTGATTCACTTTGTTATAAAGTAGAAACTAACACACCGTTGTAAAGCAATTATACTCAATAAAGAAGTTTAAAAAGACCACTGGTCAGAATGGCTATCATCAAAAAATCAACAAACAATAAATGCTGGAGAGGGTGTGGAAAATAGGGAACCCTCTTGCATTTTTGGTGGGAATGTAAATTAATACAGCCCCTATGGAGAACACTATAGAGGTTCCTTAAAAAACTAAAAATGGAACTACCATATGACCCAGCAATCCCACTAATGGGCATATACCCTGAGAAAACCATAATTCACAAAGAGTCATGGGAGATGGATTCAAGATGGCAGAGTAGGAGGACATGCTCTCACTCCCTCTTTTGAGAACAACGGAATCACAACTAACTGCTGAACAATCATTGACAGGAAGACACTGGAACTCACCAAAGAAGATACGCCACAGGCAAAGACAAAGGAGAAGCTGGAATGAGATGGTAGGTGGGTTGCTATCACAATAAAATCAAATCCCATAAGTGCTGGGTGGGTGAGTCACAAACTGGAGCACACTTATACCACAGAAGTCCACCAACTGGGGTGAAGTTTCTGAGCCCCACATCAGGCTTCCCAACCTGGGGGCTGATAACAGGAGGAGGAATTCTTAGAGAATCAGACTTTGAAGGCTAGTGGGATTTGATTGCAGGACTTTGGCAGGAGTGGGGGAAACAGAGGCTCCACTCTTAAAGGGCACACACAAAGTAGTGTGTGCATTGGGACCCAGGGGAAGGAGCAGTGACCACAGGGGAGACTGAACCAGACCTACCTGCTAGTGTTGGAGGGTCTCCTGCAGAGGTGGAGGCGGCTGTGGCTCACTGTGGAGACAAGGACACTGGCAGCAGAAGTTCTGGGAAGTACTCCTTGGAGTGAGCCCTCCCAGAGTCTGCCATTAGCCCCACAAAAGAAGACAGGTAGGCTCCAGTGTTGGGTTGCCTCAGGCCAAACAACCAACAGGGAGGGACCCCAGCCCCAGATATCAGCAGACAAGCTGATGAAAGTTTTACTGAGCTCTGCCCATCAGAGCAACAGTCAGCTCTACCCACCACCAGTCCCTGGCATCAGGAAACTTCCACAAGTCTCTTAGATAGACTTATCCACCAGAGGGCAGACAGCAGAAGCACCACATTCACAGAAAGATAGAAAAGATGAAAAGGCAGAGGGCTAAGTACCAGATGAAGGAAGAAGATAAAACCCCAGAAAGAATCAGAACCAATATGGTGGAGTAGAAGGACGTGCTCTCACTCCCTCTTGCGAGAACACCAGTATCACAACTAGCTGCTGCAAAATCATCGACAGGAAGACACTGGAACTCACCAAAAAAGACACCCCACATCCAAAGACAAAGGAGAAACCACAATGAGACGGTAGGAGGGGCACAACCACAGTAAAATCAAATCCCATAACTGCTGGGTGGGTGACTCACAGACTGGAGAACACTTATACCACAGAAGTCCACCCACTGAAGTGAAGGTTCTGAGCCCCACGTCAGGTTTCCCAACCTGGGGGTCTGGCAACGGGAGGAGGAACTCCTAGAGAATCAGACTTTGGAGCTAGTGGGATTTGATTGCAGGACTTCAACAGGACTGGGGGAAACAGAGACTCCACTCTTGGAGGGCACACACAAAGTAGTGTGTGTATTGGGACCAAGGGGAAGGAGCAGTAACCCCAGGGGAGACTGAACCAGATCTACCTGCTAGTGTTGGAGGGTCTCCTGCAGAGGTGGGGGTGGCTGTGGCTCACTGAGGAGACAAGGACACTGGCAGCAGAAGTTCTGGGAAGTAGTCCTTGGCGTGAGCCCTCCCAGAGTCTGCCATTAGCCCCAGAAAAGACCCCAGGTAGGCTCCAGTGTTGGGTTGCCTCAGGCCAAACAACCAACAGGGAGGGTACCCAGCCCCACCCATCATCAGTCAAATGGATTAAAGTTTTACTGAACTCTGCCCACCAGAGCAACAGTCAGCTCTACCTACCACCAGTCCCTCCTATCAGGATACTTGCACAAGCCTCTTAGATAGCCTTGTCCACGAGAGGGCAGACAGCAGAAGCAAGAAGAACTACAATCCTGAAGCCTGTGGAACAAAAACCACATTCACAGAAAGACAGAAAAGAAGAAAAGGCAGAGGGCTATGTACAAGATGAAGGAACAAGATAAAACCTCAGAAAAACAACTAAATGAAGTGGAGATAGGCAACCTACCAGAAAAATAATTCAGAATAATGATAGTGAAGATGATCCAGGACCTCAGAAAAAGAATGGAGGCAAAGATCGAGAAGATGCAAGCAATGTTTAATAAAGACTTAGAAGAATTAAAGAACAAAAAAACAGAGATGAACAATACAATAAGTGAAATGAAAACTACACTAGAAGGAATCAATAGCAGAATAACTGAGGCAGAAGAACGGATAAGTGACCTGGAAGACAGAATGGTGGAATTCACTGCTGCAGAACAGAATAAAGAAAAAAGAATGAAAAGAAATGAGGACAGCCTAAGAGACATCTGGGAAAACATTAAACGCAACAACATTCCCATTATAGGGGCCCCAGAAGGAGAAGAGAGAGAGAAAGGACCAGAGAAAATATTTGAAGAGATTATAATCGAACACTTCCCTAACATGGGAAAGGAAATAGACACCCAAGTCCAGGAAGGGCTGCGAGTCCCGTACAGGATAAACCCAAGGAGAAACATGCCAAGACACATAGTAATCAAACAGGCAAAAATTAAAGACAAAGAAAAGTTATTGAAAGCAGCGAGGGAAAAACAACAAATAACATACAAGGGTACTCCCATAAGGTTAACAGCTGATTTCTCAGCAGAAACTCTACAAGCCAGAAGGGAGTGGCATGATATACTTAAAGAGATGAAAGGGAAGAACCAACAACCAAGATTACTCTACCCGGCAAGGATCTCATTCAGATTCGATGGAGAAATCAAAAGCTTTACAGACAAGCAAAAGCTAAGAGAATTCAGCACCACCAAACCAGGTCTACAAAAAATGCTAAAGGCACTTCTCTAAGTGAGAAACACAAGAGAAGAAAAGGACCTACAAAAACAAACTGAAAACGATTAAGAAAATGGTAATAGAAACATACATATTGATAATTACCTTAAATGTGAATGGATTAAATGCTCCAACCAAAAGACACAGGCTTGCTGAATGCATACAAAAACAAGACCCATATACATGCTGTCTGCAAGAGACCCACTTGAGACCTAGGGACACATACAGACTGAAAATGAGGGGATGGAAAAAGATATTCCATGCAAATGGAAATCAAAAAGAAGCTGGAGTAGCACTACTCATATCAGATAAAATAGACTTTAAAGTAAAGAATGTCAAAGAGACAAGGAAGGACACTACATAATGATCAAGGGATCAATCCAAGAAGAAGATATAACAATTAAAAATATATATGCTCCCAATATAGGAGCACCTCAATACATAAGGCAACTGCTAACAGCTCCAAAAGAGCAAGTTGACAGTAACACAATAATAGTGGAGGACTTTAACACCTCACTTACACTAATGGACATATCATCCAAACAGAAAATTAATAAGAAAACACAAGCTTTAAATGACATAATAGACCAGATAGATTTAATTGATATTTTTAGGACATTCCATCCAAAAACAGCAGATTACACTTTCTTCTCAAGTGCACATGGAATATTTTCCAGGATAGACCACATCTTGGGTCAAAAATCAAGCCTCAGTGAATTTAAGAAAATTGAAATCATATCAGGCATCTTTTCTGACCACAACACTATGAGATTAGAAATCAATTACACGGAAAAAAACGTAAAAAACACAAACACATGGAGGCTAAGCATTACACTACTAAATAACCAAGAGATCACTGAAGAAATCAAAGAGGAAATCAAAAAATACCTAGAGACAAATGACAATGAAAAAAGGATGATACAAAACCCATGGGATGCAGCAAATGCAGTTCTAAGAGGGAATTTTATAGCTATACAATCCTACCTCAATAACAAGAAAAATCTCAGATAAACAATCTAACTTTACATCTAAAGGAACTAGAGAAAGAAGAACAAACTAAACCCAAAGTTAGCAGAAGAAATTAAATCATAAAGATCAGAGCAGAAATAAATGAAATGGAAAGAAAGAAAGCAGAAATAAATGAAATAGAAAGAAAGAAAACAATAGCAAAGATCAGTAAAACTAAAAGCTGGTTCTTTGAGAAGATAAACAAAATTGATAAACAATTAGCCAGACTCATTAAAAAAAGAGGGAGAGGACTCAATAAAATTAGAAATGAAAAAGGAGGAGTTACAACAGACACATGCAGAAATACAAAGCATCCTAAGAGAATACTACAAGCAACTCTATGCCAATAAAATGGACAACCTGGAAGTAATGGACAAATTCTTAGAAAGGTATAACATTCCAAGACTGAACCAGGAAGAAATAGAAAATATGAACAGACCGATCACAAGTAATGAAATTGAAACTGTGATTAAAAATCCTCCAACAAACAAAAGTCCAGGACCAGATGGCTTCACAGATGAATTCTATCAAACATTTAGAGAAGAGCTAACACCCATCCTTCTCAATCTCTTCCAAAAACTTACAAGGGAGGAAAACTCTCAAACTCTTTCTATGAGGCCACCATCACCCTGATACCAAAACCAGACAACGTTACTACAAAAAAAGAAAATTACAGACCAATATCACTGATGAATATAGATGCAAAAATCCTCAGCAAAATACTAGCAAACAGAATCCAACAACACATTAAAAGGATCGTACACCATGATCAAGTTGGTTTTATCCCAGGAATGCAAGGATTCTTCAATATATGCAAATCAATCAATGTGATACACCATATTAACAACTTGAAGAATAAAAACCATATGATCATCTCAATCAATGCAGAAAAAGTTTTGACAAAATTCAACACCCATTTATGATAAATAAAAACTCTCCAGTAAGTGGGCATAGAGGGAACCTACTTCAACATAAAAAAGGCCATATTCGACAAACCCACAGCAAACATCATTCTCAATGGTGAAAAACTGAAAGCATTTCCTCTAAGATCAGGAAAAAGACAAGGATGTCCACTTTCGCCAGTGTTATAAACATAGTTTTGGAAGTCCTAGCCACGGCAATCAGAGAAGAAAAAGAAATAAAAGGAATACAAATTGGCAAAGAAGAAGTAAAACTGTCACTCTTTTCAGATGACATGATACTATACATAGAGAATCCTAAATATGCCACCAGAAAACTACTAGAGCTAATCAATGAATTTGGTAAAGTTACAGGATACAAAATTAATGCACAGAGATCTCTTGCATTCCTGTACATTAATGATGAAAAATATGAAAGAGATATTAAGGAAATACTCTCATTTACCATTGCAACAAAAAGAATAAAATACCCAGGAGTAAACCTACCTAGGGAGACAAAAGACCTGTATGTAGAAAGCTATAAGACACTGATGAAAGAAGTTAAAACCAACAGATGGAGAGATATACTATGTTCTTGGATTGGAAGAATCAATACTGTGAAAAAGACTATATTACCCAAAGCAATCTACAGATTCAATGCAATCCCTATCAACTTACCAATGGAATATTTTACAGAATTAGAACAAATAATCTTAAAATTTGAATGGAGACACAAAAGACCCTGAATAGCCAAAGCAGTACTGAGGGGAAAAAATGGAGCTGGAAGAATCATACTCCTTGACTTGACTATACTACAAGACTACAGTCATTAAGACAATATGGTACTGGCACAAAAACAGAAATATAGATCAATGGGACAAGCTAGAAAGCGCAGAGATAAACTCATACATCTATGGTCAACTAATCTATGACAAAGGAGGCAAGGATATACCATGGAGAAAAGACAGTCTCTTCAATAAGTGGTGCTGGGAAAATTGGACAGCTACATGTAAAAGAATGAAATTAGAACACTCCCTAACACCATACCCCAAAATAAACTCAAAATGGATTTAAACCTAAATGTAAGACCGGGCACTATAAAACTCTTAGAGGAAAACATAGGAAGAACACTCTTTGACATAAATCACAGCAAGATTTGTTTCAACTAATGTCTAATCTTAACCCAACTTCAGGGTTAAGATTAGACATTAGTTGAAACAAATTCATCAATATCTACCATTTTTACTATGGGTGAATAACTAGTGAGTAGGAATTAACCATGTGATAAATTTGGGGGGGGATTTTATTGCAATGTGAAAAAAATGTTCAGCCTCGTATTATAAAATATACAACAGCTTGATACAACTGAAGGTAAACAGGTATGAGTCAAACTGAATAGTGATCAGAAGAGCAAATTTCAGAATGACTAAACTCATCAGAAAGGGCATATGCTTTTATTTCTCTTGGATAAATATCTAGGAGTGAACAGCCTGAGTCATCTGGTGGGCATATGTTTAACTTTTTGAGAAACTATGAAGCTGTTTTCCAAAGTGGTTGTGCTGTTTTACATTCCTACTGGCAAAATGTATGAGAGTTATGAGAGTTTCAGTTTCTCCACATCCTTGTCAACATTGAGAAGAGGTGTATAGTGGTACCTAATTGTGGTTTTAATTTGCATTTCCTCATAACTAATAATATTGAGTATCTTTCCTTAAGTCTATTTATCTTCTTTATTCTTTTATAATTTTTTACTTAGTTAAAAGATTGGTTAAAATCTTTTGCCCATTGTTTTTTGGGGGATGTCTGTTTTCTTATTATTGAGGCTTGAGAGTTTTTTATATACTCAGGATACAAGTTCTTTAACAAATATATCATTTGCAAACATTTTCTCCAGTCTGTGTCATGTCTTTTCATTCAACAGGGTATTTTAAAGACTTGGACACAAATGTTCAGAGAAGATTTATTTGCAAAAGCCAAAATCTGGAAACAATCCAAATACACACCAGCAGGTGAGAGGATAAACAAATTGTGGTATCCAAACACTAGAATAAGTATTCAGCAGTAAGAAGGAATGAACTGTTGATATGTGTAATAAAATAATGATCCTCAACATAATTATATTGAGTGGAAGAAGCCAGAGAAAAAAGTGTATGTACTTTATGATTTCATTTATATAAAATACTAGAAAATGCAGACAAATCTATAGTGAAAGAAAACAGATAACTGGCTGCCTGGGAATAGGGGTTAGAGAATGGGAAGGATTATACTAGGGCACAAAGAAATGTTTGGAGGTGATGGACACATTAATTATCTTGCTTGTAATGGTGGTTTTATGGGTTTATACATATGCCTAAACTTACAAATTGTACACTTTGAATATGTGCTGTTTATTGCATGTTAATTATACCTCAATAAAGCTGTTTGAAAACATCAGCAGTAAGTTTGCATTATACTTAATTTGTTTGTGTTTTTAGTTGAATCACCAACCAAAAAAAAAGGAAAGACAAAAAAAATTATAGAGTATATAGCACTCCATGAAAAGTTATACTGCATCTCATTTATATTGTTATAACACCATTTGGCTCATTCTAAGGCAAAACATTACCAGTGTAAAGAGATAAACTTCTTACCCTTCCCCTATAAACTCTAAGATGAATAGAATTCCATTCTGAAAGATTCATTGTAGACAACAATGTATCATAAAATTCTCAATATTTATACTGACTGCAAGAAGAACATATTATGAAAACATTAGCTTTCATGGAAAACATAATAAATTCTGTCCTTGGCAAGGTATGTAATTAAAAGTTTAAAAAAATACCACCAACCAGTCATTAATTTCATGTGTCAGGTCATACAATAAGAAATGATTTGTTTTTTCAGTTGGCTGACTAAAATGGAAGGATATTAATAAAGAACAGTGCAAGGTAGAGCAGGTCAGCAGGGTCATTTTAGGAAAGGATATAAATTTCACCTAGTGTTATTGGCACATTTTCTGGGTTTTCTCTTTTAAGGCCCTTGAAATACACAGCATAGTTCTTAACACTGAGCTAAACAGGATCATATTCCAGCAGAGGCGGGAGGTGGTTTCCATTAGATCTGCTAGAAGTAGCAGCAATTTACAGCTCGCCTCTCACGGGCAGCAGACTGTCCCGGATGGTTCTCCCAATCTCTACTCTCCGTCAGTGCTCTCCTTCAGATTCCGCAGAGAAAGGAAAAGGGTTTACAGTCCTGGCTCCATTAGCTCTTTGTTCTTATGTTTTTCCCCAGAAAATGGGTCATCTTTTCAGTTTATCTGAGTTCTCTAGCCATAGCCTGTGAACTGAAATAAATATTTTCATCCTACATTGCTATCGAATCTTACTTGATTTTTCTTGTCGCTTTCCTCAATCTTATCTGCTGTTCATTTGCTGATTCAAACCAGTTTAAAATATGATTAAAATTGCTGCTGCTACAGAGACTGGAGAAAAAGAAATTCTGTACTGCCTGCTTCCTTTGTTCCAAAGTTGCTAAGAGTGCTTTAGCCTTTGATTTAGATTTTTATTTTGCAACACACCTTCTTGTCTTCCTCTATAGGTAATTGTGGATATATAATTATCAGATAATTGTAATTTAGTAAATTTCCCTTCATATTTTCAATGACAGTGGAACTTCTCAAAAGTGAGTTTATAAGAATTTATATGTGTTCTCCAGGCATAGTCAATATTTAATTACAGTGTAAATTACTTCCTAATAATTAAGGCATACTTCGACTTGAATACAGGAGACATCTTTATTTGGGCTAGAGCATAAAGCTCAAAATGTCCTTTTGTTTTAATAACCTTAATTTAGAAGATAAGATTTACAGAAAATTTGTGAAGATAGTACAAGCAGTTCCCATAAACTCTGCATCTAGTTCCCATTTTGTTAACATTTGCCATGACTGTGATACATTTGTCACAACTAATGAACCAATATTGACACATTACTAACTAAACTTTATAATTTATTTAAATCACTAACCTAATGTCCTTATTCTGTTCCAAGATTCTATCTAGGACATCACACTGCACTTAATCATCATGTCTCCCTAGGCTCCTTTGACTGTGACAGACTTCCCTTCTTTCTTTCTTTTTTTCCTTGATAACTGATAACTTTGAGATTATTGGATTTATTGGATGATCTACTTGTGGTTATATTGGGGTTATGAGTTTTTGAAAGGGCAAACACAGAAGTAAAATGCCATTTTAATTATATCATATCAAGGGTACCTGCTATAAACACGATTTATCACTGATGACCTTAACGTTGATTACTTCATTGAGGCTGTATTTGTCAAATTTTTCACTTATCAGGATATCTCTTCTCCCTCCCCCCATACTCAGTGTACCCTGCACTCAAAGGGGTAGGGTGTTAAGTTCCATGTCCTTGAGGGGGAAGGGCTATATAAATTATTTGAAATTCTGTAGAAATTTGTCTCTTTCCCTTCATTTATTAGTTAATTAAACTATTAAATTAACTACTTAAATTAACTACTTAATTTAAGTAATTAAATTACTTAAACCAGTTCAACTGGTTTCTTTTATCACATATAATGAGGAAAACTTAATGAAGCATTGAGGACACTTTTACTCCTTGAAGGAAGCCTACTTAAAAATCTTGAGAGGCAGCCCAAGCAGTCCTACTTCAATCCAATTTATTTGATATAGAGTACAACACTAAAACAAATATGAGGAGAGTCTAAATAAATAAATAAATAAATAAAAGAATAAGTAGATAAAGAATGATTTTGGAAAAAAATTCAATGGAACTAATGGAGAAGAGAAAGGTCAGAATAAGCCAAGTGCTAATTTCCTCATTTTTTAATAAGGCTGAATTCCTCTTTTAGATGCTAAAACTTAGGATAAACTTGACTGCTACATATTGGTCAATTAAAGAGGATAGGCCATAACAATAATTGCATATCAAAATTATAATCCTCCAAAACTTATCAATTATAAGTCTCTGAAAAACAATTAAGGTTAAAGAAGGTTGCTTATTATGAAAACATACTGCAACAGAAATGAATTGTTCTAATATTGTTACACTGAGAAACCCAACAAGCAGGTGAATACTCACAAGAATATTGCTTTGGTAAAGGAGTTAAGTTAGCCTTACCCTAAAGTCTAATCTGGACCCACTCTAACAAAGCTTAAAAGACAGTCACAAAGGAGTCAAAAGGTTCAAAAAAATCTAATATTCTTTTAGGGAATACAACAAAATCTAGCAAGGAAAAAAGTGAAATTCAAATTGTTCACCATCCAATTATAATTCAACCATAAATTCTAAGAAGGAAAATATGATCCATAACCAGGACACAAAACAATCAATAGAAAGAGATCCAGGAATGGCAAAGTTTGTGCTTTCTAAATTATTATTAATTGATGAATTTTTCTCCCTGTGAGAAATCTACTCAATGTGATTTTGTTTTATTCTTGTTGGTAGAATTCTCATACATTGCTGGTGGGAATGAAAAATGCCACAGCCACTTTAGAAAACATTTTGAACATTCTTAATAAGTTATACTTACTTACCATAAGATCCAGCAATCCCTAACTGGATTCTCTTAGGTATTTACTCAAGAGAAATTAAAACATATGTTCACACATTTATTTGTATATAAATGTTCATAATAGCCAAATCATTGATGGTACCCAGTTGCCCATCAACATGTGAGTAAACAAATCATGATATATCTCTATAATGGCCTACTACTCACTAATAAAAAGGAACAAACAACTGATACACACAACATGGATGAGTCTCAAAGTCATTACTCTAAGTGAAAGAAGCCAAACACAGACATTTATAAAACATTACAAGAAAAAGCACATCCCTGTTGACTGAAAGCAAATCTGAGTTTGTCAGAGGCTGAAGTTGAGGGAAGGAAATTGACTACAAAGTGGCATAAGGGAATATGTACACATGGATATATATTTTTCAAAACTCACTGAGTTTTACACTTAAAATTGGAGAATTTTATTGTATGTAAACTTTACATCAATAAACTGAGTGAAAATAAGTGGAACAGATTTGGGGGTAGAGCAAGTTTCTAAGACTTGAGATGGCCTGACCAAATTTTAAGTCAACTGTTCTTAAAAGAGAAACAATTTGGTAGTAAAAATCAATAGCAAATAACTGCTTGTGGTAGATAAAACTCCTTGAATTAACGTCAAACATGGGAAAAAGTCTGCTTACATTCAAAGAAAGCCTTGAAATAGCACCAAGTAAACTGACGGGCAGTAAAATTGGCAAAAAGAAACACTACTTCAGTATATTAAGAAAACTAAGAATTCCTGTATTCTAATCCATACTGGAGAATTCAAATCCCTACTATTTTGTGAAGGATAAAATAACTGAGTAATTTTTCTAGGAAAGTAATCATGTTCTCTCCTGCAGGAGTTAAACCATTTGAAATTGAGGAGGGGAGAGGTATTGTCAAAGTTTTAACAAAGTCTGAAGGTAAAAAGTTTAATGAGAATTTTAGGGGCCAGTCATTCTGTACAATCTTATGGAATATGGGTAGATTTCAAGTACTCGTCAGACCAAAACAAGGAAACCATCTCAATCTTACATCATATTTCCTTTTAACATAGGCTCTGCAGGAGGGCAGGTCTCTGCAGGAGGGCAGTACATTTTTCATTGTTCCCAGAGTATTGGCCCTGAGAAGCCAAAACCTTCTCCAAATCAAAGAAAATAATTAAAAAACCCAACAAAACGTTTGGGCCTTTTAAAATAAAAACTAAAAGACCTCTGATGTTTGTGAAGGATTCCTTCTATTTATCATTGAAGGTTGGAATTACTTAAAGCGTATCTGCTTCATTTTTCTTTAATGGAAGGCTCCCAAAGGTCATAGAAGTTCTGAGAAATCAAGTCCTGAAATTTTCTTGGCCTTCTTGGCTATTGAAGCTGGACTGAGTTATGTTTATTAAATCCATCTCGATATTTTTTGGCAATCAGTTTCTCACACCTTGACTTTAGAAATAAGGGAATCATTGGCATGCCAAAACTTCAAAGTATATGAAGCTAATTTTTCATAAACCAACATGCCTGATTAGTGGTATTACTTTTTGAAATGTTTTCATTACTGATCCCCTTGGGATTCATTCATGGAAAAAGCATTTAAAATGATGTCTATCCTCTGAACCCCTATTATTAAGGCTGCAGGCAGATGTTTTAGTAAACAATTGGCCCTTGAAGGTATCCTTGGAGCCAAGAAGCTCATGTTTCATTGGACCAAGAGAAGAAGCACATTCCAGAGTTGAGGATCCTCTGAGGACAAAACTGTGAGTCAATGTTCACCACATTATATCATTAATCAGCTTGATTCAAATGATGTCATAAATTCAAGGTCAAAAAGAACTAATAAATTCCACATCCAAGGACCTGCTTTTACAGCTTCTAGGGTATCCTGTGAAATTTTCCTTTGAATTTTAAAAATTGAGACAATAATTATGAACTATAAAATTTGAAGACCAACTATAAGTCAAGAGTTTAGTGTTATAATAAAAAAAAGGATAGAACTAAATGCATCTAACAATCAACATAATTATGATTACAAGATAAGGTAAGTAGTCATAAATAGAAACTAAAAATGAGATTGGTGACATTTACACAACTGATTTGAGCATTTTTAAATCATTTAAAAGGTGATTGGTAGGCTCGGCTGAAAACGAAACTGCTCAGAGCTTCTACTCAAGACATTGTAACAAAAACCACCCAAAGGGTCTTCCCTGGTGACGCAGGGGTTGAGAGTCCACCTGCCGATAAAGGGGACGTGGGTTCGTTCCCCGGTCTGGGAAGATCCCACATGCTGCGGAGCGGCTGGGCCCGTGAACCATGGCCGCTGAGCCTGCATCTCCAGAGCCTGTGACAGTTAAATTTGAATTTCATGTAGATGATAATTGTATTCCTATATTTTATTACACATAAACAATGAATAATTGTATTTCTATATATTTTTTTCTAAATCTGGCCATATACAGAGAACAAACCAAAAATTTTTATTAGAATCCCAGAGTATTCTTTTTTTTTTTTTTTTACGGTATGTGGGCCTCTCACTGTTGTGGCCTCTACCGTTGCGGAGCACAGGCTCCGGACGCGCAGGCTCAGCGGCCATGGCTCACGGGCCCAGCCACTCCGCGGCATGTGGGATCTTCCCGGACCGGGGCACGAACCCGCGTCCCCTGCATCGGCAGGCGGGCTCTCAACCACTGCACCACCAGGGAAGCCCCCAGAGGATTCTTAATATCAAGAAAGTTGGAGAAATATTGCTAGAGGTAAATGCTGACTTTTTTCTTCCCCAGTAAGTAATGCCCAAAGCATAGGGTTCCAGGGACTTCTACAGACAGGTGTGCCCCAAATCCAGGCTTTGGAAGTTCCAAATCAATTTAAACTGAATATGAGGAAACACCTCTCCTCCTCTGAGTTAGAATTATTTTCCTTTATGGAGGAATAAAATCAGGCAACGTAACCTGGGTTTTAGACTCCAGGTAGGAAGGGAGAAGCAGAAAGGAGGTTGAGTCCTTGCATGGACTAGGGTAGAAGGTAGATGGTGTAATTTCCCTGTTCACTTAATCTCCTTCTCCTTTCCTCCTGTTCTTTTCCACAGTAGTCCTACATGGAGAATTACCTGAATTATGTGTATCAGCTGCAACCCCAGACCATCTCCAATACAAGAGGGAGTTCCCTCCAAGAGTGAATGCTCATGGGAATATTAAATGGTAAAGGTTAAATGTGTTCTTGTGAAATTTTTCAATGTTTTTTGGCTATGGAACATTTCAAACACACACCAACATAGAATAATATCAGACACCAAAATATGTAACATGTTGCTTCAATAATGATAAACTCATGCCAATCTTCTTTTATTTACATTCATTGCCATCATGTACAACCCCATTATTCTAAATAAGATCTATATTTTTTCATTTCATACATGTGCCCGTGTGTGCATGTATATATGTGTGTGTGTATATATGCACGTATATATTATCAGAAAAATTAAGAAACATTTTATGTTATTTATATATATATATATATATATATATATGTAGTTTTGAGACTGTATCTCTGAAAGATAAGGAATTTTAAAAACAATATGCCAAAAATATCAATAACCCTTAATGTCATAAAATCTATGACAGTGTTCAAATTTCTTTGATTCTATTTTTAACTACTTCAAATGGAAGTGCTTATAAACTCCATATATTGCAGTTGATTAATATATCTTTTTATAGATCTCCTTTTTTTCCCCTTGCAAGTCATTTGTTAAAGAAACCAAGTTATTTTCCCTTTAGAGTTTCCCACATTCTGGATTTTGCTGATTGCATTCGTATAGTGTTGTTTAGCAGGTTTCTCTGAGTTAACAATGGAATGAGAAGCTTGAGAGAGAGAGGACCAAGATGGTGACATAGGAAGCTCCTGAGTTCCCCTGCTTTCATGGATGCACCAGCTGTATAGCTATTCACATGGCACTTTCCAATGAAAGAGATACAGAAACTAGCTGAGTGGCTCCTACACATTGGGCCAGTGAGAAGGTACACAATGAAATGGGTAGGAAAAGCTGAGACACAGTCTGACCATAAACCCCATGCCTGGCCCAGGGTCATACAATCTGAAAAGAATGCCCAGTTCCCAGTTTCTCCCTGAGGAGCAAAGGATTTGACCACACGATCAGCATCCCAAATTTAAAACTTTCACCTGAGGGATGGACCTCCCCAAAACAGCTACCTCTGAAAGCCAAAGAGTCTTTAATCTATGATACCCACAAAACTATACCAAAAAAGAAGCAGTTGTTAATGTGAGAGCACTCACTGTGGCTGCCCCCAGGGTTTAGCACAGAGGAAGCAGGCAAAATTCACCCATCGCCCAGTGTTTCCCTGAAAACAGATTTATCTGCATACTTTAAAAGCTAACTAGCAAGAATAAGCTACTCAGCAAAGTTGTCCTCCAAAACTGAATAAATGATAAAAACGAGTTTTCAAGACAAACATATGCTGCTGGAATTCATTACAACTAGACCAGCCTTACAAGAAATGTTAAAAGTTCTCCATGCTGAAACTAAAGGAAGCTAATTAGTAACAGGAAAGCATGGGTAACTATTGTTAACTGAAAAAAAAAAAAAGCACAACTTAAAAGTTGTGAGTTATGTTTTATTTGGGGACTTTACTGAGGACAATAGCCCGGGAGACAGCTTCTCAGATAGCTCTGAGGAACTGTTCCAAAGAGGTAAGGGAAGAGCCAGGATATATGGGAGTTTTTCCTGAAAACAAACACAAAACAAACAATTATGGTTGAAGATCAAAATATTACTGTTAATCACAAAAAAACAGACATTTCAAGTTAATGATTTTAATGCTTTTTTGCATATGGGAAGATGCAAGAGCCTGGATTCATTGAAATTATTCCTTTGATATGCATCTTAACTATCTAGGGCCAGTATCCTCTTTTTCTCCATCCTGAATTCCCCTCAAGGCTCACCACCTAGGGGCAGTTGCTGTGACTGATGGCTTGTTGGTGGGCAACATTCACTATTTACTGAACTGGCAGGCAACATTTTTTGTCCACGGTATAAAATTCACTGATAAATATATAATTAAATTCAGAACATCCTAATGTTACAGTGCTGGTGGATAAATCACTTTATGATTCACTTCACTGTATGAAGGTTAAAAGACATAAGTATTAAAAATAATTATAAGTGTAATAATTAATGAATGGATAGACAGTGTAAAAAGATGTAAATTGTGACATGAAAAACATAAAAAGAGTGTGGGAGTGTAAAAATCTAGAACTCTGTACTATGCTTGAAGTTAAGCTGTTATTGGTTTAAAATAGAATGTTATAAATATGTTTTATGTAATTCTCATGGTAATCATAAAACAAAAGCCTATAATAGACATGCAAAAGATAAACAGAAAGGAATCAAAGCATACCACCTCAGAAAATCATCAAATCATAGGGAAATAGAAAAATAGAAGAAGAAAGGAATAGAGGAAATACAAAAAAGTCAGAAAATAGTATAAAAAATGGTAATAGTAAGTTCATACCTATCAATAATTATGTTAAATATAAATGACCTAAATTATCCAATCAAAAGTCGTGGAGTGGCTGAATGGATTTTTTAAAAAGATACTCAACTAATTATATTCTGCCTATAAGAGGCACTTCAGCTTTCAGGAACATAAAGACTGAAAGATAAAAAATAGGAAAATATTTTCCATGCAAAGGGAAACCCAAAAAAAGCAGGAGTAATTATATCAGACAAAATAGAATTTAAGCCAAAGACTGTAACAAGGGATAAAGAAGGTCATTATGTGATGTAAAATAAGTCAGACAGAAAAAGGCAAATACTGCATGGCAAATACTCCATTCACTTACTATGTGGAATATAAATTTTTAAAAAACCCTCAAACTCATAGAAAAGTGGTTGCCAGGGACTGGGGGTATGGGGGAAATAGGGAGAGGTTGGTAAAGGTACACATTTTCAGGAATAAGATGAATTAGGTCTGAGGATCTATTAATGTAGTGACTATAGTTGATAATACTGTACTGTATAATTGAAATTTGCTAAGAGAGTAGAACTTAAATGTTCTCACCCAAGTGAAATAAAAGGTAAATATGTGAGATGATGGGTGTTTTAATTAACTTGATTTGGGGAATCCTTTCACAATGTGTTTGTATATCAAATCATCAGTTTGTATGCTTTAAATATCTTACAATTTTATTTGTTAACTATGCCTCAGTAACACTGAAAAATAATTTTTTAAAAAGTTGATAGAAAGAAAAAGAGGGAAAAAAAAAGAGAGGGCAATATAGGAAAGGTTAATGAGTATGGAGAGCAAGTAAAGAGAAAACCAAGAAGCTAGTGTGGAGAGTAATTGTGGAAATATAAATGAGAAAGGAGATTAGAAATCCGGGAGAATATGTCAGTTTCACTCACTTGTTTTTCCTGTAGAAAATGAGATATGTATTCAGGGACACCCTAAGACATATGTGGCCAAACTCATTCAGTGCTCAGTAGGAATTGTGGTTAATATTGGCATTTAAACCTCACATAAAGATGACACCCTTACTTTATTTTTTTAAATTTTTATTGGAGCATGTTGTCAGTTTCAGGTGTACAGCAAAGTGAATCAGTTATACATATAAACATATCTATTCTTTTTTTAGATTCTTTTCCCATATAGTCCATTACAGGGTATTGAGCAGTGTTCCCTGTGCTATACAGTAGGTCCTTATTAGTTAACTATTTTTTGTATAGTAGTATGTATATGTCAATCCCAATCTCCCAATTTATCCCTCCCCTGCTTACCCCTAGTAACCACAACTTTATTTCTATATCTGTGACTCTACTTCTGTTCTGTAAATAAGTATATTTGTATGCTTTTGTTAGATTCCATATATAAGTAATATCATATGATAATTTGTCTTTCTTTGTCTGACTTAACTTCACTCTGTATGACAATCTCTAGGTCCACCTATGTTGCTGCAAATGGCATTATTTTGTTCTTTTTTGTGGCTGAGTAATATTCCATTGTATATATGTACCACATCTTCTTTTATCCATTCTTCTGTTGATGGACAGTAAGGTTGCTTCCATGTCCTGGCTATTGTAAATAGTGTGGCAATGAACACTGAGGTGCATGTATCTTTTTGAATTATGGTTTTCTCCAGGTATATGCCTAGGAGTGGGATTGCTGGGTCATATGGTGGTTCTATTTTTAGTTTTTAAGGAACCTCCATACTGTTCTTCATAGTGGCTGTATCAATTTACATTCCCACCAACAGTGTATGAGGGTTCCCTTTTCTCCACACCCTCTCCAGCATTTATTGTTTGTAGATATTTTGATGATGGCCATTCTGACCAGTGTGAGGTGATACCTCACTGTAGTTTTGATTAGCATTTCTGTAATAATTAGTGATGTTGAGCATCTTTTCATGTGCCTTTTGGTCATCTGTATGTCTTATTTGGAGAAATGTCTATTTAAATCTTACACCTGCTTTTTGATTGGGTTGTTTGTTTTTTTGATATTGAGATGTGTGGGCTCTTTGTATATTTTGGAGATTAATCCCTTGTTAGTTGCTTCATTTGTAAGTATTTTCTCCCATTCTGAGTGTTGTCTTCTCATCTTATTTATGGTTTCCTTTGCTGTGTAAAAGCTTTTAAGTTTAATTAGATCCCATTTGTTTATTTTTGTTTTTATTCTCATTACTCTAGGAGGTGGGTCAAAAAAGATCTTGCTGTGATTTATGTTGTAAAGTGTTCTGCCTATATTTTCTTCTAAGAGTTTTATAGTGTCTGGCCTTACATTTAGGTCTTTAATCCATTTTGAGATTATTTTTGTGTATGGTGTTAGGAAGTGTTCTAATTTCATTCTTTTACATGTAGCTGTCCACTTTACTCAGCACCACTTGTTGAAGAGACTGCCTTTTCTCCATTGTATTCTTGCCTACTTTGTCATAGATTAGGTGACCATAGGTGCATGGGTTTATCTCTGGGCTTTCTATCCTGTTCCATTGATTTATATTTCTGGTTTTGTGCCAGTACTATAAGGTTTTGATGACTAACTCCAACTCTATTTTTCTTACTCAAGATTGCTTTGGCTATTTGGGGTCTTTTGTGTTTCCATACAAACTGTAAAATTTTTTCATCTAATTCTGTGAAAAATGCCATTGATAATTTGATGGGCTGCATTGAATCTGTAGATTGCTTGGGTAGTATAGTCATTTTCACAATATTGATTCTTGCAATCTAAGAACATGGTATATCTCACCATCTGTTTGTTTCATCTTTAATTTCTTTCACCAGTGTCTTATAGTTCTCTGTGTACAAGTCTTTTGCCTCCTTAGGTAGGTTTATTACTAGGTATTTTATTCTTTTTGTTGCAGTAGTAAATGGGATTGTTTCCTTACTTTCTCTTTATGATCTTTCATTGTTAATGCATAGGAATGTAAGAGATTTCTGTGTGTTACTTTTGTATCCTTCTACTTTACCAAATTCATTGATGAGCTCGAGTAGTTTTCTGGTGGCATCTTTGGGATTTTCTATGTATAGCATCATGTCATCTGCAAACAGTGATAGTTTTACATCTTTCTTTTTTTCCAACTTGGATTCTTTTATTGCTTTTTCCTCTCTGATAGCTATGGCTAGGACTTCCAAAACTATGTTGAATTATAGTGGTGAGAGTGGACATCCTTGTCTTATTCCTCATCTTAGAGGAAATTTTTTCAGTTTTTCACCATTTTCACCCATGTTTGCTGTGGGTTTGTTGTATATGGCCTTTATTATATTGAGGTAGTTTCCCACTATACCCACTTTCTGAAGAGTTTTTTTATCATAAATGGGCATTGAATTTTGTTGAAAGCTTTTTCTGCATCTATTGAGATAATCATATGGTTTTTAATCTTCAATTTGTTAATATCATGTATCACACTGATTGATTGATATGTTGAAGAATCCTTGCATCCCTGGGGTAAATACCACTTGATCATGGTGTATGATTCTTCTAATGTGTTGTTGGATGTGTTTGCTAGTATTTTTTTTGTGAGGATTTTTGCGACTATGTTTATCAGTGGTATTGGATGGTAATTTTTGTGCGTGGGTGATGTCTTGTCTGGTTTTGGTATCAGGATGATAGTGGCCTTGTAGAATGAGTTTGGGAGTGCCCCCCTCTCTTCAAACTTTTGGAAGAGTTTGAGAAGGATAGGTGTTAGCTCTCTTCTAAATGTTTGATAGAATTTGCCTGTGAAGCCATCTGGTCCTGACCTTTGTTTGTTGGAAAAATTTTATTCACAGTTTCAATTTCATTATTTGTGATTGGTCTTTTTATAGTTTTCTACTTCTTCCTGGTTAAGTCTTGGAATATTGTACTTTTCCAAGAATTTGTCCATTTCTTCCAGCTTGTCCCTTTGATTGGCATATAGTTGCTTGTAGTAGTCTCTTATGATCCTTTGTATTTCTGCAGTGTCCATTGTAACTTTTCCTTTTTCATTTCTAATTTTATTGATTTGAGTCCTCTCCCTTTTTTTCCTTGATGAGTCTTGCTAAAGGTTCATCAATTTTCTTTATCTTCTCAAAGAACCAGATTTTAGTATTATTGATCTTTGCTGTTGTTTTCTTCATTTCTGTTTCATTTATTTCTGCTCTGATTTTAAGGATTTCTTTCCTTCTACTAACTTTGGGCTTTGTTTATTCTTCTTTCTCTAGTTGCTTTAGCTGTAATTTTGGTTTGTTTATTTGAGATTTATCTTGTTTCTTGATGTAGGATTGTATTGCTATAAATTTCCCTCTTAGAACTGCTTTTGCTACATCCCATAGGTTTTGGGTAGTCGTGTTTTCATTGTCATTTATTTCTAGGTATTTTTTGATTTCCTCAATGATCTCTTGGTTTTTAGTAGCATATTGTTTAGCCTCTGTTTGTTTGTGTTTTTTACAGTTTTTTTTCCTGTAATTGATTTCTAATCTCGTAGCATTGGGTTGGAAAAGATGCCTGATATGAGTTCAATTTTCTTAAATTTACTGAGGCTTGATTTGTGACCCAATTTGTGATCTATCCTAGAGAATGTTCCATGTGCACTTGAGGAGAATGAATTCTGCTGCTTTTGGATGGAACGTCCTATAAATATCCATTAAGTCTATCTAGTCTAATGTGTCACTTAAGGCTTGTGTTTTCTTAATTTTCTGTCTGGATGATCTATCCATTTATATAATTGGAGTGTTAATGTCCCCCACTGTCATTGTGTTACTATTGATTTCCCCTTTCATGGCTGTTAGCATTTGCCTTATGTATTGAGGTACTCCTATTTTGGGTGCATACATATTTACAATTGTTATATCATATTCTTGGATTGATCCCTTGATCATTATGTAGTGTCCTTCCTTGTCTCTTGTAATAGTCTTTATTTTAAAATCTATTTCAAAAGATGTGAGTATTACTACTCTTGCTTTCTTTTGATTCTATTTGCATGGAATATCTTTTTCCATCCCCTCACTTTCAGTCTCTATGGGTCCCTAGGTCTGAAGCGGGTCTCTTGTAGAGAGCATATATATGGATCTTGTTTTTATTTTTTATTTATTTATTTACTTATTTATTTATTTTTGGCTGAATTGGGTCTTCGTTGCTGCATGCAGGCTTTCTCTAGTTGCAGCAAGCGGGGGCTACTCTTCATTTTGGTGCATGGGCTTCTCATTGTGGTGGCTTCTCTTGTTGTGGAGCACAGGTTCTAGGCACATGGCACAGTAGTTGTGGCTCACGGCCTCTAGAGTGCAGGCTCAGTAGTTGTGGCAAAAGGCTTAGTTGCTCCATGGCATGTGGATTCTTGCTGGACCAGGGCTCAAACTCGTGTCCTCTGCATTGACAGGCAGATTCTTAACCACTGTGCCACCAGCGAAGTCCCTGGATCTTGTTTTTATATCCATTCAGCCAGTCTGTGTCTTTTGGTTGGAGGATTTAATCCATTTACATTTATGGTAATTATCAATAGGTATGTTCCTATTGCCATTTTCTTGTTTTGAGTTTGTTTTGGTAGGTCTTTTTCTTCTTTCATGTTTTCCATCTAGAGAAATTTCTTTAGCATGTTTTGTAAAGCTGGTTTGGTTGTGCTGAATTTGCTTAGCTTTTGCTTGTCTGTAAATGTTTTGATTTCTCTGTCAAATCTGAATGAGATGCTTGCTGGGTAGAGTAATCTTGGTTGTAGGTTATTACTGTTCATCACTCTAAATATGTCCTGCCACTCTCTTCTGGCCCGCAGAGTTTCTGCTGACAAATCAGCTGATAACTTCATAGGGATTCTCTTGTATGTTATTTTTTTCTTTTCCCTTGCTGCTTTTAATATTTTTTCTTTGTTTTTAATTTTTGTTAGTTTGATTAATATGTGTCTTGGCATGTTTCTCCTTGGGTTTATCCTGTATGGGACTCTCTGTGCTTCCTGGACTTGATTGGCTATTTCTTTTCCCACATTCAGGAAGTTTTTGACTATCATCTCTTCAAATATTTTCTCAGGCCCTTTCCCTTTCTCTTCTTCTTCTGGGACCTCTATAATTCGAATGTTGGTGTGTTTAATGTTGTCCCAGAAGTCTCTGAGACTGTACTCATTTGTTTTCATTTTTTTTTCCCCTTATTCTGCTCCTCGGCAGTCATTTCCACCATTATATCTTCCAGCTCACTTATCCTTTCTTCTGCCTCAGTTATTCTGCTATTGATTCCTTCTAGTGTATTTTTCATTTCAGGTATTGTGTCATCTATCACTGACTGTTTGTTCTTTATTTCTTCTAGGTCCTTGTTAACTATTTCTTATATCTTCTCTATCTGTGTCTCAATTCTATTTCTGAGATCTTGGATATCTTTATTATTATTACTCTGAATTCTTTTTCGTGTAGATTACCTATTTCCTCTTCATTTATTTGTTCTTGTGGGATTTTACCTTGCTCGTTCATCTGCAACATATTTCTCTGTTGTCTCATTTTGTCTAACCCACCATTTTTATGGTCTCCTTTCTACAGGCTGCATGGTTGTAATTCCTCTTGCTCTGTTGTCTGCTCCGTGGTGAGTGAGGTTGGTCCTGGTGCCTGTGTAGGTTCTTGGTGGGAGCAACTGGTGCCTGTGCTCTGGTGAGTGGAGCTCAGTCTTTTCCTCTGATGGGCAGAGCCATGTCAGGTGGTGTGTTTTGGGATGTCTGTGAGCTTAGTATGACTTTAAGCAGCCTGCTGCTGGTGGCTGTTTTCCTGTCTTACTGGTTGTGTGGTGTGAGGTTATCAGCACTGGAGCTTGCAGGTGGTTGGATGGAGCTGTGTCTTGGTGATGAGATGGATACCTCCTGGAGAATGCATGCCAATTAATATTCCCTGAGCTTGTGAATTCTCTGGTAATCCAGCATCCTCAACTTGACACTCTCACCCCAGAGGCCCTGACCCAACCCCTGGCTGGGGAGCCAAGAGCACACAAGACATGTAGTGCAGCCAGAGAAAAAAGAAAGAAAAGCAAGAAAAAAGAAAAAAAGAAGAAAAGAAAACAAACAGACAAACAAAATCCAAGAGAAATAGCAAAGACAGAAACAAACACACAGTAGCAACAATGCACACACAAAAAAAAATAGAAGAAAGAAAACAGACACACCAAATCCAAGACAAATGATAACAGCAAAACCAAACTAACAGAAACAAACAAGAAGCAGAGTGAAAAGGAAAAGAAAAAAAACCCCAAAAACCAAAAACTAAAAAAAAACCCAAGAGAGCAAACAAAGAACTGAAAAATGAGAAAAATCAATGAGGACTAAACTAACAAAAACAAAAAATGGAAAATAAAACAAAAGCAGAAAGCAAATTAAAAAAATCAAAGAAAACATTTTAAAAAACCACATAAAAACAATCAAAAAAGATAAAATATAATAAAATAAAGTAAAAAAACAACAAAAAAGAAAAAATGCAAAACAACAAAAAGTAAAAATAGCAAAATTAAAAAATATATATAAAAAAAATTTGTAAATGAAAGCAAAAAATAAAAATAATAAAAACAACACCACCAACAACTGAACAAAATGAAGAAAAAAAGCATAATATTAATAAGTATATTTTCTTGGGGCCTCAGCTATCAGTGTCCTTGCTACCACAGTGAGCCAGAGCCAATCCTCACCTCCCCAGGAGGCCCTCCAGTACCTCTAGGTAGGTCTCTGGACCTACTGTTTGCACTGTGGGGCCAGCTCAGACACTAACCTGGCCCAACTCCTATGTATACTTGTCCCCAAAGTCCATTGCTGTTAAGGCTATACCAGTATCAATTGTGAGAACACTTGTTGTCTATTCAGCTATTCCAAAGATACAGAATTTCCCAAGCTGATGTTGGGGGTTTAATCTGCGGCTTGTGTAGTTGCAGGGAAAGGTTACCATTCCTCTTCCTGAGTCGCCCGGCCCCTGGGGCCCAACTTTGGCTTTGGCCCCACCTCTGCATATGTGCCACCCTCAGGCGTCTGCTCCCTGCCCAGGCAAGAGGGAGCAAAGGCAGCAGCTGATCGGGGCACACTTACTCCCTCAGGCTGGCGAGGGGTACGGCAGCCACAGTTGGGGTGTGCATGAGTTGCCTGTGGTGGCAGAGACCAGCAGGCAGTTACAACAGACTGGGGTGTGCTTGCTCTGCTGGGAGTCCCTCCCAGTGCCCGGGGAGACAGGGACTGGCATGTGGGGGCAGTGGCAGCCCTGCCCCTTGCATGCCTCTCAACAATAGTGACTCATTTCTTGGGCAGACCATGCTTCCACTAGGGGCATTCCCGGCCACGGAACCCCTCACTCCCATCACCTCTGTTGTATTCGCTCAGCCAACAGCAGTCCTCTCCCCAGATCTGCTCTCTTAACCTCATGCTTTAGCACTCAGCCCCCACCAGCACTGGTGGATTTCCATCTCAGGCAGGAGCACTCAGGGCGATTCCCCAGGAAGCTTTGGGATGGGTGGCACTCAGGACCCCAGAGCCTATGCGGGTGGAGGATGTCTTGGCTTGAGGGACGGGAAAGCCTACTCAGATGGGAGCCCCTCCCAGTACCTGCAGAGGCCAAAGAAGCTGGTGGGTGGGGAAAGGGATTGTAATGGTGGTCCTGCGCATTGCATGCCAAACAGCAGTGACACCTTTCTTCTATGGTGACCCAGGCTTTTTTCGCAAACTTTCCTGGCTGTAGAGCTACTTACTCCTGTCCCTTCACCTGTCTTTTCACAGCCAACAGCTGTCCCCTCCCTGGGTCTGCACTCCAAACCCCACTTTCTGGCACCCAGCCCCCAGTCTGAACTGGAGACTCACACCTCAGGCTGGAATGCTCAGAGCTACAGTGTAGACTATGTGCACAGTTCTTACTTTATCCTGCCTTTCACAGACCACCTGCTGCATTATCCTTTGACACCCCAAAGATTTCTCTCTGTTCCAGCTGATTTCCCACTGAGAGGGAATTTTTCTGAGTGTGGAGACCTCCCCTCACCTTCAGCTTCCCACCAGGATTGCTGGTCCCTTTTTTGATTCTTCTTTTCTTTTTTTCTTCTTTCTTTTTTCCTACCCTGTTGTGAGGGGATTTTTCTTGTCCTTTTAGGTGTCTGAAGTGTTCAGCAGGTGCTCTGTGAGAACTGTCCCATCTGTAGATGTATTTGTGAGGAGCAACAAATTCCGTGTCCTCCTATTCTGCCATCTTGACTCCTTCTCTCCTCAAGCACATTTCTTAGCTTCTTTATGCTAAGAAACTGAGGACTAGAATAGTACCTATCTCATAGGGTGTGTCTCAGGATTAAATTAGTTATCATATAATATGTTTGTGGAAACAGTGTCTGTCACTTGGTAGGTACTAGATAAATGTATAACCTTCTTTTTAGTCTCCTTCACTCCCCTTAAAATAGAATTTTCCAGAAATGTACAGCCTACTTTGAGTTACATATATTTGACTCTTCAGCCAGAGCATCCCACACTTTAAAGCTAATGAGACCAGCTTTCTGAGTAGACCCAGGCAGAGGTTAGCATTGAACACCCATTTCATGCTTAACCTTCACTGTTTATTTGATAGTCAAAATAATCATATAAGGTTGTTTTTATTCTGTCTGTTTTACAAGTAAGGAAACCAAGACTCAGAAAAAGGCTGAAAACTTGTCCTTATTCAGGCCTAGTAAGTTACAGAGCCAGGATCCAGAGTCAGGCTTTCTTCCCAGTGAGCTCTTCCCACTCTATCACTGCCTTTCCAAGGAAGACCTCCCATGTCTAGTTGAGTGGAGTCTGAAGCCTCACTATTGCAGGTTGATTCCCATGGCTTACCTCTTTTCCTCTGTTAAATGTCACTGTCTTTGCAATAACTTGTCTTTGCTTTCTTGGACACAGAGAAAAAATATATTTGGAAAAAAATTACACTTTCATTTTATATCATAGTTTGTGTTCTCTGGATTATTCTCAGAACCAATTGTCATAGGATTTGAGCAAGAAAAAGCACTTTTATGATGCTGGTGGAAGAAATAGTACAGAATTCTTCCAGTGAAAATTACTCCTTGCTCAACAGCTATGGAAGAAGGGTCCTCCAGAAAACAAACATCCACTGGGTCGTGTTTTTTAATTTCCTAACACATTATTCTGGTGTCTTCCTCTGCCACTCCTAAAATGCAATTTTAGATGTGAAATTGCCTAAGGCATTTATTTTAGACTCTGGTATTTTTCCAACTAGGAATAGTAAAAAAAAAATGGGAATCATGGTGTTAGTTATAAAATTAAATCCAATTTTAGAATAATTAGTAACAGAGTTGGCAAGATAATTCAGAGCATTTTAAGATGCAGCCAAATTTTACCATCTTCTGTTCTTAATTTTAAACTCAGGAAAATTAGATGTGATAAGTTGATTCATTTTCCTTAACTGTGTAAACACAGTTTTCTCATTCTGATAAAACATAGAATGGATGGAAGTAGAGGGAGGAAAAATGAATTAAATGCAAGAAAAAAGGAAATGTCATGAATAAGTGGTTACTGCATAATATGTATTCTAGAAATTATTTCTATATGCTTAGAAATGGCTATCTCATATATGAATCATTTATTATTCTAAAATCATTTAGCATAACTGGAAAGAAATAAGTGAAGTTTGCATGAGTTATACATATTTGCAAAGGAAAATTAACAGGATTTTTTATGAAAGCAGATTAGCTAAATTTAAAACATCCTGAAATCCCCAGCACAAAATCATAGTTATATTTTTTTCTCTGTAAGTATTTTATATACATTCTAATTTATACCATTCTAAATTGTTAGGAGAAAAATGAATAGATAAAAGATAGTGGCTATAGGAATTTCTAAAATTAACTTCTATCTATATATGCAACTTTATGCAATTTGTCAGTTGCGGTTTTTATTTCCAAAATATTAATGTTGATAATGGGTAGATATTGACACATACAAAAAGCTTAAAACAAAATGATTAAGCTTGGAACATTCTGCAGGAGACAGAAACAGATAACTTTTCAAAACTATTAATGATGCTGTAATGATTTCATTAAAAGCACAATTTGATTAGTAGAAATAAAGGGGAGGAAGAAGAAAAGTATAAATATAAAATACATAAAATATAAACATAAAATATAAACTATAAAAAATATAAACATAAAATACCTTTATTCCATTTTTGGCAAGTTGCCCACACTACAAACCCCTTCTCCCTGCTCTCCCACACACAAAGGAATTGCTTAATATTATGTTGAAAAATCCTTTTGGAATGAAAATCTTTGAAATAGGCAAAAACGTGTCTGTATCTTGCACCGTCTTGGGGGTTTGAAAATTCCAAGACTTTCAAATTTTCTTCTAGATTACTTTTATGATCTCTGGTTCAGTTTTCAATATGGTTATTTAGGAAATTCTTGATTTTACTTACAGGTTAAATTATTTTCTATAGAAATGAATTAGGAAATAGATTTCTTTCAGTAGGACAGTTTTTTGAGTCATTTCTTTCTCTAACCATAATCTTTAATAATTAGATGATACACACCATAGAATTTGGTAAAAGTCTGTAAAAAGATACATAGTTTTCTACTGATATTTCTTTACTGTGGATGAAAATACCTATTCACTAGAAAGATATGGCTTCTATTTACAGTTTAATTGAGGTAAGAGTACAATGGGATGACATGACATCAGCCTGTGAGAATCTGGAATTTGCATCATAATTGGACTGTTTCTCTAGTCGCAGGGTTCTCCTTGAGAAACTGGATTTGTCTGTGTATAGAACCATTTGGCCCATCATTACACTTCTAGTGTTCCTGATCATTCTTTTTTTTAAAATAAATTTATTTATTTATTTATTTTTGGCTGCGTTGGGTCTTCGTTGCTGTGCGCAGGCTTTCTCTAGTTACGGTGAGTGGGAGTTACTCTTTGTTGTGGTACATGGGCTTCTCATTGTTGTGGCTTCTCTTGTTGCGGAGCACGGGCTCTAGGCATGTAGGCTTCAGTAGTTGTGATGAGTGGGCTCAGTAGTTGTGGCTTGTGGGCTCTAGAGCTCAGGCTCAGTAGTTGTGGTGCATGGGCTTAGTTGCTCTACGACATGTGGTATCTTCCTGGGCCAGGGCTCGAACCTGTGTCCCTTGCATTGGCAGGCAGATTCTTAACCACTGCACCACCATGGAAGCCCGCTCCTGATCCTTTTTAATGCTGGTCTGTCCATCCAAATTTGTAGGAATCCAATTACTCTTGTTACCCTCCAGGGCCCCAGAGCTACCCATAAGAAATCTCAGCTGAGCCTGCTTCCTTATGGGAATATGAGTCTAACCAAATCTAGCCTATGCTTTATATTACATTCATTTCCATCTTGTAGCCACAAACTCAATTTATACAACAGGGTAACTAATTGTTTCATATACTCTCCAGCACTTTCTTAATTTCTCTTTGCTTCTCAATTAGGATAAATAATTCCATTATTTCTGGGTCAGTTTAGATCCCAAAGAGATTTTTAGACTTGATGAAACTTGGCAGTAATATTTATATTCCTGCTAAACTGGAATTAAGACTATTAAGTTATTAAGACTGTTTGGGCTGGGCCAAAGTAACCCTTTGTAAACTATGACAGGGACAGGTCATTCCAGTGATCCACGAGCAGTGGCTGAAAGTGAGTAGAAGAAGAGCCACACTTGGTGTGCACTCAAAGGGTGTTAGGGAATCTATGGGGAGAGTAGATGCTCCCTCTACATTCAGGATTCGTTGAAATCCAAGAGATTTTCTATCTCCATTCTCTCAAACGTGTCCATCTCCTGTCATACTATGCTCTGTACCCTGTCCTCTAGCCTAGTAAAATCTACTTATCATTATTTACTTCTCCAAGTTTTCATTCCTGTTTCATCACTGCATCTATTCCCTAATCTAATACCTTCTTCTTCACTGTATACCTACCACCTACATTCTCCCTGCCTCCTTCCTTCTTTTTTGCAGAGTGTCTTAGGTAAAGCCCCTGAGAGGTCACTTTGAGTTGGGGATTTGCATGCAGGTGGTTTCCTAGAGAGGCCTGTCTGGAAAACATGTATAAATGAAAGTAAGGAGCAGAGTTGAGCCAGGAGAAATTGAAATTTGATGCAATTGGAAATGAGATTCCAGCAAATCTTACAGGGGGCTCTGGAGCTGGCATAACCTTCAGTGTTGCCCCTTTTGAGTTAAGAGGGTGAGTCTTTGTCTTCTAGACCATCCCCTGCATCAACAAGTCATTGGATAGGGGTGAGTGGCAGGATGATCATAATCGATAACCTTGAGACAAGCAGCCTGCTTCTGCCACGGGCGATTCAGAGGAGGGATTCAGCTTTGTATAACCTATTCTTTGGATGCAAATTACTGAGTCTAGCCAGCACTTGAGGTTAAGTTCCGCCTCCTGGAGGTTTGAATATCTGCTTATATTGTTTAGAATTCTTCCATATGGAAGATTTGTCCCTTCTCTCCCATATATTTATTCACTCATTTATTTATATCAGTATGGACACATGGATATTTATTTTATACTTTGAGATGTAATATAGTACCACACTGTTTATTTGGTTTCTCAATTTGTTCTAGCTTTGACCACTGGAAGCTCTTTCTAGATGTTTTCTGCATCCCTTTTTTGTAACTCCATCATTTTGTTTTTTTGAGCCCATCCTTACTTTCAGGCACTACGAGATGATCCATTGTCATCATATATATTCCCTGCTCAGATTTAGAATCATCCATTTCTCTGAGGAGCCAGGTTTCCTTTCACTGAGAATGGTATTTAGAAATCAAGATCTGAGTGGTAAGTGTGCTTATTGCTCCTGTATTATCACCATTCAAGACTTTTCAAGATCAAGGGAATATATGTATGTAAACTAACCCATGTGTACACACATATCTATAATTATTTTTGTATGTATTTGTCTAAATATATAGTTAAACAGCATTCATACTAATGCATCCATGCCAATTCAGTTCCATAGGGTTCAGTCTAACCTTTCTCCCTCCACCTTTCTTATCTGTTACTTCCCCCTGTAACAGTGAGAGACCTGGCTCCCAGCATCCATCATCCATGAATTTGTTCAACCCAGCATATATGTAAAGCAGGTTCAGAATTGTTAACACAAACCACAGCCAGAAGCAAACTTGCCAATTAGAGTGCAGTGTTCATATTCACTTCCTTTTGTCTTTATCTGGTCAAAACACATTTATCGTCAGCTCATTTTCCCCCCACCCCTTTCTGTGAGGCAATGCCATATATACATTTGTAATACAGTTAGATTTGTTTGTTTCAGTCTGCACTCTATCCAGAATCCCCAAAATTTTGATTGATTTTTAAATTGTACACATTAAAACTCATTCTTTGTAATGTATGTTCTAAGATATTTGACAAATGCATATAGGCATGGCCCACCACTCCAGTACCATACAGAACAGCTCCATCTCAAGCTCTACAGAAGGCAGTGACCCAGTGAGGCATCAAGTCATAGACTAGCTGGTGGATGCACACATCTAGACTCCTTTGAAAAGTAGACATCGAGACATGATTAAATGTGCAATGATATTATTAGGGGAAAAGCTTGTTTAAAGGAAATAGGGAGGGAGATGGAAAAGGCTGGGACAGATAGGAGACCAAGATGCAAATTGACCCCAAGTGAAGGAGAGGGCATAGAAGGTTGAGTGGAGACATCCTAGATTTCTATGCAGTGTAAGAAAGATTTGGCAGGGCTTCCCTGGTGGCACAGTGGTTGAGAGTCCACCTACCGATGCAGGGGACACGCATTTGTGCCCCGGTCTGGGAAGATCCCACATGCCGCGGAGCGGCTGGGTCCGTGAGCCATGGCCCCTGAGCCTGCACGTCCGGGGTCTGTGCTCCACAATGGGAGAGGCCACAACAGTGAGAGGCCCGTGTACCGCAAAAAAAAAAAAAAGAAAGAAAGAAAAAAAAAAGAGAAAGATTTGGCAAAGCCATCAGGAGTTCTTGAGCCCAAGTCAGCCTTCAAAGGAGTCTTGCATCTCCCAGGAATAGGTCTGCTTTAGTCCCCACAGCTCTCAACCACTGGTAGGGAGGGAGGAAAGCACAGGCTCTGCTCTCTCCTCTCTACATTTCTGCCTCACCCTTCTCTCCTTCCAGAGCTTTCTCTGTCTGGGGAGAACACATGTAATTGACAAGATAGACTCTCACAAACAAGAAAATGCCCCAGAGAAAAGCACATTAGTATATTTATGTATGTATATGTTACATACATGCATACATATATGAACTTTGCCTATTCAAAGTTCAGTTAAAAATAATAAATAAATTTAAAATAAAAGAGGCAGCAGGAGAATTTTATTAATAATGATGTAAACATATTCAATTTGATAGGAATATTTTGGATTTCTTTGAAACCTTACATTAATCTTTCATTGAGGAAATAATATGCCAGTTTTCAGTGCATTTCTGCCTACTCATTCAAAATTATTATCTATTTATCTGTATCTCTATCTCTGTAAGTTAACCTGTGTGAATGTATTATTTATTTCCTAAATAAATAAACCTATACTTGGCTTAAGAGAGATTTCATTCTAGCATAATTTGGATACATATAAAATGTAAAAATAAAGAAGAACCTTTTTTTCTAGAAAAGCTCTGTGTGGGAACAAACACAGTACTTTGTCCTCAAGTCCCTTGATTCCAAAAATATGGGAGCCATAATTGTGACCATCTCAGAAGACTCAGGCCACACCTGAGACAGATTAAGAAAATAGCTCCTGATTATTTTTCAGTAAAGTGGAAAATAATTTATCGTTTTGCCTCACGCAAAGGAAGTTGAAAGCAAAAGTTTGAAAACGTGAGAAAAAGAAAATAATTAAATCATAACTATTACAGCAGTCTAGTTGATTTTTTTCCTCAGAGGAAGTGGTAGGGTTATTGGGATACAGAATGTTAAAGTAGAAATTGTGCTTCAAATAAAAATGTCAAGAGAAAAGTGGCAGGAAAAGAAAAGGGGTAAGAAAAGAAGAGAAGCCGGTACTGGTTTTTTTCTGAACGTTATTTTTAGTGTAAACTGGCTTCTCTGGGGAATTGAGAATTTTCTAATGATTAATGAAGAAGAACACCTTGCTGTGAGATTTAATATCTGTAGGGAAAATAAAGATGAAGAATATAATGACATATATAACTCTTAAGTTTTCTGATTTTGTTACTGAATTGCTGAGGGCTGTATATGTTTTACACAAAGCATTTAAAAATAAATTGCTAAATTATTAGCATCCTTTTTATTGTCCCATTTCCATGACATGATAACATTTTCGGGCCTTGCACTCACATTCCTTCACTCCCACATTTCTGGAATGAATGCACTGCACAAGTTCAAGCCTCAATGACTGTAAACCTTTTACCTTTAAAAATAAAATAGGGGCATAACTCTGCAGTCCTCATCATAAATCTAAAACTTCATTACTTCTGGCAGTCACAAACATCAGTTTTAATTGCTATGCCAGAAGCAATAGTTTCCAGTAATATGAATGAATGTAGCTAAATTTTGCTACTCCTCTTAGTTTTGTTTTTTTTTAATGTCTCAAAAAGACTGGACAAGACTAAAGATCTATATGTTAATGAACTTCTATATTTGCATTGATCTATCTGCAACAAAATAGATGATAGATAGAATATATAATAGACATCTGTTGTATAGAAACATATAAATATAAGTAAAGTATATTATACTATAAAATAAATTAAATAAAGCTAAACCTCACGAATAGAATCTCTAAACTTTTGGAGTTTTTATAAATTTTGAGAAAGAACATATACGTTTTAGATATAACAATGACATATAAAATAAGCATACTGAGAACATATACTAATCAATTTCTATTTAAGTTTCTTTAAATGTCAAGTTATTTTACATTTGCTATCTGTCAACCACAATTCTTTTCTAACAAATATTTTAATAGTTAGAAATATCAGTATTAACCCAATGTGGTTGAAGTAACTCTAAAATTTTAAAATATTTTCTGGCTAACCCAATGAGGGTTTTGCATTCAGGAATAATATGAGAGATTTCAAATGATGGATAGATTTTGCATCTTCCACTGATCCTTTCTCTTCTATGAGAAGTTTAATTTTTAGGGTTGTAGAGTTGTTTCACTGCCACAGGGCAGATTTTTTTATGTAAATACAAGATATTTTAGGATTTCTGTTGTTTTAGTCAAGAGGTGACCAAATGGAAGGATAGAAATGTAATCTAATGACTTCATGGATGATGAGGACTATGGTGTTTTGTACTGATCTCAGTACTGCTATTGGATAGAAATGCCTGAGGGGACTCACCTGTACCCCAAATTGCTTCTTTTTTTAAAAAATTAATTAATTTAATTAATTTATTTTTTGGCTGCGTTGGGTCTTCATTGCTGCGCACAGGCTTTCTGTAGTTGTGGCAAGCAGGGGGTTACTCTTCATTGTGGTGCACGGACTTCTCATTCTGGTGGCTTCTCTTGTTGTGTAGCATGGACTCTAGGCCTGCGGGCTTCAGTAGGTGTGGCTCGAGGGCTCTAGAGCGCAGGCTCAGCAGTTGAGGCGCACGACCTTAGTTGCTCTGCGGCATGTGGGATCTTCCCAGACCAGGGCTCAAACCCGTGTCCCTGAAGTGGCAGGCTGATTCTTAACCACTGAGCCACCAGGGAAGCCCCCAGATCACTTCTCACAGACCTTTCCCCTTTCCAAATCAATATGACACTGGAGGACCCTTATGATTCTTATTGTGTTTGCAAGATGTCCTTCAGCGATAACCATTAGGAAACTTTGAAGAAAAAAAGAGTTTATTACTTACATGCCCTGGCATTTACAACGCATGCCAGGGGGCACACAGTGAGGTCCCAGGAGAGAGAAAGAGAGAAAGAAAGCATGGGCCTGAGGTTCTGCTTTTATTGGGGTTAAGGTTAGGGGTCTAGGGTTTCCTGGGCCACTCTTTATTGATGAATGTAAAATAGAAGAGCAGAACTTTGAAGATTTGAAGTTTGAAGTGAAAAAACAAGTGACCCAAATGGTCAGTTATCAAAATCAACCAACATCTTTAAAATGAAGGAGGCTCAGCTTGGCTCTTTATCTGGCAAAGTGTTTATTCCAGATAGTCTTGTTGAATGCCTCTTTGAAATGCATGCCTGTTTGAAGTGGATGCCTTGGCAATCAAAGCTTAAGTCAGGCACTTGAATTACAAAAAGAAAAGCTAACCATCAGGGCTTATACTATAATTAGGGAGGTTGGTTTGACTGGTAAACTTACTAGGCAATTTATCTTTCCTCTTTCACCTCTACACACCTGTCCTTCCAAAGTCTGAACAGTCAAAGGGTGTAATCCTTTCAATAATAAAGCATTCCGACTTCGCTCCAGGGAACAAAAGTAATTTGTACACTTTACTATAACCTCTACAAGAATCAGTCCTCTGACTGCAATTTGTAAGATCTGACTCAGATCTTACATATTTTAGAAGGTATGGAGTTGGTTAACTCTAAATTGAAGCACTATTCTGAATTTGAAAATTGAAATGGTATTTGGTTCAGATGTTTTTGTTTTCAAATAATTTTCCTATTTAAAATAATTTTCTTACTAGTTACTACTTACTAAAATAATGCTTACTAGTTATCATTTATTCTACTTTATGACAAGAAGGCTTATAGATAAATGTAAACCAAACAAATAAACAGACAACACATTATTATTTCATATGAAATAAGTTAGTTATTTGGAACTTGTGGTAGAAGCTTGTAGTTACCAACCACTTTATACTTTCTCCCTTTCCTTAGTAACAGAATACTGATTTTTAGCAGGTCACATTGAAATGGAGCAGGACCCTGTGGGACCCTGTTGGGTACAAATCCTTTCTGTGTCCCTTGTTTCTTGTTTGTAGGGAATAGGCTTTATTCAGCCTCTTTGACATTCCCTGAATTCCAAAGGGCAGATTCAAATATTTGTTTATCAAGGAAGGGAAGGAATGCAGAAACTAAGGAGGAGCAGTCAAGAAACAATAGTGCAGGCCTGGGGCAGGGTTCTGGTTCCTCCTCAAGGAATATATATAACAATACCTTGGAGTTCTTCTGTAGGAACTAAGGCCCCCACTGAGGTGGAAGATGGTAACTTCAGGCTGAGCATAGAATCCCTGTTGCCTCACCACCAACCAGTCAGAAGAAAATCTGTACACAGTGGAAGACTCTGACCCCCTCTCCAAATGATTGTCCCCTTAAAACTTTCACGGTCAAGCAGAATCTTCAGAGTTGGTTTTTGGACATAAGTCCACCTTCTCCCCAGGTTGCTGGACTCCTGAATAAAGCAGCCTTTCCTTTCCAACCAAACTCGTCTCTTGAGTACTGGTGTGCTGGCTTTTAAGTGTCAAGTAGACAAACCTGAGTTTGTTAACAACACTTCTCACTGGAATGAAAAAATAAATTTCTCAGCATCCCATGCAGGTAGGTGTATATTATGACCTGGTTCTGGACAATGAGATGTAAAAGGAACAATCAGAAAAATGGAAGAGCTCATTGAAGTTACAACTATGATAGCTGATACACGGCTCAATGGAGTTGGAAGACAATGTAACAATTTTTTTAGAAAGAAAATAGATGAAAAGAGTGAAAAAGGAGAGAAAAGATGAGGACTTAGAGGATCAGTCCAGGAGTTTCCACATCTATTTAGGAGACATTCCAATTAGGAGACAAAATGGCAAAGAAGGAATTATGAAGAAACTATATAAGGACATTTCCCAGAAACAAAGGACATAATTCTCAAGTTGTAAATGACTCATTGCATCTTCAGCCCAACAAATGAAACAAGACCATATAAAGGAATAGCAACACTTCAGGTTAGATCAGTGCTTCTCTAATGTTTACATGCTTACAAATCACTGAATATCTGTTACAATGCAAATTCTGATTCAGTAGTTCTGATGTCTTTCTAACAAGCTCTCAGATGATGCTGGTGCTGCTGGTGACCTGACTATACTTTGAGTTACAAAATGCTAGCATATGGGAGTAATGCCGTCAAAATTCTGATAATGTCTTGAAACCCAGAATCCTACGTTCTGTCAATTTATCAGTCAAGTGTGAAGGTAGAATAAAGACACAGTCAAGTGTGAAGGTAGGATAAAGACATTTCCAAACACAAGGACCTCAGATGCTATCTCCTATGTCCAAAGATTGCAAAATGAGGAATCATCCAAGAAGGAAGAAGACATGAAATCTAGGAAAAAGTGATCTAATGCTGCAAAACGCTGAATTTGGTTCCAAGACTTAGAGAGCAATCTGATGTAAGAAAATAATGAAGCAATTATTCCAGGAAAATCAATGTAAGTTGTACAAGAGATGATTCATAATCATCGTACACCATTTGACCCAGGAATGATCTATTTTTCTTTCATACTATGAGCAAATACTACTCTGACAAAAATAAAAATAAGGAAAAATTATATGTAAGTATGTATACATTCATATACCATCTATATCTATAATATATATAGAGAGAGATACATGTATTTTACATGTATAATTGTTTCCCTGTAATCAGAAACAAGCAAAGAAGAAATAGCTACAAGAGTTAAAAGTTATTGCTTCTGAAAATCAAGTGGATGGAGAGTGAAACTGTGCCCCATAGGGTTGACAGAAGCTGATAACTACTAGAAATTCTTAAGCCTGTCCTACAGAATAATAGATGAGGGAACAGCTTGTTTAAACCCCCTTTGCTTGTAAACTGCCTTCATTGATTAAGTTCACTTTAGTTATTTTCTTCTTTATTTTTCCTCTCTTTCATTGCACACCTTCCCAGCTTCAGGCAGCTAGCTGTTCTATAGGAGATTGGTGTCAGCTCCTGACAGTGCCAGCCAGTTAAGGCTGGTTGGGACACCAACCCTAAAACTAGGCCTGTGCAGATGTCTGATGGATGGCCTGTTGACCTCAGAGGACCGGAAAACTCCACCCTTGGATCATGCTGAGGGCCTCCATTTTGAATAATCAGAAGCATGTAACCCAGATGCACCTGGTGCAAAACACATTTTTCCCTGCCTCCAATCACCTTTCCCCATGCCTAAGACCACCCTGTTTATCCCATAAATATTCCAAGCCCCTCGCCTTTGGGGAGGTGGAACTGAGACTTGTTCTCCCATTTTCTCCCTTGACTGCCTTGGGGATAAACCCTTTCTTGGCTGTAAACCTTGGCATCTCAGCATTTGACTTGCTGCATGTCAGGCAAACAGACCTGGTTTGGTACCAAGAGTAGGATAAATTAGGAATAAGAAACAGCTTATAATAGTTATGAACCTTTCAGTATTATTTTATTTTTATACTATAAGCAAATATTACATTGATACAAATAGGAATAAAATACAAAAATAAGACAATCTGTACTGTTTCTATTTTAATATCAAATTTTAAATACCACTGTAAGCCAAAATAAAAAAATTCTATATTTGGCTTATTATTGCAGACATGTTAATGTGAGATGTTATATTTGATAAACATCTGGCCTGGAAGGTACAAAATTATATTAATTTATTAATTCATAATAAGATGATAGACTTTAAGATATGTATTTTTAGTGCTACTAATAGTAGTAACTTTAAATGTTAGGCCATGAAACTCATTTTATATATTGTGGTAGAGGGGAATATTCCCCCTTTTCCCCTTTTCATTTTTTTGTTTTTTGGCTGGCAATTAAAATGACATAAGGCAGATATTAGCAGGAGATAATCAAATTTATTATGCATTGTGAAATAAAATTCATATTTTATGACAAGAAAAATTGAAACAAAAAAATTTTCTCTGCCCTTTGGCCTCCTCTCTCCCCTCTACTGGGCATTGTGTATCTGCATCGACCAGACCTCTCCCATTGACAGAAATACCTGCTCAACCATAAAGAGCAACACTCTCCTAGCACCAACAAGACAACTCCTTAAAGATAACATTCCTTCTTGATCTTATAAGGGGCCATGATAATGCTTAGATCTGGATTGTGTAAACTGTCAATAATATATATAATGTACAGCCCTCTGTCTAAAAAAAATTATATATAACAGTGCCTTGATTTCTGACAGGCAGAACAGTTGTCAGAACTTTCTGTGATGCTGTTCCTGGGTTATAATCTTCAAGTTTGGTTCGAATAAAATTTCTCACTTCTTTCATAGACTATCGATTAATTTTTGTTGACAGCATGTATCGTGAATTCATACAAGCAGGAGGGGTTCCAAAACCAGTAAGTTGAGATGAGGTATATATGTCATTGTGGACTAAGGAGAAGGAGGTAGGTGTTGGGGACTTCAAAAGGAAGTAACGTAACTCACAGGAAAATGAAACACAATTAATGATTGGTGAACAAATGTTTGCTGGGCCATCTGGAGACAATGAGACACAGAGAGAACTTTGATCAAATGGGTCTTGCTAGGTTCTACCACACTTAGTTCATACTTTACTATCTGTGGGGATAGCTCCTTCCTGCAAAAGGCCTTCTATCTTGAATTCTTTTAGGCAGTTAGAGGGAGGTTCAAAGGTTCTTCCTAAATCTTTTGGGCTTTGCCTGTTTTCAACTCAAAATAATTTGCATACCAGAGTGACACATTTTGGGGTGGCCTGCCCTGAGCCCCTTCAGTTCCCTCCTCTGAAACTTCCCTGGAAGTCTGACATACAAAAAGTTCAGCTGATGACTGTGGACAGAGAAAATAAGTTAAGTAACTTAACAGTAAGAAATCTGCAAAGGGAGAAAAGAACATAGTTTAGAAGGAGGATGAACAAATAGAAATGAACAATCAGAGCACATTTCACCACACTTATACCAGTTCCCCAATCCTGGGAATTGTTCAGTCCAATAAAATGTGTAAGTTCCATTTATCTGATGGAAAAAGCTAATCTTTTCTTTTATTAGACAGATGTTAGATACTGCTTGACCCATTTAATCCACATAAAAGCAATAGTTTTCACTAATGATTTCAACAAACTCCTCTTTGCTGGGCAGTCAGTGTATCTAGGGCACAAATATTTTGGAGCACCCCAGAGTCTAAGCTGTTAAATTCTGACTGGAATATTTTCAGAGTTTGCATAGTGGTATTGAACTCTTGTTCCATTACCATGGAGAGATTTAAGATTGCTTTTTCCAATTTACAATCTCCAAAGCTTGAGAAGAAGACCCTCAGGGCCAAAAAGAACTTGGAGCTGTGAGGCACAAGAGGATTCTCTATGATCTATCAACTGACACATTTATGTGACACAACTTTATGAACAAAAGAGCTCAGGTTTGTAACTTGGCTGGTATTTAGGGTGGAGTATTCAGTAACAGAAGGAGCCAGGTACCCAAGTCCACATCTTCCTCACCATTTAGGTGGGAATCTTTTATAAACTTAAATATTTTAAAAGACCAGTGTGGTTTACAGACAAGATTAGAGTGGAACCTGAAATTCCCAAGGTCTGGAGTATTCCATGACCTTGGCCATTGGTACTATTAGTGTCCAAACACCTCCATTTCCCATGCATTTCTGTCGATCTGTGAGAGCAAAACAGACTGTGAAATAGCCGATATAGGAGGCCAGTAGTCTGGTCCTGGCAGCTGTAAAGCTTGGTTCTGTCACGTAATCAAGTAAGTCCAGATTTTATATCCAC